>NW_026871303.1:0-351531 GCF_028564815.1 Eubalaena glacialis | reverse complement strand
AGGAGGTAGATTCGACTCGCCTTTAAAGCACATGAAAAGCGGCAAAACGTTGACAAGGATGCCCTTGGCCAAAAAGGGCGTATGCGTTTTTTCCTGAATATATTCAGGAAAAAACGCATACGCCCTTTTTGGCCAACCAAGCAAGCCGGAAGGGAAAATCAGCGCTACAAAGAAGTCTCGCTTGCCCTCGGTCAAAAGGGCCATGCTGAACAAAGTGTAAAAACCAGAAAAGCAGGACAGGCCATGGAGACATGGAAGCCTTGCTACGCTGATGGGCGGGATGTAAATTGCCAACAGGCACTCTGGAGAAGAGTACGGTGTGTCCTGAAACAAGTAATAAACACAGCGTAGAGAGCATAGGGCACTTCCACTCAAGGGCGTATAAATTGGAAAAACTAAAAATCAACAAGACACAGGCACCCTAAAGTTTATGGCTGCTCTGTTTCCAAGAACCTCCACTTCGATACACCTTCAATATCCCAGGAAAGAGAAAAATGGATAAAGAAATGGTGGTACTTGGCACAATGGAATATCACTCAGCCATGAAATCAATGTCATAAGGCTAGTTAGCAGCATGATGAGTGGATTTAGGTACGATGATTCTAAGTGAAATAAGTCACACAGAAAAAGACACTTATCCTAAGATATCGCTTATAGAGGGAATGTCAAAATCGCTACACTTGAACTGAATTACAAAACAGAACAGAGTCACACCTTTAGAAGACACACTATGGCTGCTTAACGGGAAAGGTGAGGTGGGGTGATGCATAAAACAAGGGTTTGAAATTAGCTCAGAGACCGCTCCATAAGCCAAATATGTAATAGACAAGGCCTACTCCCTGCTCAGTGAACTGGACTCAACACACCCTAGTCACCACACAAGAATATTTCTGACTAGTAAGAATCTGAAAACCTATGTATCGATATCTCTCTGCAAGTGAATCAAGAGGGTGTAAAGCGGCATCAACACAGCAGGGAAAAGCAGCCAAGCCCGATTCTAAACATAAATTACTTTAAAAAACCCACAAAAGAAAGACAGTGAAACAGAGAGAAATTCTTACAAAATCCGTTCAGGGTCTATGATGCAACCTGGATTGACCATATCAAGACCCACTGCTGGATGAGACATAAGGCTGGACACTCTTGGGGCTGAGAGGGTTGGTGAGGTTGGGTGAGCAAATGCAGATACTTTAAAGTAACACTGCGCGGAACACACCCCATGGGTCTCAAATCTCCAGGTACAAGGGAATCTTCCTACATCAAAACATGCATGGGAAACCCAGAAGATGGTATGCCATGAGATCGGGAAAGGTTTCTAAAACGCACCTCATTTCTCCTCTCCTTGTGCTCGGGTTCGCCATTCCAGCCGCTTGACTAACCATCTCCCTACTTGGAGAATCAGCACCTTTAACCTCCTGATTGTACAGGTTGCAATTTGTCCTGAGGATGAACGGGAAGACGCGGAACCAACGAGAGACGAGCCCTAGGTGTTGGGACAGGCATAGGTCACTCCATTTTCCCATCAGGAAGAAGAATGAACCACAGGCTCAGCCTGACCCCCAGAACCAAAATAGGGCCTGAAGCAATCCTGCGCTTTTGCGGCCAGCTCCCAAAAAAGCGAGGAGACAAATGGAGCTCAGGGGCACTGCAATTCACAAACGTGCAGAGTTATAAATGAGAACTCTCGTCCACAAATATATTGAGGGAAGGCAACGAAGAGGATTTGAAAGCAAGGCAGATTTGCAGGAAACAGATTTCAGGAGGTAGATTCGACTCGCCTTTAAAGCACATGAAAAGCGGCAAAACGTTGACAATGATGCCCTTGGACAAAAAGGGCGTATGCGTTTTTTCCTGAATATATTCAGGAAAAAACGCATACGCCCTTTTTGGCCAACCAAGCAAGCCGGAAGGGCAAATCAGCGCTACAAAGAAGTCTCGCTTGCCCTCGGTCAAAAGGGCCATGCTGAACAAAGTGTAAAAACCAGAAAAGCAGGACAGGCCATGGAGACATGGAAGCCTTGCTACGCTGATGGGCGGGATGTAAATTGCCAACAGGCACTCTGGAGAAGAGTACGGTGTGTCCTGAAACAAGTAATAAACACAGCGTTGAGAGCATAGGGCACTTCCACTCATGGGCGTATAAATTGGGAAAACTAAAAATCAACAAGACACAGGCACCCTAAAGTTTACGGCTGCTCTGTTTCCAAGAACCTCCACTTCGGTACACCTTCAATATCCCAGGAAAGAGAAAAATGGATAAAGAAATGGTGGTACTTGGCACAGTGGAATATCACTCAGCCATGAAATCAATGTCATAAGGCTAGTTAGCAGCATGATGAGTGGATTTAGATACGATGATTCTAAGTGAAATAAGTCACACAGAAATAGACACTTATCCTAAGATATCGCTTATAGAGGGAATGTCAAAATCGCTACACTTGAACTGAATTACAAAACAGAACAGTGTCACACCTTTAGAAGACACACTATGGCTGCTTAACCGGAAAGGTGAGGTGGGGTGATGCATAAAACAAGGGTTTGAAATTAGCTCAGACACCGCTCCATAAGCCAAATATGTAATAGACAAGGCCTACTCCCTGCTCAGTGAACTGGACTCAACACCCCCTAGTCACCGCACAAGAATATATCTGACTAGTATGAATCTGAAAACCTATGTATCGATATCTCTCTGCAAGTGAATCAAGAGGGTGTAAAGCGGCATCAACACAGCAGGGAAAAGCAGCCAAGCCCGATTCTAAACATAAATTACTTTAAAAAACCCACAAAACAAAGACAGTGAAAGAGAGAGAAATTCTTACAAAATCCGTTCAGGGTCTATGATGCAACCTGGATTGACCATATCAAGACCCACAGCTGGATGAGACATAAGGCTGGACACTCTTGGGGCTGAGAGGGTTGGTGAGGTTGGGTGAGCAAATGCAGATACTTTAAAGTAACACTGCGGGGAACACACCCCATGGGTCTCAAATCTCCAGGTACAAGGGAATCTTCCTACATCAAAACATGCATGGGAAACCCAGAAGATGGTATGCCATGAGATCGGGAAAGGTTTCTAAAACGCACCTCATTTCTCCTCTCCTTGTGCTCGGGATCGCCATTCCAGCCGCTTGACTAACCATCTCCCTACTTGGAGAATCAGCACCTTTAACCTCCTGATTGTACAGGTTGCAATTTGTCCTGAGGATGAACGGGAAGACGCGGAACCAACGAGAGACGAGCCCTAGGTGTTGGGACAGGCATAGGTCACTCCATTTTCCCATCAGGAAGAAGAATGAACCACAGGCTCAGCCTGCCCCCCAGAACCAAAATAGGGCCTGAAGCAATCCTGCGCTTTTGCGGCCAGCTCCCAAAAAAGCGAGGAGACAAATGGAGCTCAGGGGCACTGCAATTCACAAACGTGCAGAGTTATAAATGAGAACTCTCGTCCACAAATATATTGAGGGAAGGCAACGAAGAGGATTTGAAAGCAAGGCAGATTTGCAGGAAACAGATTTCAGGAGGTAGATTCGACTCACCTTTAAAGCACATGAAAAGCGGCAAAACGTTGACAATGATGCCCTTGGCCAAAAAGGGCGTATGCGTTTTTTCCTGAATATATTCAGGAAAAAACGCATACGCCCTTTTTGGCCAACCAAGCAAGCCGGAAGGGCAAATCAGCGCTACAAAGAAGTCTCGCTTGCCCTCGGTCAAAAGGGCCATGCTGAACAAACAGTAAAAACCAGAAAAGCAGGACAGGCCATGGAGACATGGGAGCCTTGCTACGCTGATGGGCGGGATGTAAATTGCCAACAGGCACTCTGGAGAAGAGTACGGTGTGTCCTGAAACAAGTAATAAACACAGCGTTGAGAGCATAGGGCACTTCCACTCATGGGCGTATAAATTGGGAAAACTAAAAGTCAACAAGACACAGGCACCCCAAACGTTACGGCTGCTCTGTTTCCAAGAACCTCCACTTCGGTACACCTTCAATATCCCAGGAAAGAGAAAAATGGATAAAGAAATGGTGGTACTTGGCACAATGCAATATCACTCAGCCATGAAATCAATGTCATAAGGCTAGTTAGCAGCATGATGAGTGGATTTAGGTACGATGATTCTAAGTGAAATAAGTCACACAGAAAAAGGCACTTATCCTAAGATATCGCTTATAGAGGGAATGTCAAAATCGCTACACTTGAACTGAATTACAAAACAGAACAGAGGCACACCTTTAGAAGACACACTATGGCTGCTTAACCGGAAAGGTGAGGTGGGGTGATGCATAAAACAAGGGTTTGAAATTAGCTCAGACACCGCTCCATAAGCCAAATATGTAATAGACAAGGCCTACTCCCTGCTCAGTGAACTGGACTCAACACCCCCTAGTCACCGCACAAGAATATATCTGACTAGTATGAATCTGAAAACCTATGTATCGATATCTCTCTGCAAGTGAATCAAGAGGGTGTAAAGCGGCATCAACACAGCAGGGAAAAGCAGCCAAGCCCGATTCTAAACATAAATTACTTTAAAAAACCCACAAAACAAAGACAGTGAAAGAGAGAGAAATTCTTACAAAATCCGTTCAGGGTCTATGATGCAACCTGGATTGACCATATCAAGACCCACAGCTGGATGAGACATAAGGCTGGACACTCTTGGGGCTGAGAGGGTTGGTGAGGTTGGGTGAGCAAATGCAGATACTTTAAAGTAACACTGCGGGGAACACACCCCATGGGTCTCAAATCTCCAGGTACAAGGGAATCTTCCTACATCAAAACATGCATGGGAAACCCAGAAGATGGTATGCCATGAGATCGGGAAAGGTTTCTAAAACGCACCTCATTTCTCCTCTCCTTGTGCTCGGGATCGCCATTCCAGCCGCTTGACTAACCATCTCCCTACTTGGAGAATCAGCACCTTTAACCTCCTGATTGTACAGGTTGCAATTTGTCCTGAGGATGAACGGGAAGACGCGGAACCAACGAGAGACGAGCCCTAGGTGTTGGGACAGGCATAGGTCACTCCATTTTCCCATCAGGAAGAAGAATGAACCACAGGCTCAGCCTGCCCCCCAGAACCAAAATAGGGCCTGAAGCAATCCTGCGCTTTTGCGGCCAGCTCCCAAAAAAGCGAGGAGACAAATGGAGCTCAGGGGCACTGCAATTCACAAACGTGCAGAGTTATAAATGAGAACTCTCGTCCACAAATATATTGAGGGAAGGCAACGAAGAGGATTTGAAAGCAAGGCAGATTTGCAGGAAACAGATTTCAGGAGGTAGATTCGACTCGCCTTTAAAGCACATGAAAAGCGGCAAAACGTTGACAATGATGCCCTTGGCCAAAAAGGGCGTATGCGTTTTTTCCTGAATATATTCAGGAAAAAACGCATACGCCCTTTTTGGCCAACCAAGCAAGCCGGAAGGGCAAATCAGCGCTACAAAGAAGTCTCGCTTGCCCTCGGTCAAAAGGGCCATGCTGAACAAACAGTAAAAACCAGAAAAGCAGGACAGGCCATGGAGACATGGGAGCCTTGCTACGCTGATGGGCGGGATGTAAATTGCCAACAGGCACTCTGGAGAAGAGTACGGTGTGTCCTGAAACAAGTAATAAACACAGCGTTGAGAGCATAGGGCACTTCCACTCATGGGCGTATAAATTGGGAAAACTAAAAGTCAACAAGACACAGGCACCCCAAACGTTACGGCTGCTCTGTTTCCAAGAACCTCCGCTTCGGTACACCTTCAATATCCCAGGAAAGAGAAAAATGGATAAAGAAATGGTGGTACTTGGCACAATGCAATATCACTCAGCCATGAAATCAATGTCATAAGGCTAGTTAGCAGCATGATGAGTGGATTTAGGTACGATGATTCTAAGTGAAATAAGTCACACAGAAAAAGGCACTTATCCTAAGATATCGCTTATAGAGGGAATGTCAAAATCGCTACACTTGAACTGAATTACAAAACAGAACAGAGTCACACCTTTAGAAGACACACTATGGCTGCTTAACCGGAAAGGTGAGGTGGGGTGATGCATAAAACAAGGGTTTGAAATTAGCTCAGACACCGCTCCATAAGCCAAATATGTAATAGACAAGGCCTACTCCCTGCTCAGTGAACTGGACTCAACACCCCCTAGTCACCGCACAAGAATATATCTGACTAGTATGAATCTGAAAACCTATGTATTGATATCTCTCTGCAAGTGAATCAAGAGGGTGTAAAGCGGCATCAACACAGCAGGGAAAAGCAGCCAAGCCCGATTCTAAACATAAATTACTTTAAAAAACCCACAAAACAAAGACAGTGAAAGAGAGAGAAATTCTTACAAAATCCGTTCAGGGTCTATGATGCAACCTGGATTGACCATATCAAGACCCACAGCTGGATGAGACATAAGGCTGGACACTCTTGGGGCTGAGAGGGTTGGTGAGGTTGGGTGAGCAAATGCAGATACTTTAAAGTAACACTGCGGGGAACACACCCCATGGGTCTCAAATCTCCAGGTACAAGGGAATCTTCCTACATCAAAACATGCATGGGAAACCCAGAAGATGGTATGCCATGAGATCGGGAAAGGTTTCTAAAACGCACCTCATTTCTCCTCTCCTTGTGCTCGGGATCGCCATTCCAGCCGCTTGACTAACCATCTCCCTACTTGGAGAATCAGCACCTTTAACCTCCTGATTGTACAGGTTGCAATTTGTCCTGAGGATGAACGGGAAGACGCGGAACCAACGAGAGACGAGCCCTAGGTGTTGGGACAGGCATAGGTCACTCCATTTTCCCATCAGGAAGAAGAATGAACCACAGGCTCAGCCTGCCCCCCAGAACCAAAATAGGGCCTGAAGCAATCCTGCGCTTTTGCGGCCAGCTCCCAAAAAAGCGAGGAGACAAATGGAGCTCAGGGGCACTGCAATTCACAAACGTGCAGAGTTATAAATGAGAACTCTCGTCCACAAATATATTGAGGGAAGGCAACGAAGAGGATTTGAAAGCAAGGCAGATTTGCAGGAAACAGATTTCAGGAGGTAGATTCGACTCGCCTTTAAAGCACATGAAAAGCGGCAAAACGTTGACAATGATGCCCTTGGCCAAAAAGGGCGTATGCGTTTTTTCCTGAATATATTCAGGAAAAAACGCATACGCCCTTTTTGGCCAACCAAGCAAGCCGGAAGGGCAAATCAGCGCTACAAAGAAGTCTCGCTTGCCCTCGGTCAAAAGGGCCATGCTGAACAAACAGTAAAAACCAGAAAAGCAGGACAGGCCATGGAGACATGGGAGCCTTGCTACGCTGATGGGCGGGATGTAAATTGCCAACAGGCACTCTGGAGAAGAGTACGGTGTGTCCTGAAACAAGTAATAAACACAGCGTTGAGAGCATAGGGCACTTCCACTCATGGGCGTATAAATTGGGAAAACTAAAAGTCAACAAGACACAGGCACCCCAAACGTTACGGCTGCTCTGTTTCCAAGAACCTCCGCTTCGGTACACCTTCAATATCCCAGGAAAGAGAAAAATGGATAAAGAAATGGTGGTACTTGGCACAATGCAATATCACTCAGCCATGAAATCAATGTCATAAGGCTAGTTAGCAGCATGATGAGTGGATTTAGGTACGATGATTCTAAGTGAAATAAGTCACACAGAAAAAGGCACTTATCCTAAGATATCGCTTATAGAGGGAATGTCAAAATCGCTACACTTGAACTGAATTACAAAACAGAACAGAGTCACACCTTTAGAAGACACACTATGGCTGCTTAACCGGAAAGGTGAGGTGGGGTGATGCATAAAACAAGGGTTTGAAATTAGCTCAGACACCGCTCCATAAGCCAAATATGTAATAGACAAGGCCTACTCCCTGCTCAGTGAACTGGACTCAACACCCCCTAGTCACCGCACAAGAATATATCTGACTAGTATGAATCTGAAAACCTATGTATCGATATCTCTCTGCAAGTGAATCAAGAGGGTGTAAAGCGGCATCAACACAGCAGGGAAAAGCAGCCAAACCCCATTCTAAACATACATTACTTTAAAAAACCCACAAAGCAAAGACAGTGAAAGAGAGAGAAATTCTTACAAAATCCGTTCAGGGTCTCTGATGCAACCTGGATTGACCATATCTAGACCCACAGCTGGATGAGACATAAGGCTGGACACTCTTGGGGCTGAGAGGTTTGGTGAGGTTGGGTGAGCAAATGCAGATACTTTAAAGTAACACTGCGGGGAACACACCCCATGGGTCTCAAATCTCCAGGTACAAGGGAATCTTCCTACATCAAAACATGCATGGGAAACCCAGAAGATGGTATGCCATGAGATTGGGAAAGGTTTCTAAAACGCACCTCATTTCTCCTCTCCTTGTGCTCGGGATCGCCATTCCAGCCGCTTGACTAACCATCTCCCTACTTGGAGAATCAGCACCTTTAACCTCCTGATTGTACAGGTTGCAATTTGTCCTGAGGATGAACGGGAAGACGCGGAACCAACGAGAGACGAGCCCTAGGTGTTGGGACAGGCATAGGTCACTCCATTTTCCCATCAGGAAGAAGAATGAACCACAGGCTCAGCCTGCCCCCCAGAACCAAAATAGGGCCTGAAGCAATCCTGCGCTTTTGCGGCCAGCTCCCAAAAAAGCGAGGAGACAAATGGAGCTCAGGGGCACTGCAATTCACAAACGTGCAGAGTTATAAATGAGAACTCTCGTCCACAAATATATTGAGGGAAGGCAACGAAGAGGATTTGAAAGCAAGGCAGATTTGCAGGAAACAGATTTCAGGAGGTAGATTCGACTCGCCTTTAAAGCACATGAAAAGCGGCAAAACGTTGACAATGATGCCCTTGGCCAAAAAGGGCGTATGCGTTTTTTCCTGAATATATTCAGGAAAAAACGCATACGCCCTTTTTGGCCAACCAAGCAAGCCGGAAGGGCAAATCAGCGCTACAAAGAAGTCTCGCTTGCCCTCAGTCAAAAGGGCCATGCTGAACAAACAGTAAAAACCAGAAAAGCAGGACAGGCCATGGAGACATGGGAGCCTTGCTACGCTGATGGGCGGGATGTAAATTGCCAACAGGCACTCTGGAGAAGAGTACGGTGTGTCCTGAAACAAGTAATAAACACAGCGTTGAGAGCATAGGGCACTTCCACTCATGGGCGTATAAATTGGGAAAACTAAAAGTCAACAAGACACAGGCACCCCAAACGTTACGGCTGCTCTGTTTCCAAGAACCTCCGCTTCGGTACACCTTCAATATCCCAGGAAAGAGAAAAATGGATAAAGAAATGGTGGTACTTGGCACAATGCAATATCACTCAGCCATGAAATCAATGTCATAAGGCTAGTTAGCAGCATGATGAGTGGATTTAGGTACGATGATTCTAAGTGAAATAAGTCACACAGAAAAAGGCACTTATCCTAAGATATCGCTTATAGAGGGAATGTCAAAATCGCTACACTTGAACTGAATTACAAAACAGAACAGAGGCACACCTTTAGAAGACACACTATGGCTGCTTAACCGGAAAGGTGAGGTGGGGTGATGCATAAAACAAGGGTTTGAAATTAGCTCAGACACCGCTCCATAAGCCAAATATGTAATAGACAAGGCCTACTCCCTGCTCAGTGAACTGGACTCAACACCCCCTAGTCACCGCACAAGAATATATCTGACTAGTATGAATCTGAAAACCTATGTATTGATATCTCTCTGCAAGTGAATCAAGAGGGTGTAAAGCGGCATCAACACAGCAGGGAAAAGCAGCCAAACCCCATTCTAAACATACATTACTTTAAAAAACCCACAAAGCAAAGACAGTGAAAGAGAGAGAAATTCTTACAAAATCCGTTCAGGGTCTCTGATGCAACCTGGATTGACCATATCTAGACCCACAGCTGGATGAGACATAAGGCTGGACACTCTTGGGGCTGAGAGGGTTGGTGAGGTTGGGTGAGCAAATGCAGATAATTTAAAGTAACACTGCGGGGAACACACCCCATGGGTCTCAAATCTCCAGGTACAAGGGAATCTTCCTACATCAAAACATGCATGGGAAACCCAGAAGATGGTATGCCATGAGATCGGGAAAGGTTTCTAAAACGCACCTCATTTCTCCTCTCCTTGTGCTCGGGTTCGCCATTCCAGCCACTTGACTAACCATCTCCCTACTTGGAGAATCAGCACCTTTAACCTCCTGATTGTACAGGTTGCAATTTGTCCTGAGGATGAACGGGAAGACGCGGAACCAACGAGAGACGAGCCCTAGGTGTTGGGACAGGCATAGGTCACTCCATTTTCCCATCAGGAAGAAGAATGAACCACAGGCTCAGCCTGCCCCCCAGAACCAAAATAGGGCCTGAAGCAATCCTGCGCTTTTGCGGCCAGCTCCCAAAAAAGCGAGGAGACAAATGGAGCTCAGGGGCACTGCAATTCACAAACGTGCAGAGTTATAAATGAGAACTCTCGTCCACAAATATATTGAGGGAAGGCAACGAAGAGGATTTGAAAGCAAGGCAGATTTGCAGGAAACAGATTTCAGGAGGTAGATTCGACTCGCCTTTAAAGCACATGAAAAGCGGCAAAACGTTGACAATGATGCCCTTGGCCAAAAAGGGCGTATGCGTTTTTTCCTGAATATATTCAGGAAAAAACGCATACGCCCTTTTTGGCCAACCAAGCAAGCCGGAAGGGCAAATCAGCGCTACAAAGAAGTCTCGCTTGCCCTCGGTCAAAAGGGCCATGCTGAACAAACTGTAAAAACCAGAAAAGCAGGACAGGCCATGGAGACATGGGAGCCTTGCTACGCTGATGGGCGGGACGTAAATTGCCAACAGGCACTCTGGAGAAGAGTACGGTGTGTCCTGAAACAAGTAATAAACACAGCGTAGAGAGCATAGGGCACTTCCACTCATGGGCGTATAAATTGGGAAAACTAAAAATCAACAAGACACAGGCACCCTAAAGTTTACGGCTGCTCTGTTTCCAAGAACCTCCGCTTCGGTACACCTTCAATATCCCAGGAAAGAGAAAAATGGATAAAGAAATGGTGGTACTTGGCACAATGGAATATCTCTCAGCCATGAAATCAATGTCATAAGGCTAGTTAGCAGCATGATGAGTGGATTTAGGTACGATGATTCTAAGTGAAATAAGTCACACAGAAAAAGACACTTATCCTAAGATATCGCTTATAGAGGGAATGTCAAAATGGCTACACTTGAACTGAATTACAAAACAGAACAGTGTCACACCTTTAGAAGACACACTATGGCTGCTTAACCGGAAAGGTGAGGTGGGGTGATGCATAAAACAAGGGTTTGAAATTAGCTCAGAGACTGCTCCATAAGCCAAATATGTAATAGACAAGGCCTACTCCCTGCTCAGTGAACTGGACTCAACACACCCTAGTCACCACACAAGAATATATCTGACTAGTAAGAATCTGAAAACCTATGTATCGATATCTCTCTGCAAGTGAATCAAGAGGGTGTAAAGCGGCATCAACACAGCAGGGAAAAGCAGCCAAGCCCGATTCTAAACATAAATTACTTTAAAAAACCCACAAAACAAAGACAGTGAAAGAGAGAGAAATTCTTACAAAATCCGTTCAGGGTCTATGATGCAACCTGGATTGACCATATCAAGACCCACAGCTGGATGAGACATAAGGCTGGACACTCTTGGGGCTGAGAGGGTTGGTGAGGTTGGGTGAGCAAATGCAGATACTTTAAAGTAACACTGCGGGGAACACACCCCATGGGTCTCAAATCTCCAGGTACAAGGGAATCTTCCTACATCAAAACATGCATGGGAAACCCAGAAGATGGTATGCCATGAGATCGGGAAAGGTTTCTAAAACGCACCTCATTTCTCCTCTCCTTGTGCTCGGGTTCGCCATTCCAGACGCTTGACTAACCATCTCCCTACTTGGAGAATCAGCACCTTTAACCTCCTGATTGTACAGGTTGCAATTTGTCCTGAGGATGAACGGGAAGACGCGGAACCAACGAGAGACGAGCCCTAGGTGTTGGGACAGGCACAGGTCACTCCATTTTCCCATCAGGAAGAAGAATGAACCACAGGCTCAGCCTGCCCCCCAGAACCAAAATAGGGCCTGAAGCAATCCTGCGCTTTTGCGGCCAGCTCCCAAAAAAGCGAGGAGACAAATGGAGCTCAGGGGCACTGCAATTCACAAACGTGCAGAGTTATAAATGAGAACTCTCGTCCACAAATATATTGAGGGAAGGCAACGAAGAGGATTTGAAAGCAAGGCAGATTTGCAGGAAACAGATTTCAGGAGGTAGATTCGACTCGCCTTTAAAGCACATGAAAAGCGGCAAAACGTTGACAATGATGCCCTTGGCCAAAAAGGGCGTATGCGTTTTTTCCTGAATATATTCAGGAAAAAACGCATACGCCCTTTTTGGCCAACCAAGCAAGCCGGAAGGGCAAATCAGCGCTACAAAGAAGTCTCGCTTGCCCTCGGTCAAAAGGGCTATGCTGAACAAAGTGTAAAAACCAGAAAAGCAGGACAGGCCATGGAGACATGGGAGCCTTGCTACGCTGATGGGCGGGATGTAAATTGCCAACAGGCACTCTGGAGAAGAGTACGGTGTGTCCTGAAACAAGTAATAAACACAGCGTAGAGAGCATAGGGCACTTCCACTCAAGGGCGTATAAATTGGGAAAACTAAAAATCAACAAGACACAGGCACCCTAAAGTTTACGGCTGCTCTGTTTCCAAGAACCTCCACTTCGATACACCTTCAATATCCCAGGAAAGAGAAAAATGGATAAAGAAATGGTGGTACTTGGCACAATGGAATATCACTCAGCCATGAAATCAATGTCATAAGGCTAGTTAGCAGCATGATGAGTGGATTTAGATACGATGATTCTAAGTGAAATAAGTCACACAGAAAAAGACACTTATCCTAACATATCGCTTATAGAGGGAATGTCAAAATCGCTACACTCGAACTGAATTACAAAACAGAACAGAGTCACACCTTTAGAAGACACACTATGGCTGCTTAACGGGAAAGGTGAGGTGGGGTGATGCATAAAACAAGGGTTTGAAATTAGCTCAGAGAACGCTCCATAAGCCAAATATGTAATAGACAAGGCCTACTCCCTGCTCAGTGAACTGGACTCAACACACCCTAGTCAACACACAAGAATATATCTGACTAGTAAGAATCTGAAAACCTATGTATCGATATCTCTCTGCAAGTGAATCAAGACGGTGTAAAGCGGCATCAACACAGCAGGGAAAAGCAGCCAAGCCCGATTCTAAACATAAATTACTTTAAAAAACCCACAAAACAAAGACAGTGAAAGAGAGAGAAATTCTTACAAAATCCGTTCAGGGTCTCTGATGCAACCTGGATTGACCATATCTAGACCCATAGCTGGATGAGACATAAAGCTGGACATTCTTGGGGCTGAGAGGATTGGTGAGGTTGGGTGAGCAAACGCAGATACTTTAAAGTAACACTGCGGAGAACACACCCCATGAGTCTCAAATCTCCAGGTACAAGGGAATCTTCCTACATCAAAACATGCATGGGAAACCCAGAAGATGGTATGCCATGAGATCGGGAAAGGTTTCTAAAACGCACCTCATTTCTCCTCTCCTTGTGCTCTGGTTCGCCATTCCAGCCGCTTGACTAACCATCTCCCTACTTGGAGAATCAGCACCTTTAACCTCCTGATTGTACAGGTTGCCATTTGTCCTGAGGATGAACAGGAAGACGCGGAACCAACGAGAGACGAGCCCTAGGTGTTGGGACAGGCATAGGTCACTCCATTTTCCCATCAGGAAGAAGAATGAACCACAGGCTCAGCCTGCCCCCCAGAACCAAAATAGGGCCTGAAGCAATCCTGCGCTTTTGCGGCCAGCTCCCAAAAAAGCGAGGAGACAAATGGAGCTCAGGGGCACTGCAATTCACAAACGTGCAGAGTTATAAATGAGAACTCTCGTCCACAAATATATTGAGGGAAGGCAACGAAGAGGATTTGAAAGCAAGGCAGATTTGCAGGAAACAGATTTCAGGAGGTAGATTCGACTCGCCTTTAAAGCACATGAAAAGCGGCAAAACGTTGACAATGATGCCCTTGGCCAAAAAGGGCGTATGCGTTTTTTCCTGAATATATTCAGGAAAAAACGCATACGCCCTTTTTGGCCAACCAAGCAAGCCGGAAGGGCAAATCAGCGCTACAAAGAAGTCTCGCTTGCCCTCAGTCAAAAGGGCCATGCTGAACAAATTGTAAAAACCAGAAAAGCAGGACAGGCCATGGAGACATGGGAGCCTTGCTACGCTGATGGGCGGGATATAAATTGCCAACAGGCACTCTGGAGAAGAGTACGGTGTGTCCTGAAACAAGTAATAAACACAGCGTAGAGAGCATAGGGCACTTCCACTCATGGGCGTATAAATTGGGAAAACTAAAAATCAACAAGACACAGGCACCCTAAAGTTTACGGCTGCTCTGTTTCCAAGAACCTCCGCTTCGGTACACCTTCAATATCCCAGGAAAGTGAAAAGTGGATAAAGAAATGGTGGTACTTGGCACAATGGAATATCACTCAGCCATGAAATCAATGTCATAAGGCTAGTTAGCAGCATGATGAGTGGATTTAGGTACGATGATTCTAAGTGAAATAAGTCACACAGAAAAAGACATTATCCTAAGATATCGCTTATAGAGGGAATGTCAAAATCGCTACACTTGAACTGAATTACAAAACAGAACAGAGTCACACCTTTAGAAGACACACTATGGCTGTTTAACCGGAAAGGTGAGGTGGGGTGATGCATAAAACAAGGGTTTCAAATTAGCTCAGAGACCGCTCCATAAGCCAAATATGTAATAGACAAGGCCTACTCCCTGCTCAGTGAACTGGACTCAACACCCCCTAGTCACCGCACAAGAATATATCTGACTAGTATGAATCTGAAAACCTATGTATTGATATCTCTCTGCAAGTGAATCAAGAGCGTGTAAAGCGGCATAAACACAGCAGGGAAAAGCAGCCAAACCCCATTCTACACATACATTACTTTAAAAAACCCACAAAGCAAAGACAGTGAAAGAGAGAGAAATTGTTACAAAATCCGTTCACGGTCTCTGATGCAACCTGGATTGACCATATCTAGACCCACAGCTGGATGAGACATAAGGCTGGACACTCTTGGGGCTGAGAGGATTGGTGAGGTTGGGTGAGCAAATGCAGATACTTTAAAGTAATACCGCGGGGTACCCACCCCATGGGTCTCAAATCTCCAGGTACAAGGGAATCTTCCTACATCAAAACATGCATGGGAAACCCAGAAGATGGTATGCCGTGAGATCGGGAAAGGTTTCTAAAACGCACCTCATTTCTCCTCTCCTTGTGCTCGGGTTCGCCATTCCAGCCGCTTGACTAACCATCTCCCTACTTGGAGAATCAGCACCTTTAACCTACTGTTTCGTCCAGGTTGCAATTTGTCCTGAGGATGAACGGGAAGACGGGGAACCAACGAAAGACTAGCCCTAGGTGTTGGGACAGGCATAGGTCACTCCATTTTCCCATCAGGAAGAAGAATGAACCACAGGCTCAGCCTGACCCCCAGAACCAAAATAGGGCCTGAAGCAATCCTGCGCTTTTGCGGCCAGCTCCCAAAAAAGCGAGGAGACAAATGGAGCTCAGGGGCACTGCAATTCACAAACGTGCAGAGTTATAAATGAGAACTCTCGTCCACAAATATATTGAGGGAAGGCAACGAAGAGGATTTGAAAGCAAGGCAGATTTGCAGGAAACAGATTTCAGGAGGTAGATTCGACTCGCCTTTAAAGCACATGAAAAGCGGCAAAACGTTGACAATGATGCCCTTGGCCAAAAAGGGCGTATGCGTTTTTTCCTGAATATATTCAGGAAAAAACGCATACGCCCTTTTTGGCCAACCAAGCAAGCCGGAAGGGCAAATCAGCGCTACAAAGAAGTCTCGCTTGCCCTCGGTCAAAAGGGCCATGCTGAACAAACTGTAAAAACCAGAAAAGCAGGACAGGCCATGGAGACATGGGAGCCTTGCTACGCTGATGGGCGGGATGTAAATTGCCAACAGGCACTCTGGAGAAGAGTACGGTGTGTCCTGAAACAAGTAATAAACACAGCGTAGAGAGCATAGGGCACTTCCACTCATGGGCGTATAAATTGGGAAAACTAAAAATCAACAAGACACAGGCACCCTAAAGTTTACGGCTGCTCTGTTTCCAAGAACCTCCGCTTCGGTACACCTTCAATATCCCAGGAAAGAGAAAAATGGATAAAGAAATGGTGATACTTGGCACAATGGAATATCACTCAGCCATGAAATCAATGTCATAAGGCTAGTTAGCAGCATGATGAGTGGATTTAGGTACGATGATTCTAAGTGAAATAAGTCACACAGAAAAAGACACTTATCCTAAGATATCGCTTAGAGAGGGAATGTCAAAATCGCTACACTTGAACTGAATTACAAAACAGAACAGAGTCACACCTTTAGAAGACACACTATGGCTGCTTAACGGGAAAGGTGAGGTGGGGTGATGCATAAAACAAGGGTATCAAATTAGCTCAGAGACCGCTCCATAAGCCAAATATGTAATAGACAAGGCCTACTCCCTGCTCAGTGAACTGGACTCAACACACCCTAGTCAACACACAAGAATATATCTGACTAGTAAGAATCTGAAAACCTATGTATCGATATCTCTCTGCAAGTGAATCAAGAGGGTGTAAAGCGGCATCAACACAGCAGGGAAAAGCAGCCAAGCCCGATTCTAAACATAAATTGCTTTAAAAAACCCACAAAACAAAGACAGTGAAAGAGAGAGAAATTCTTACAAAATCCGTTCAGGGTCTATGATGCAACCTGGATTGACCATATCAAGACCCACAGCTGGATGAGACATAAGGCTGGACACTCTTGGGGCTGAGAGGGTTGGTGAGGTTGGGTGAGCAAATGCAGATACTTTAAAGTAACACTGCGGGGAACACACCCCATGGGTCTCAAATCT
Source organism: Eubalaena glacialis (assembly GCF_028564815.1). Classification (NCBI taxonomy): domain Eukaryota; kingdom Metazoa; phylum Chordata; class Mammalia; order Artiodactyla; family Balaenidae; genus Eubalaena; species Eubalaena glacialis. The sequence continues at coordinate 334,475 of NW_026871303.1, read as the reverse complement.
CCAGGTACAAGGGAATCTTCCTACATCAAAACATGCATGGGAAACCCAGAAGATGGTATGCCGTGAGATCGGGAAAGGTTTCTAAAACGCACCTCATTTCTCCTCTCCTTGTGCTCGGGTTCGCCATTCCAGCCGCTTGACTAACCATCTCCCTACTTGGAGAATCAGCACCTTTAACCTACTGTTTCGTCCAGGTTGCAATTTGTCCTGAGGATGAACGGGAAGACGGGGAACCAACGAAAGACTAGCCCTAGGTGTTGGGACAGGCACAGGTCACTCCATTTTCCCATCAGGAAGAAGAATGAACCACAGGCTCAGCCTGCCCCCCAGAACCAAAATAGGGCCTGAAGCAATCCTGCGCTTTTGCGGCCAGCTCCCAAAAAAGCGAGGAGACAAATGGAGCTCAGGGGCACTGCAATTCACAAACGTGCAGAGTTATTAATGAGAACTCTCGTCCACAAATATATTGAGGGAAGGCAACGAAGAGGATTTGAAAGCAAGGCAGATTTGCAGGAAACAGATTTCAGGAGGTAGATTCGACTCGCCTTTAAAGCACATGAAAAGCGGCAAAACGTTGACAATGATGCCCTTGGCCAAAAAGGGCGTATGCGTTTTTTCCTGAATATATTCAGGAAAAAACGCATACGCCCTTTTTGGCCAACCAAGCAAGCCGGAAGGGCAAATCAGCGCTACAAAGAAGTCTCGCTTGCCCTCGGTCAAAAGGGCCATGCTGAACAAAGTGTAAAAACCAGAAAAGCAGGACAGGCCATGGAGACATGGAAGCCTTGTTACGCTGATGGGCAGGATGTAAATTGCCAACAGGCACTCTGGAGAAGAGTACGGTGTGTCCTGAAACAAGTAATAAACACAGCGTTGAGAGCATAGGGCACTTCCACTCATGGGCGTATAAATTGGGATAACTAAAAGTCAACAAGACACAGGCACCCCAAACGTTACGGCTGCTCTGTTTCCAAGAACCTCTGCTTCGGTACACCTTCAATATCCCAGGAAAGAGAAAAATGGATAAAGAAATGGTGGTACTTGGCACAATGCAATATCACTCAGCCATGAAATCAATGTCATAAGGCTAGTTAGCAGCATGATGAGTGGATTTAGGTACGATGATTCTAAATGAAATAAGTCACACAGAAAAAGGCACTTATCCTAAGATATCGCTTATAGAGGGAATGTCAAAATCGCTACACTTGAACTGAATTACAAAACAGAACAGAGGCACACCTTTAGAAGACACACTATGGCTGCTTAACCGGAAAGGTGAGGTGGGGTGATGCATAAAACAAGGGTTTGAAATTAGCTCAGACACCGCTCCAGAAGCCAAATATGTAATAGACAAGGCCTACTCCCTGCTCAGTGAACTGGACTCAACACCCCCTAGTCACCGCACAAGAATATATCTGACTAGTATGAATCTGAAAACCTATGTATTGATATCTCTCTGCAAGTGAATCAAGAGGGTGTAAAGCGGCATCAACACAGCAGGGAAAAGCAGCCAAACCCCATTCTAAACATACATTACTTTAAAAAACCCACAAAGCAAAGACAGTGAAAGAGAGAGAAATTCTTACAAAATCCGTTCAGGGTCTCTGATGCAACCTGGATTGACCATATCTAGACCCACAGCTGGATGAGACATAAGGCTGGACACTCTTGGGGCTGAGAGGATTGGTGAGGTTGGGTGAGCAAATGCAGATACTTTAAAGTAATACCGAGGGGTACCCACCCCATGGGTCTCAAATCTCCAGGTACAAGGGAATCTTTCTACATCAAAACATGCATGGGAAACCCAGAAGATGGTATGCCGTGAGATCGGGAAAGGTTTCTAAAACGCACCTCATTTCTCCTCTCCTTGTGCTCGGGTTCGCCATTCCAGCCGCTTGACTAACCATCTCCCTACTTGGAGAATCAGCACCTTTAACCTACTGTTTCGTCCAGGTTGCAATTTGTCCTGAGGATGAACGGGAAGACGGGGAACCAACGAAAGACTAGCCCTAGGTGTTGGGACAGGCACAGGTCACTCCATTTTCCCATCAGGAAGAAGAATGAACCACAGGCTCAGCCTGCCCCCCAGAACCAAAATAGGGCCTGAAGCAATCCTGCGCTTTTGCGGCCAGCTCCCAAAAAAGCGAGGAGACAAATGGAGCTCAGGGGCACTGCAATTCACAAACGTGCAGAGTTATAAATGAGAACTCTCGTCCACAAATATATTGAGGGAAGGCAACGAAGAGGATTTGAAAGCAAGGCAGATTTGCAGGAAACAGATTTCAGGAGGTAGATTCGACTCGCCTTTAAAGCACATGAAAAGCGGCAAAACGTTGACAATGATGCCCTTGGCCAAAAAGGGCGTATGCGTTTTTTCCTGAATATATTCAGGAAAAAACGCATACGCCCTTTTTGGCCAACCAAGCAAGCCGGAAGGGCAAATCAGCGCTACAAAGAAGTCTCGCTTGCCCTCGGTCAAAAGGGCCATGCTGAACAAAGTGTAAAAACCAGAAAAGCAGGACAGGCCATGGAGACATGGGAGCCTTGCTACGCTGATGGGCGGGATGTAAATTGCCAACAGGCACTCTGGAGAAGAGTACGGTGTGTCCTGAAACAAGTAATAAACACAGCGTTGAGAGCATAGGGCACTTCCACTCATGGGCGTATAAATTGGGAAAACTAAAAATCAACAAGACACAGGCACCCTAAAGTTTACGGCTGCTCTGTTTCCAAGAACCTCCACTTCGGTACACCTTCAATATCCCAGGAAAGAGAAAAATGGATAAAGAAATGGTGGTACTTGGCACAGTGGAATATCACTCAGCCATGAAATCAATGTCATAAGGCTAGTTAGCAGCATGATGAGTGGATTTAGATACGATGATTCTAAGTGAAATAAGTCACACAGAAAAAGACACTTATCCTAAGATATCGCTTATAGAGGGAATGTCAAAATCGCTACACTTGAACTGAATTACAAAACAGAACAGAGTCACACCTTTAGAAGACACACTATGGCTGCTTAACGGGAAAGGTGAGGTGGGGTGATGCATAAAACAAGGGTATCAAATTAGCTCAGAGACCGCTCCATAAGCCAAATATGTAATAGACAAGGCCTACTCCCTGCTCAGTGAACTGGACTCAACACACCCTAGTCAACACACAAGAATATATCTGACTAGTAAGAATCTGAAAACCTATGTATCGATATCTCTCTGCAAGTGAATCAAGAGGGTGTAAAGCGGCATCAACACAGCAGGGAAAAGCAGCCAAGCCCGATTCTAAACATAAATTGCTTTAAAAAACCCGCAAAACAAAGACAGTGAAAGAGAGAGAAATTCTTACAAAATCCGTTCAGGGTCTATGATGCAACCTGGATTGACCATATCAAGACCCACAGCTGGATGAGACATAAGGCTGGACACTCTTGGGGCTGAGAGGGTTGGTGAGGTTGGGTGAGCAAATGCAGATACTTTAAAGTAACACTGCGGGGAACACACCCCATGGGTCTCAAATCTCCAGGTACAACGGAATCTTCCTACATCAAAACATGCATGGGAAACCCAGAAGATGGTATGCCGTGAGATCGGGAAAGGTTTCTAAAACGCACCTCATTTCTCCTCTCCTTGTGCTCGGGTTCGCCATTCCAGCCGCTTGACTAACCATCTCCCTACTTGGAGAATCAGCACCTTTAACCTACTGTTTCGTCCAGGTTGCAATTTGTCCTGAGGATGAACGGGAAGACGGGGAACCAACGAAAGACTAGCCCTAGGTGTTGGGACAGGCACAGGTCACTCCATTTTCCCATCAGGAAGAAGAATGAACCACAGGCTCAGCCTGCCCCCCAGAACCAAAATAGGGCCTGAAGCAATCCTGCGCTTTTGCGGCCAGCTCCCAAAAAAGCGAGGAGACAAATGGAGCTCAGGGGCACTGCAATTCACAAACGTGCAGAGTTATAAATGAGAACTCTCGTCCACAAATATATTGAGGGAAGGCAACGAAGAGGATTTGAAAGCAAGGCAGATTTGCAGGAAACAGATTTCAGGAGGTAGATTCGACTCGCCTTTAAAGCACATGAAAAGCGGCAAAACGTTGACAATGATGCCCTTGGCCAAAAAGGGCGTATGCGTTTTTTCCTGAATATATTCAGGAAAAAACGCATACGCCCTTTTTGGCCAACCAAGCAAGCCGGAAGGGCAAATCAGCGCTACAAAGAAGTCTCGCTTGCCCTCGGTCAAAAGGGCCATGCTGAACAAAGTGTAAAAACCAGAAAAGCAGGACAGGCCATGGAGACATGGAAGCCTTGTTACGCTGATGGGCAGGATGTAAATTGCCAACAGGCACTCTGGAGAAGAGTACGGTGTGTCCTGAAACAAGTAATAAACACAGCGTTGAGAGCATAGGGCACTTCCACTCATGGGCGTATAAATTGGGAAAACTAAAAGTCAACAAGACACAGGCACCCCAAACGTTACGGCTGCTCTGTTTCCAAGAACCTCTGCTTCGGTACACCTTCAATATCCCAGGAAAGAGAAAAATGGATAAAGAAATGGTGGTACTTGGCACAATGCAATATCACTCAGCCATGAAATCAATGTCATAAGGCTAGTTAGCAGCATGATGAGTGGATTTAGGTACGATGATTCTAAATGAAATAAGTCACACAGAAAAAGGCACTTATCCTAAGATATCGCTTATAGAGGGAATGTCAAAATCGCTACACTTGAACTGAATTACAAAACAGAACAGAGGCACACCTTTAGAAGACACACTATGGCTGCTTAACCGGAAAGGTGAGGTGGGGTGATGCATAAAACAAGGGTTTGAAATTAGCTCAGACACCGCTCCAGAAGCCAAATATGTAATAGACAAGGCCTACTCCCTGCTCAGTGAACTGGACTCAACACCCCCTAGTCACCGCACAAGAATATATCTGACTAGTATGAATCTGAAAACCTATGTATTGATATCTCTCTGCAAGTGAATCAAGAGGGTGTAAAGCGGCATCAACACAGCAGGGAAAAGCAGCCAAACCCCATTCTAAACATACATTACTTTAAAAAACCCACAAAGCAAAGACAGTGAAAGAGAGAGAAATTCTTACAAAATCCGTTCAGGGTCTCTGATGCAACCTGGATTGACCATATCTAGACCCACAGCTGGATGAGACATAAGGCTGGACACTCTTGGGGCTGAGAGGATTGGTGAGGTTGGGTGAGCAAATGCAGATACTTTAAAGTAATACCGAGGGGTACCCACCCCATGGGTCTCAAATCTCCAGGTACAAGGGAATCTTTCTACATCAAAACATGCATGGGAAACCCAGAAGATGGTATGCCGTGAGATCGGGAAAGGTTTCTAAAACGCACCTCATTTCTCCTCTCCTTGTGCTCGGGTTCGCCATTCCAGCCGCTTGACTAACCATCTCCCTACTTGGAGAATCAGCACCTTTAACCTACTGTTTCGTCCAGGTTGCAATTTGTCCTGAGGATGAACGGGAAGACGGGGAACCAACGAAAGACTAGCCCTAGGTGTTGGGACAGGCACAGGTCACTCCATTTTCCCATCAGGAAGAAGAATGAACCACAGGCTCAGCCTGACCCCCAGAACCAAAATAAGGCCTGAAGCAATCCTGCGCTTTTGCGGCCAGCTCCCAAAAAAGCGAGGAGACAAATGGAGCTCAGGGGCACTGCAATTCACAAACGTGCAGAGTTATAAATGAGAACTCTCGTCCACAAATATATTGAGGGAAGGCAACGAAGAGGATTTGAAAGCAAGGCAGATTTGCAGGAAACAGATTTCAGGAGGTAGATTCGACTCGCCTTTAAAGCACATGAAAAGCGGCAAAACGTTGACAATGATGCCCTTGGCCAAAAAGGGCGTATGCGTTTTTTCCTGAATATATTCAGGAAAAAACGCATACGCCCTTTTTGGCCAACCAAGCAAGCCGGAAGGGCAAATCAGCGCTACAAAGAAGTCTCGCTTGCCCTCGGTCAAAAGGGCCATGCTGAACAAACTGTAAAAACCAGAAAAGCAGGACAGGCCATGGAGACATGGGAGCCTTGCTACGCTGATGGGCGGGATGTAAATTGCCAACAGGCACTCTGGAGAAGAGTACGGTGTGTCCTGAAACAAGTAATAAACACAGCGTTGAGAGCATAGGGCACTTCCACTCATGGGCGTATAAATTGGGAAAACTAAAAATCAACAAGACACAGGCACCCTAAAGTTTACGGCTGCTCTGTTTCCAAGAACCTCCACTTCGGTACACCTTCAATATCCCAGGAAAGAGAAAAATGGATAAAGAAATGGTGGTACTTGGCACAGTGGAATATCACTCAGCCATGAAATCAATGTCATAAGGCTAGTTAGCAGCATGATGAGTGGATTTAGATACGATGATTCTAAGTGAAATAAGTCACACAGAAAAAGACACTTATCCTAAGATATCGCTTATAGAGGGAATGTCAAAATCGCTACACTTGAACTGAATTACAAAACAGAACAGAGTCACACCTTTAGAAGACACACTATGGCTGCTTAACGGGAAAGGTGAGGTGGGGTGATGCATAAAACAAGGGTTTGAAATTAGCTCAGAGACCGCTCCATAAGCCAAATATGTAATAGACAAGGCCTACTCCCTGCTCAGTGAACTGGACTCAACACACCCTAGTCAACACACAAGAATATATCTGACTAGTAAGAATCTGAAAACCTATGTATCGATATCTCTCTGCAAGTGAATCAAGAGGGTGTAAAGCGGCATCAACACAGCAGGGAAAAGCAGCCAAGCCCGATTCTAAACATAAATTACTTTAAAAAACCCACAAAACAAAGACAGTGAAAGAGAGAGAAATTCTTACAAAATCCGTTCAGGGTCTATGATGCAACCTGGATTGACCATATCAAGACCCACAGCTGGATGAGACATAAGGCTGGACACTCTTGGGGCTGAGAGGGTTGGTGAGGTTGGGTGAGCAAATGCAGATACTTTAAAGTAACACTGCGGGGAACACACCCCATGGGTCTCAAATCTCCAGGTACAAGGGAATCTTCCTACATCAAAACATGCATGGGAAACCCAGAAGATGGTATGCCATGAGATCGGGAAAGGTTTCTAAAACGCACCTCATTTCTCCTCTCCTTGTGCTCGGGTTCGCCATTCCAGCCGCTTGACTAACCATCTCCCTACTTGGAGAATCAGCACCTTTAACCTCCTGATTGTACAGGTTGCAATTTGTCCTGAGGATGAACGGGAAGACGCGGAACCAACGAGAGACGAGCCCTAGGTGTTGGGACAGGCATAGGTCACTCCATTTTCCCATCAGGAAGAAGAATGAACCACAGGCTCAGCCTGCCCCCCAGAACCAAAATAGGGCCTGAAGCAATCCTGCGCTTTTGCGGCCAGCTCCCAAAAAAGCGAGGAGACAAATGGAGCTCAGGGGCACTGCAATTCACAAACGTGCAGAGTTATAAATGAGAACTCTCGTCCACAAATATATTGAGGGAAGGCAACGAAGAGGATTTGAAAGCAAGGCAGATTTGCAGGAAACAGATTTCAGGAGGTAGATTCGACTCGCCTTTAAAGCACATGAAAAGCGGCAAAACGTTGACAATGATGCCCTTGGCCAAAAAGGGCGTATGCGTTTTTTCCTGAATATATTCAGGAAAAAACGCATACGCCCTTTTTGGCCAACCAAGCAAGCCGGAAGGGCAAATCAGCGCTACAAAGAAGTCTCGCTTGCCCTCGGTCAAAAGGGCCATGCTGAACAAACAGTAAAAACCAGAAAAGCAGGACAGGCCATGGAGACATGGGAGCCTTGCTACGCTGATGGGCGGGATGTAAATTGCCAACAGGCACTCTGGAGAAGAGTACGGTGTGTCCTGAAACAAGTAATAAACACAGCGTAGAGAGCATAGGGCACTTCCACTCAAGGGCGTATAAATTGGGAAAACTAAAAATCAACAAGACACAGGCACCCTAAAGTTTACGGCTGCTCTGTTTCCAAGAACCTCCACTTCGGTACACCTTCAATATCCCAGGAAAGAGAAAAATGGATAAAGAAATGGTGGTACTTGGCACAATGCAATATCACTCAGCCATGAAATCAATGTCATAAGGCTAGTTAGCAGCATGATGAGTGGATTTAGGTCCGATGATTCTAAGTGAAATAAGTCACACAGAAAAAGACACTTATCCTAACATATCGCTTATAGAGGGAATGTCAAAATCGCTACACTTGAACTGAATTACAAAACAGAACAGAGTCACACCTTTAGAAGACACACTATGGCTGCTTAACGGGAAAGGTGAGGTGGGGTGATGCATAAAACAAGGGTTTGAAATTAGCTCAGACACCGCTCCATAAGCCAAATATGTAATAGACAAGGCCTACTCCCTGCTCAGTGAACTGGACTCAACACCCCCTAGTCACCGCACAAGAATATATCTGACTAGTATGAATCTGAAAACCTATGTATCGATATCTCTCTGCAAGTGAATCAAGAGGGTGTAAAGCGGCATAAACACAGCAGGGAAAAGCAGCCAAACCCCATTCTAAACATACATTACTTTAAAAAACCCACAAAGCAAAGACAGTGAAAGAGAGAGAAATTCTTACAAAATCCGTTCAGGGTCTCTGATGCAACCTGGATTGACCATATCTAGACCCACAGCTGGATGAGACATAAGGCTGGACACTCTTGGGGCTGAGAGGATTGGTGAGGTTGGGTGAGCAAATGCAGATACTTTAAAGTAATACCGCGGGGTACCCACCCCATGGGTCTCAAATCTCCAGGTACAAGGGAATCTTCCTACATCAAAACATGCATGGGAAACCCAGAAGATGGTATGCCGTGAGATCGGGAAAGGTTTCTAAAACGCACCTCATTTCTCCTCTCCTTGTGCTCGGGTTCGCCATTCCAGCCGCTTGACTAACCATCTCCCTACTTGGAGAATCAGCACCTTTAACCTACTGTTTCGTCCAGGTTGCAATTTGTCCTGAGGATGAACGGGAAGACGGGGAACCAACGAAAGACTAGCCCTAGGTGTTGGGACAGGCACAGGTCACTCCATTTTCCCATCAGGAAGAAGAATGAACCACAGGCTCAGCCTGCCCCCCAGAACCAAAATAGGGCCTGAAGCAATCCTGCGCTTTTGCGGCCAGCTCCCAAAAAAGCGAGGAGACAAATGGAGCTCAGGGGCACTGCAATTCACAAACGTGCAGAGTTATAAATGAGAACTCTCGTCCACAAATATATTGAGGGAAGGCAACGAAGAGGATTTGAAAGCAAGGCAGATTTGCAGGAAACAGATTTCAGGAGGTAGATTCGACTCGCCTTTAAAGCACATGAAAAGCGGCAAAACGTTGACAATGATGCCCTTGGCCAAAAAGGGCGTATGCGTTTTTTCCTGAATATATTCAGGAAAAAACGCATACGCCCTTTTTGGCCAACCAAGCAAGCCGGAAGGGCAAATCAGCGCTACAAAGAAGTCTCGCTTGCCCTCGGTCAAAAGGGCCATGCTGAACAAAGTGTAAAAACCAGAAAAGCAGGACAGGCCATGGAGACATGGAAGCCTTGCTACGCTGATGGGCGGGATGTAAATTGCCAACAGGCACTCTGGAGAAGAGTACGGTGTGTCCAGAAACAAGTAATAAACACAGCGTTGAGAGCATAGGGCACTTCCACTCATGGGCGTATAAATTGGGAAAACTAAAAGTCAACAAGACACAGGCACCCCAAACTTTACGACTGCTCTGTTTCCAAGAACCTCCGCTTCGGTACACCTTCAATATCCCAGGAAAGAGAAAAATGGATAAAGAAATGGTGGTACTTGGCACAATGCAATATCACTCAGCCATGAAATCAATGTCATAAGGCTAGTTAGCAGCATGATGAGTGGATTTAGGTACGATGATTCTAAGTGAAATAAGTCACACAGAAAAAGGCACTTATCCTAAGATATCGCTTATAGAGGGAATGTCAAAATCGCTACACTTGAACTGAATTACAAAACAGAACAGAGGCACACCTTTAGAAGACACACTATGGCTGCTTAACCGGAAAGGTGAGGTGGGGTGATGCATAAAACAAGGGTTTGAAATTAGCTCAGACACCGCTCCATAAGCCAAATATGTAATAGACAAGGCCTACTCCCTGCTCAGTGAACTGGACTCAACACCCCCTAGTCACCGCACAAGAATATATCTGACTAGTAAGAATCTGAAAACCTATGTATCGATATCTCTCTGCAAGTGAATCAAGAGGGTGTAAAGCGGCATCAACACAGCAGGGAAAAGCAGCCAAGCCCGATTCTAAACATAAATTACTTTAAAAAACCCACAAAACAAAGACAGTGAAAGAGAGAGAAATTCTTACAAAATCCGTTCAGGGTCTATGATGCAACCTGGATTGACCATATCAAGACCCACAGCTGGATGAGACATAAGGCTGGACACTCTTGGGGCTGAGAGGGTTGGTGAGGTTGGGTGAGCAAATGCAGATACTTTAAAGTAACACTGCGGGGAACACACCCCATGGGTCTCAAATCTCCAGGTACAAGGGAATCTTCCTACATCAAAACATGCATGGGAAACCCAGAAGATGGTATGCCATGAGATCGGGAAAGGTTTCTAAAACGCACCTCATTTCTCCTCTCCTTGTGCTCGGGTTCGCCATTCCAGCCGCTTGACTAACCATCTCCCTACTTGGAGAATCAGCACCTTTAACCTACTGTTTCGTCCAGGTTGCAATTTGTCCTGAGGATGAACGGGAAGACGGGGAACCAACGAAAGACTAGCCCTAGGTGTTGGGACAGGCACAGGTCACTCCATTTTCCCATCAGGAAGAAGAATGAACCACAGGCTCAGCCTGCCCCCCAGAACCAAAATAGGGCCTGAAGCAATCCTGCGCTTTTGCGGCCAGCTCCCAAAAAAGCGAGGAGACAAATGGAGCTCAGGGGCACTGCAATTCACAAACGTGCAGAGTTATAAATGAGAACTCTCGTCCACAAATATATTGAGGGAAGGCAACGAAGAGGATTTGAAAGCAAGGCAGATTTGCAGGAAACAGATTTCAGGAGGTAGATTCGACTCGCCTTTAAAGCACATGAAAAGCGGCAAAACGTTGACAATGATGCCCTTGGCCAAAAAGGGCGTATGCGTTTTTTCCTGAATATATTCAGGAAAAAACGCATACGCCCTTTTTGGCCAACCAAGCAAGCCGGAAGGGCAAATCAGCGCTACAAAGAAGTCTCGCTTGCCCTCGGTCAAAAGGGCCATGCTGAACAAAGTGTAAAAACCAGAAAAGCAGGACAGGCCATGGAGACATGGAAGCCTTGCTACGCTGATGGGCGGGATGTAAATTGCCAACAGGCACTCTGGAGAAGAGTACGGTGTGTCCAGAAACAAGTAATAAACACAGCGTTGAGAGCATAGGGCACTTCCACTCATGGGCGTATAAATTGGGAAAACTAAAAGTCAACAAGACACAGGCACCCCAAACTTTACGGCTGCTCTGTTTCCAAGAACCTCCGCTTCGGTACACCTTCAATATCCCAGGAAAGAGAAAAATGGATAAAGAAATGGTGGTACTTGGCACAATGCAATATCACTCAGCCATGAAATCAATGTCATAAGGCTAGTTAGCAGCATGATGAGTGGATTTAGGTACGATGATTCTAAGTGAAATAAGTCACACAGAAAAAGGCACTTATCCTAAGATATCGCTTATAGAGGGAATGTCAAAATCGCTACACTTGAACTGAATTACAAAACAGAACAGAGGCACACCTTTAGAAGACACACTATGGCTGCTTAACCGGAAAGGTGAGGTGGGGTGATGCATAAAACAAGGGTTTGAAATTAGCTCAGACACCGCTCCATAAGCCAAATATGTAATAGACAAGGCCTACTCCCTGCTCAGTGAACTGGACTCAACACCCCCTAGTCACCGCACAAGAATATATCTGACTAGTATGAATCTGAAAACCTATGTATTGATATCTCTCTGCAAGTGAATCAAGAGGGTGTAAAGCGGCATCAACACAGCAGGGAAAAGCAGCCAAACCCCATTCTAAACATAAATTACTTTAAAAAACCCACAAAGCAAAGACAGTGAAAGAGAGAGAAATTCTTACAAAATCCGTTCAGGGTCTCTGATTCAACCTGGATTAACCATATCTAGACCCACAGCTGGATGAGACATAAGGCTGGACACTCTTGGGGCTGAGAGGATTGGTGAGGTTGGGTGAGCAAATGCAGATACTTTAAAGTAATACCGCGGGGTACCCACCCCATGGGTCTCAAATCTCCAGGTACAAGGGAATCTTCCTACATCAAAACATGCATGGGAAACCCAGAAGATGGTATGCCGTGAGATCGGGAAAGGTTTCTAAAACGCACCTCATTTCTCCTCTCCTTGTGCTCGGGTTCGCCATTCCAGCCGCTTAACTAACCATCTCCCTACTTGGAGAATCAGCACCTTTAACCTACTGTTTCGTCCAGGTTGCAATTTGTCCTGAGGATGAACGGGAAGACGGGGAACCAACGAAAGACTAGCCCTAGGTGTTGGGACAGGCACAGGTCACTCCATTTTCCCATCAGGAAGAAGAATGAACCACAGGCTCAGCCTGCCCCCCAGAACCAAAATAGGGCCTGAAGCAATCCTGCGCTTTTGCGGCCAGCTCCCAAAAAAGCGAGGAGACAAATGGAGCTCAGGGGCACTGCAATTCACAAACGTGCAGAGTTATAAATGAGAACTCTCGTCCACAAATATATTGAGGGAAGGCAACGAAGAGGATTTGAAAGCAAGGCAGATTTGCAGGAAACAGATTTCAGGAGGTAGATTCGACTCGCCTTTAAAGCACATGAAAAGCGGCAAAACGTTGACAATGATGCCCTTGGCCAAAAAGGGCGTATGCGTTTTTTCCTGAATATATTCAGGAAAAAACGCATACGCCCTTTTTGGCCAACCAAGCAAGCCGGAAGGGCAAATCAGCGCTACAAAGAAGTCTCGCTTGCCCTCGGTCAAAAGGGCCATGCTGAACAAACAGTAAAAACCAGAAAAGCAGGACAGGCCATGGAGACATGGGAGCCTTGCTACGCTGATGGGCGGGATGTAAATTGCCAACAGGCACTCTGGAGAAGAGTACGGTGTGTCCTGAAACAAGTAATAAACACAGCGTTGAGAGCATAGGGCACTTCCACTCATGGGCGTATAAATTGGGAAAACTAAAAATCAACAAGACACAGGCACCCTAAAGTTTACGGCTGCTCTGTTTCCAAGAACCTCCACTTCGGTACACCTTCAATATCCCAGGAAAGAGAAAAATGGATAAAGAAATGGTGGTACTTGGCACAGTGGAATATCACTCAGCCATGAAATCAATGTCATAAGGCTAGTTAGCAGCATGATGAGTGGATTTAGATACGATGATTCTAAGTGAAATAAGTCACACAGAAAAAGACACTTATCCTAAGATATCGCTTATAGAGGGAATGTCAAAATCGCTACACTTGAACTGAATTACAAAACAGAACAGAGTCACACCTTTAGAAGACACACTATGGCTGCTTAACGGGAAAGGTGAGGTGGGGTGATGCATAAAACAAGGGTTTGAAATTAGCTCAGAGACCGCTCCATAAGCCAAATATGTAATAGACAAGGCCTACTCCCTGCTCAGTGAACTGGACTCAACACACCCTAGTCAACACACAAGAATATATCTGACTAGTAAGAATCTGAAAACCTATGTATCGATATTTCTCTGCAAGTGAATCAAGAGGGTGTAAAGCGGCATCAACACAGCAGGGAAAAGCAGCCAAGCCCGATTCTAAACATAAATTACTTTAAAAAACCCACAAAACAAAGACAGTGAAAGAGAGAGAAATTCTTACAAAATCCGTTCAGGGTCTATGATGCAACCTGGATTGACCATATCAAGACCCACAGCTGGATGAGACATAAGGCTGGACACTCTTGGGGCTGAGAGGGTTGGTGAGGTTGGGTGAGCAAATGCAGATACTTTAAAGTAACACTGCGGGGAACACACCCCATGGGTCTCAAATCTCCAGGTACAAGGGAATCTTCCTACATCAAAACATGCATGGGAAACCCAGAAGATGGTATGCCAGGAGATCGGGAAAGGTTTCTAAAACGCACCTCATTTCTCCTCTCCTTGTGCTCGGGTTCGCCATTCCAGCCGCTTGACTAACCATCTCCCTACTTGGAGAATCAGCACCTTTAACCTCCTGATTGTACAGGTTGCAATTTGTCCTGAGGATGAACGGGAAGACGCGGAACCAACGAGAGATGAGCCCTAGGTGTTGGGACAGGCATAGGTCACTCCATTTTCCCATCAGGAAGAAGAATGAACCACAGGCTCAGCCTGCCCCCAAGAACCAAAATAGGGCCTGAAGCAATCCTGCGCTTTTGCGGCCAGCTCCCAAAAAAGCGAGGAGACAAATGGAGCTCAGGGGCACTGCAATTCACAAACGTGCAGAGTTATAAATGAGAACTCTCGTCCACAAATATATTGAGGGAAGGCAACGAAGAGGATTTGAAAGCAAGGCAGATTTGCAGGAAACAGATTTCAGGAGGTAGATTCGACTCGCCTTTAAAGCACATGAAAAGCGGCAAAACGTTGACAATGATGCCCTTGGCCAAAAAGGGCGTATGCGTTTTTTCCTGAATATATTCAGGAAAAAACGCATACGCCCTTTTTGGCCAACCAAGCAAGCCGGAAGGGCAAATCAGCGCTACAAAGAAGTCTCGCTTGCCCTCGGTCAAAAGGGCCATGCTGAACAAAGTGTAAAAACCAGAAAAGCAGGACAGGCCATGGAGACATGGAAGCCTTGCTACGCTGATGGGCGGGATGTAAATTGCCAACAGGCACTCTGGAGAAGAGTACGGTGTGTCCAGAAACAAGTAATAAACACAGCGTTGAGAGCATAGGGCACTTCCACTCATGGGCGTATAAATTGGGAAAACTAAAAGTCAACAAGACACAGGCACCCCAAACTTTACGGCTGCTCTGTTTCCAAGAACCTCCGCTTCGGTACACCTTCAATATCCCAGGAAAGAGAAAAATGGATAAAGAAATGGTGGTACTTGGCACAATGCAATATCACTCAGCCATGAAATCAATGTCATAAGGCTAGTTAGCAGCATGATGAGTGGATTTAGGTACGATGATTCTAAGTGAAATAAGTCACACAGAAAAAGGCACTTATCCTAAGATATCGCTTATAGAGGGAATGTCAAAATCGCTACACTTGAACTGAATTACAAAACAGAACAGAGGCACACCTTTAGAAGACACACTATGGCTGCTTAACTGGAAAGGTGAGGTGGGGTGATGCATAAAACAAGGGTTTGAAATTAGCTCAGACACCGCTCCATAAGCCAAATATGTAATAGACAAGGCCTACTCCCTGCTCAGTGAACTGGACTCAACACCCCCTAGTCACCGCACAAGAATATATCTGACTAGTATGAATCTGAAAACCTATGTATCGATATCTCTCTGCAAGTGAATCAAGAGGGTGTAAAGCGGCATAAACACAGCAGGGAAAAGCAGCCAAACCCCATTCTAAACATACATTACTTTAAAAAACCCACAAAGCAAAGACAGTGAAAGAGAGAGAAATTCTTACAAAATCCGTTCAGGGTCTCTGATGCAACCTGGATTGACCATATCTAGACCCACAGCTGGATGAGACATAAGGCTGGACACTCTTGGGGCTGAGAGGATTGGTGAGGTTGGGTGAGCAAATGCAGATACTTTAAAGTAATACCGCGGGGTACCCACCCCATGGGTCTCAAATCTCCAGGTACAAGGGAATCTTCCTACATCAAAACATGCATGGGAAACCCAGAAGATGGTATGCCGTGAGATCGGGAAAGGTTTCTAAAACGCACCTCATTTCTCCTCTCCTTGTGCTCGGGTTCGCCATTCCAGCCGCTTGACTAACCATCTCCCTACTTGGAGAATCAGCACCTTTAACCTACTGTTTCGTCCAGGTTGCAATTTGTCCTGAGGATGAACGGGAAGACGGGGAACCAACGAAAGACTAGCCCTAGGTGTTGGGACAGGCACAGGTCACTCCATTTTCCCATCAGGAAGAAGAATGAACCACAGGCTCAGCCTGCCCCCCAGAACCAAAATAGGGCCTGAAGCAATCCTGCGCTTTTGCGGCCAGCTCCCAAAAAAGCGAGGAGACAAATGGAGCTCAGGGGCACTGCAATTCACAAACGTGCAGAGTTATAAATGAGAACTCTCGTCCACAAATATATTGAGGGAAGGCAACGAAGAGGATTTGAAAGCAAGGCAGATTTGCAGGAAACAGATTTCAGGAGGTAGATTCGACTCGCCTTTAAAGCACATGAAAAGCGGCAAAACGTTGACAATGATGCCCTTGGCCAAAAAGGGCGTATGCGTTTTTTCCTGAATATATTCAGGAAAAAACGCATACGCCCTTTTTGGCCAACCAAGCAAGCCGGAAGGGCAAATCAGCGCTACAAAGAAGTCTCGCTTGCCCTCGGTCAAAAGGGCCATGCTGAACAAACAGTAAAAACCAAAAAAGCAGGACAGGCCATGGAGACATGGGAGCCTTGCTACGCTGATGGGCGGGATGTAAATTGCCAACAGGCACTCTGGAGAAGAGTACCGTGGGTCCTGAAACAAGTAATAAACACAGCGTTGAGAGCATAGGGCACTTCCACTCATGGGCGTATAAATTGGGAAAACTAAAAATCAACAAGACACAGGCACCCTAAAGTTTACGGCTGCTCTGTTTCCAAGAACCTCCACTTCGGTACACCTTCAATATCCCAGGAAAGAGAAAAATGGATAAAGAAATGGTGGTACTTGGCACAGTGGAATATCACTCAGCCATGAAATCAATGTCATAAGGCTAGTTAGCAGCATGATGAGTGGATTTAGGTACGATGATTCTAAGTGAAATAAGTCACACAGAAAAAGACACTTATCCTAAGATATCGCTTATAGAGGGAATGTCAAAATCGCTACACTTGAACTGAATTACAAAACAGAACAGAGTCACACCTTTAGAAGACACACTATGGCTGCTTAACGGGAAAGGTGAGGTGGGGTGATGCATAAAACAAGGGTTTGAAATTACCTCAGAGACCGCTCCATAAGCCAAATATGTAATAGACAAGGCCTACTCCCTGCTCAGTGAACTGGACTCAACACACCCTAGTCAACACACAAGAATATATCTGACTAGTAAGAATCTGAAAACCTATGTATCGATATCTCTCTGCAAGTGAATCAAGAGGGTGTAAAGCGGCATCAACACAGCAGGGAAAAGCAGCCAAGCCCGATTCTAAACATAAATTACTTTAAAAAACCCACAAAACCAAGACAGTGAAAGAGAGAGAAATTCTTACAAAATCCGTTCAGGGTCTATGATGCAACCTGGATTGACCATATCAAGACCCACAGCTGGATGAGACATAAGGCTGGACACTCTTGGGGCTGAGAGGGTTGGTGAGGTTGGGTGAGCAAATGCAGATACTTTAAAGTAACACTGCGGGGAACACACCCCATGGGTCTCAAATCTCCAGGTACAAGGGAATCTTCCTACATCAAAACATGCATGGGAAACCCAGAAGATGGTATGCCATGAGATCGGGAAAGGTTTCTAAAACGCACCTCATTTCTCCTCTCCTTGTGCTCGGGTTCGCCATTCCAGCCGCTTGACTAACCATCTCCCTACTTGGAGAATCAGCACCTTTAACCTCCTGATTGTACAGGTTGCAATTTGTCCTGAGGATGAACGGGAAGACGCGGAACCAACGAGAGATGAGCCCTAGGTGTTGGGACAGGCATAGGTCACTCCATTTTCCCATCAGGAAGAAGAATGAACCACAGGCTCAGCCTGCCCCCAAGAACCAAAATAGGGCCTGAAGCAATCCTGCGCTTTTGCGGCCAGCTCCCAAAAAAGCGAGGAGACAAATGGAGCTCAGGGGCACTGCAATTCACAAACGTGCAGAGTTATAAATGAGAACTCTCGTCCACAAATATATTGAGGGAAGGCAACGAAGAGGATTTGAAAGCAAGGCAGATTTGCAGGAAACAGATTTCAGGAGGTAGATTCGACTCGCCTTTAAAGCACATGAAAAGCGGCAAAACGTTGACAATGATGCCCTTGGCCAAAAAGGGCGTATGCGTTTTTTCCTGAATATATTCAGGAAAAAACGCATACGCCCTTTTTGGCCAACCAAGCAAGCCGGAAGGGCAAATCAGCGCTACAAAGAAGTCTCGCTTGCCATCGGTCAAAAGGGCCATGCTGAACAAAGTGTAAAAACCAGAAAAGCAGGACAGGCCATGGAGACATGGAAGCCTTGCTACGCTGATGGGCGGGATGTAAATTGCCAACAGGCACTCTGGAGAAGAGTACGGTGTGTCCAGAAACAAGTAATAAACACAGCGTTGAGAGCATAGGGCACCTCCACTCATGGGCGTATAAATTGGGAAAACTAAAAGTCAACAAGACACAGGCACCCCAAACGTTACGGCTGCTCTGTTTCCAAGAACCTCCGCTTCGGTACACCTTCAATATCCCAGGAAAGAGAAAAATGGATAAAGAAATGGTGGTACTTGGCACAATGCAATATCACTCAGCCATGAAATCAATGTCATAAGGCTAGTTAGCAGCATGATGAGTGGATTTAGGTACGATGATTCTAAGTGAAATAAGTCACACAGAAAAAGGCACTTATCCTAAGATATCGCTTATAGAGGGAATGTCAAAATCGCTACACTTGAACTGAATTACAAAACAGAACAGAGGCACACCTTTAGAAGACACACTATGGCTGCTTAACCGGAAAGGTGAGGTGGGGTGATGCATAAAACAAGGGTTTGAAATTAGCTCAGACACCGCTCCATAAGCCAAATATGTAATAGACAAGGCCTACTCCCTGCTCAGTGAACTGGACTCAACACCCCCTAGTCACCGCACAAGAATATATCTGACTAGTATGAATCTGAAAACCTATGTATTGATATCTCTCTGCAAGTGAATCAAGAGGGTGTAAAGCGGCATCAACACAGCAGGGAAAAGCAGCCAAACCCCATTCTAAACATAAATTACTTTAAAAAACCCACAAAGCAAAGACAGTGAAAGAGAGAGAAATTCTTACAAAATCCGTTCAGGGTCTCTGATGCAACCTGGATTGACCATATCTAGACCCACAGCTGGATGAGACATAAGGCTGGACACTCTTGGGGCTGAGAGGATTGGTGAGGTTGGGTGAGCAAATGCAGATACTTTAAAGTAATACTGCGGGGTACCCACCCCATGGGTCTCAAATCTCCAGGTACAAGGGAATCTTCCTACATCAAAACATGCATGGGAAACCCAGAAGATGGTATGCCGTGAGATCGGGAAAGGTTTCTAAAACGCACCTCATTTCTCCTCTCCTTGTGCTCGGGTTCGCCATTCCAGCCGCTTGACTAACCATCTCCCTACTTGGAGAATCAGCACCTTTAACCTACTGTTTCGTCCAGGTTGCAATTTGTCCTGAGGATGAACGGGAAGACGGGGAACCAACGAAAGACTAGCCCTAGGTGTTGGGACAGGCACAGGTCACTCCATTTTCCCATCAGGAAGAAGAATGAACCACAGGCTCAGCCTGCCCCCCAGAACCAAAATAGGGCCTGAAGCAATCCTGCGCTTTTGCGGCCAGCTCCCAAAAAAGCGAGGAGACAAATGGAGCTCAGGGGCACTGCAATTCACAAACGTGCAGAGTTATAAATGAGAACTCTCGTCCACAAATATATTGAGGGAAGGCAACGAAGAGGATTTGAAAGCAAGGCAGATTTGCAGGAAACAGATTTCAGGAGGTAGATTCGACTCGCCTTTAAAGCACATGAAAAGCGGCAAAACGTTGACAATGATGCCCTTGGCCAAAAAGGGCGTATGCGTTTTTTCCTGAATATATTCAGGAAAAAACGCATACGCCCTTTTTGGCCAACCAAGCAAGCCGGAAGGGCAAATCAGCGCTACAAAGAAGTCTCGCTTGCCCTCGGTCAAAAGGGCCATGCTGAACAAACAGTAAAAACCAGAAAAGCAGGACAGGCCATGGAGACATGGGAGCCTTGCTACGCTGATGGGCGGGATGTAAATTGCCAACAGGCACTCTGGAGAAGAGTACGGTGTGTCCTGAAACAAGTAATAAACACAGCGTAGAGAGCATAGGGCACTTCCACTCATGGGCGTATAAATTGGGAAAACTAAAAATCAACAAGACACAGGCACCCTAAAGTTTACGGCTGCTCTGTTTCCAAGAACCTCCACTTCGGTACACCTTCAATATCCCAGGAAAGAGAAAAATGGATAAAGAAATGGTGGTACTTGGCACAGTGGAATATCACTCAGCCATGAAATCAATGTCATAAGGCTAGTTAGCAGCATGATGAGTGGATTTAGATACGATGATTCTAAGTGAAATAAGTCACACAGAAAAAGACACTTATCCTAAGATATCGCTTATAGAGGGAATGTCAAAATCGCTACACTTGAACTGAATTACAAAACAGAACAGAGTCACACCTTTAGAAGACACACTATGGCTGCTTAACGGGAAAGGTGAGGTGGGGTGATGCATAAAACAAGGGTTTGAAATTAGCTCAGAGACCGCTCCATAAGCCAAATATGTAATAGACAAGGCCTACTCCCTGCTCAGTGAACTGGACTCAACACACCCTAGTCAACACACAAGAATATATCTGACTAGTAAGAATCTGAAAACCTATGTATCGATATCTCTCTGCAAGTGAATCAAGAGGGTGTAAAGCGGCATCAACACAGCAGGGAAAAGCAGCCAAGCCCGATTCTAAACATAAATTACTTTAAAAAACCCACAAAACAAAGACAGTGAAAGAGAGAGAAATTCTTACAAAATCCGTTCAGGGTCTATGATGCAACCTGGATTGACCATATCAAGACCCACAGCTGGATGAGACATAAGGCTGGACACTCTTGGGGCTGAGAGGGTTGGTGAGGTTGGGTGAGCAAATGCAGATACTTTAAAGTAACACTGCGGGGAACACACCCCATGGGTCTCAAATCTCCAGGTACAAGGGAATCTTCCTACATCAAAACATGCATGGGAAACCCAGAAGATGGTATGCCATGAGATCGGGAAAGGTTTCTAAAACGCACCTCATTTCTCCTCTCCTTGTGCTCGGGTTCGCCATTCCAGCCGCTTGACTAACCATCTCCCTACTTGGAGAATCAGCACCTTTAACCTCCTGATTGTACAGGTTGCAATTTGTCCTGAGGATGAACGGGAAGACGCGGAACCAACGAGAGATGAGCCCTAGGTGTTGGGACAGGCATAGGTCACTCCATTTTCCCATCAGGAAGAAGAATGAACCACAGGCTCAGCCTGCCCCCAAGAACCAAAATAGGGCCTGAAGCAATCCTGCGCTTTTGCGGCCAGCTCCCAAAAAAGCGAGGAGACAAATGGAGCTCAGGGGCACTGCAATTCACAAACGTGCAGAGTTATAAATGAGAACTCTCGTCCACAAATATATTGAGGGAAGGCAACGAAGAGGATTTGAAAGCAAGGCAGATTTGCAGGAAACAGATTTCAGGAGGTAGATTCGACTCGCCTTTAAAGCACATGAAAAGCGGCAAAACGTTGACAATGATGCCCTTGGCCAAAAAGGGCGTATGCGTTTTTTCCTGAATATATTCAGGAAAAAACGCATACGCCCTTTTTGGCCAACCAAGCAAGCCGGAAGGGCAAATCAGCGCTACAAAGAAGTCTCGCTTGCCATCGGTCAAAAGGGCCATGCTGAACAAAGTGTAAAAACCAGAAAAGCAGGACAGGCCATGGAGACATGGAAGCCTTGCTACGCTGATGGGCGGGATGTAAATTGCCAACAGGCACTCTGGAGAAGAGTACGGTGTGTCCAGAAACAAGTAATAAACACAGCGTTGAGAGCATAGGGCACCTCCACTCATGGGCGTATAAATTGGGAAAACTAAAAGTCAACAAGACACAGGCACCCCAAACGTTACGGCTGCTCTGTTTCCAAGAACCTCCGCTTCGGTACACCTTCAATATCCCAGGAAAGAGAAAAATGGATAAAGAAATGGTGGTACTTGGCACAATGCAATATCACTCAGCCATGAAATCAATGTCATAAGGCTAGTTAGCAGCATGATGAGTGGATTTAGGTACGATGATTCTAAGTGAAATAAGTCACACAGAAAAAGGCACTTATCCTAAGATATCGCTTATAGAGGGAATGTCAAAATCGCTACACTTGAACTGAATTACAAAACAGAACAGAGGCACACCTTTAGAAGACACACTATGGCTGCTTAACCGGAAAGGTGAGGTGGGGTGATGCATAAAACAAGGGTTTGAAATTAGCTCAGACACCGCTCCATAAGCCAAATATGTAATAGACAAGTCCTACTCCCTGCTCAGTGAACTGGACTCAACACCCCCTAGTCACCGCACAAGAATATATCTGACTAGTATGAATCTGAAAACCTATGTATTGATATCTCTCTGCAAGTGAATCAAGAGGGTGTAAAGCGGCATCAACACAGCAGGGAAAAGCAGCCAAACCCCATTCTAAACATAAATTACTTTAAAAAACCCACAAAGCAAAGACAGTGAAAGAGAGAGAAATTCTTACAAAATCCGTTCAGGGTCTCTGATGCAACCTGGATTGACCATATCTAGACCCACAGCTGGATGAGACATAAGGCTGGACACTCTTGGGGCTGAGAGGATTGGTGAGGTTGGGTGAGCAAATGCAGATACTTTAAAGTAATACTGCGGGGTACCCACCCCATGGGTCTCAAATCTCCAGGTACAAGGGAATCTTCCTACATCAAAACATGCATGGGAAACCCAGAAGATGGTATGCCGTGAGATCGGGAAAGGTTTCTAAAACGCACCTCATTTCTCCTCTCCTTGTGCTCGGGTTCGCCATTCCAGCCGCTTGACTAACCATCTCCCTACTTGGAGAATCAGCACCTTTAACCTACTGTTTCGTCCAGGTTGCAATTTGTCCTGAGGATGAACGGGAAGACGGGGAACCAACGAAAGACTAGCCCTAGGTGTTGGGACAGGCACAGGTCACTCCATTTTCCCATCAGGAAGAAGAATGAACCACAGGCTCAGCCTGCCCCCCAGAACCAAAATAGGGCCTGAAGCAATCCTGCGCTTTTGCGGCCAGCTCCCAAAAAAGCGAGGAGACAAATGGAGCTCAGGGGCACTGCAATTCACAAACGTGCAGAGTTATAAATGAGAACTCTCGTCCACAAATATATTGAGGGAAGGCAACGAAGAGGATTTGAAAGCAAGGCAGATTTGCAGGAAACAGATTTCAGGAGGTAGATTCGACTCGCCTTTAAAGCACATGAAAAGCGGCAAAACGTTGACAATGATGCCCTTGGCCAAAAAGGGCGTATGCGTTTTTTCCTGAATATATTCAGGAAAAAACGCATACGCCCTTTTTGGCCAACCAAGCAAGCCGGAAGGGCAAATCAGCGCTACAAAGAAGTCTCGCTTGCCCTCGGTCAAAAGGGCCATGCTGAACAAACAGTAAAAACCAGAAAAGCAGGACAGGCCATGGAGACATGGGAGCCTTGCTACGCTGATGGGCGGGATGTAAATTGCCAACAGGCACTCTGGAGAAGAGTACCGTGTGTCCTGAAACAAGTAATAAACACAGCGTTGAGAGCATAGGGCACTTCCACTCATGGGCGTATAAATTGGGAAAACTAAAAATCAACAAGACACAGGCACCCTAAAGTTTACGGCTGCTCTGTTTCCAAGGACCTCCACTTCGGTACACCTTCAATATCCCAGGAAAGAGAAAAATGGATAAAGAAATGGTGGTACTTGGCACAGTGGAATAT
Source organism: Eubalaena glacialis (assembly GCF_028564815.1). Classification (NCBI taxonomy): domain Eukaryota; kingdom Metazoa; phylum Chordata; class Mammalia; order Artiodactyla; family Balaenidae; genus Eubalaena; species Eubalaena glacialis. Next base: position 310,554 of record NW_026871303.1, on the reverse strand, counting down.
CACTCAGCCATGAAATCAATGTCATAAGGCTAGTTAGCAGCATGATGAGTGGATTTAGATACGATGATTCTAAGTGAAATAAGTCACACAGAAAAAGACACTTATCCTAAGATATCGCTTATAGAGGGAATGTCAAAATCGCTACACTTGAACTGAATTACAAAACAGAACAGAGTCACACCTTTAGAAGACACACTATGGCTGCTTAACGGGAAAGGTGAGGTGGGGTGATGCATAAAACAAGGGTTTGAAATTAGCTCAGAGACCGCTCCATAAGCCAAATATGTAATAGACAAGGCCTACTCCCTGCTCAGTGAACTGGACTCAACACACCCTAGTCAACACACAAGAATATATCTGACTAGTAAGAATCTGAAAACCTATGTATCGATATCTCTCTGCAAGTGAATCAAGAGGGTGTAAAGCGGCATCAACACAGCAGGGAAAAGCAGCCAAGCCCGATTCTAAACATAAATTACTTTAAAAAACCCACAAAACAAAGACAGTGAAAGAGAGAGAAATTCTTACAAAATCCGTTCAGGGTCTATGATGCAACCTGGATTGACCATATCAAGACCCACAGCTGGATGAGACATAAGGCTGGACACTCTTGGGGCTGAGAGGGTTGGTGAGGTTCGGTGAGCAAATGCAGATACTTTAAAGTAACACTGCGGGGAACACACCCCATGGGTCTCAAATCTCCAGGTACAAGGGAATCTTCCTACATCAAAACATGCATGGGAAACCCAGAAGATGGTATGCCATGAGATCGGGAAAGGTTTCTAAAACGCACCTCATTTCTCCTCTCCTTGTGCTCGGGTTCGCCATTCCAGCCGCTTGACTAACCATCTCCCTACTTGGAGAATCAGCACCTTTAACCTACTGTTTCGTCCAGGTTGCAATTTGTCCTGAGGATGAATGGGAAGACGCGGAACCAACGAGAGATGAGCCCTAGGTGTTGGGACAGGCATAGGTCACTCCATTTTCCCATCAGGAAGAAGAATGAACCACAGGCTCAGCCTGCCCCCCAGAACCAAAATAGGGCCTGAAGCAATCCTGCGCTTTTGCGGCCAGCTCCCAAAAAAGCGAGGAGACAAATGGAGCACAGGGGCACTGCAATTCACAAACGTGCAGAGTTATAAATGAGAACTCTCGTCCACAAATATATTGAGGGAAGGCAACGAAGAGGATTTGAAAGCAAGGCAGATTTGCAGGAAACAGATTTCAGGAGGTAGATTCGACTCGCCTTTAAAGCACATGAAAAGCGGCAAAACGTTGACAATGATGCCCTTGGCCAAAAAGGGCGTATGCGTTTTTTCCTGAATATATTCAGGAAAAAACGCATACGCCCTTTTTGGCCAACCAAGCAAGCCGGAAGGGCAAATCAGCGCTACAAAGAAGTCTCGCTTGCCCTCGGTCAAAAGGGCCATGCTGAACAAAGTGTAAAAACCAGAAAAGCAGGACAGGCCATGGAGACATGGAAGCCTTGCTACGCTGATGGGCAGGATGTAAATTGCCAACAGGCACTCTGGAGAAGAGTACGGTGTGTCCAGAAAGAAGTAATAAACACAGCGTTGAGAGCATAGGGCACTTCCACTCATGGGCGTATAAATTGGGAAAACTAAAAGTCAACAAGACACAGGCACCCCAAACTTTACGGCTGCTCTGTTTCCAAGAACCTCCGCTTCGGTACACCTTCAATATCCCAGGAAAGAGAAAAATGGATAAAGAAATGGTGGTACTTGGCACAATGCAATATCACTCAGCCATGAAATCAATGTCATAAGGCTAGTTAGCAGCATGATGAGTGGATTTAGGTACGATGATTCTAAGTGAAATAAGTCACACAGAAAAAGGCACTTATCCTAAGATATCGCTTATAGAGGGAATGTCAAAATCGCTACACTTGAACTGAATTACAAAACAGAACAGAGGCACACCTTTAGAAGACACACTATGGCTGCTTAACTGGAAAGGTGAGGTGGGGTGATGCATAAAACAAGGGTTTGAAATTAGCTCAGACACCGCTCCATAAGCCAAATATGTAATAGACAAGGCCTACTCCCTGCTCAGTGAACTGGACTCAACACCCCCTAGTCACCGCACAAGAATATATCTGACTAGTATGAATCTGAAAACCTATGTATTGATATCTCTCTGCAAGTGAATCAAGAGGGTGTAAAGCGGCATCAACACAGCAGGGAAAAGCAGCCAAACCCCATTCTAAACATAAATTACTTTAAAAAACCCACAAAGCAAAGACAGTGAAAGAGAGAGAAATTCTTACAAAATCCGTTCAGGGTCTCTGATGCAACCTGGATTGACCATATCTAGACCCACAGCTGGATGAGACATAAGGCTGGACACTCTTGGGGCTGAGAGGATTGGTGAGGTTGGGTGAGCAAATGCAGATACTTTAAAGTAATACCGCGGGGTACCCACCCCATGGGTCTCAAATCTCCAGGTACAAGGGAATCTTCCTACATCAAAACATGCATGGGAAAGCCAGAAGATGGTATGCCGTGAGATCGGGAAAGGTTTCTAAAACGCACCTCATTTCTCCTCTCCTTGTGCTCGGGTTCGCCATTCCAGCCGCTTGACTAACCATCTCCCTACTTGGAGAATCAGCACCTTTAACCTCCTGATTGTACAGGTTGCAATTTGTCATGAGGATGAACGGGAAGACGCGGAACCAACGAGAGATGAGCCCTAGGTGTTGGGACAGGCACAGGTCACTCCATTTTCCCATCAGGAAGAAGAATGAACCACAGGCTCAGCCTGCCCCCCAGAACCAAAATAGGGCCTGAAGCAATCCTGCGCTTTTGCGGCCAGCTCCCAAAAAAGCGAGGAGACAAATGGAGCTCAGGGGCACTGCAATTCACAAACGTGCAGAGTTATAAATGAGAACTCTCGTCCACAAATATATTGAGGGAAGGCAACGAAGAGGATTTGAAAGCAAGGCAGATTTGCAGGAAACAGATTTCAGGAGGTAGATTCGACTCGCCTTTAAAGCACATGAAAAGCGGCAAAACGTTGACAATGATGCCCTTTGCCAAAAAGGGCGTATGCGTTTTTTCTGAATATATTCAGGAAAAAACGCATACGCCCTTTTTGGCCAACCAAGCAAGCCGGAAGGGCAAATCAGCGCTACAAAGAAGTCTCGCTTGCCCTCGGTGAAAAGGGCCATGCTGAACAAACAGTAAAAACCAGAAAAGCAAGACAGGCCATGGAGACATGGGAGCCTTGCTACGCTGATGGGCGGGATGTAAATTGCCAACAGGCACTCTGGAGAAGAGTACCGTGTGTCCTGAAACAAGTAATAAACACAGCGTTGAGAGCATAGGGCACTTCCACTCATGGGCGTATAAATTGGGAAAACTAAAAATCAACAAGACACAGGCACCCTAAAGTTTACGGCTGCTCTGTTTCCAAGAACCTCCACTTCGGTACACCTTCAATATCCCAGGAAAGAGAAAAATGGATAAAGAAATGGTGGTACTTGGCACAGTGGAATATCACTCAGCCATGAAATCAATGTCATAAGGCTAGTTAGCAGCATGATGAGTGGATTTAGATACGATGATTCTAAGTGAAATAAGTCACACAGAAAAAGACACTTATCCTAAGATATCGCTTATAGAGGGAATGTCAAAATCGCTACACTTGAACTGAATTACAAAACAGAACAGAGTCACACCTTTAGAAGACACACTATGGCTGCTTAACGGGAAAGGTGAGGTGGGGTGATGCATAAAACAAGGGTTTGAAATTAGCTCAGAGACCGCTCCATAAGCCAAATATGTAATAGACAAGGCCTACTCCCTGCTCAGTGAACTGGACTCAACACACCCTAGTCAACACACAAGAATATATCTGACTAGTAAGAATCTGAAAACCTATGTATCGATATCTCTCTGCAAGTGAATCAAGAGGGTGTAAAGCGGCATCAACACAGCAGGGAAAAGCAGCCAAGCCCGATTCTAAACATAAATTACTTTAAAAAACCCACAAAACAAAGACAGTGAAAGAGAGAGAAATTCTTACAAAATCCGTTCAGGGTCTATGATGCAACCTGGATTGACCATATCAAGACCCACAGCTGGATGAGACATAAGGCTGGACACTCTTGGGGCTGAGAGGGTTGGTGAGGTTCGGTGAGCAAATGCAGATACTTTAAAGTAACACTGCGGGGAACACACCCCATGGGTCTCAAATCTCCAGGTACAAGGGAATCTTCCTACATCAAAACATGCATGGGAAACCCAGAAGATGGTATGCCATGAGATCGGGAAAGGTTTCTAAAACGCACCTCATTTCTCCTCTCCTTGTGCTCGGGTTCGCCATTCCAGCCGCTTGACTAACCATCTCCCTACTTGGAGAATCAGCACCTTTAACCTACTGTTTCGTCCAGGTTGCAATTTGTCCTGAGGATGAATGGGAAGACGCGGAACCAACGAGAGATGAGCCCTAGGTGTTGGGACAGGCATAGGTCACTCCATTTTCCCATCAGGAAGAAGAATGAACCACAGGCTCAGCCTGCCCCCCAGAACCAAAATAGGGCCTGAAGCAATCCTGCGCTTTTGCGGCCAGCTCCCAAAAAAGCGAGGAGACAAATGGAGCACAGGGGCACTGCAATTCACAAACGTGCAGAGTTATAAATGAGAACTCTCGTCCACAAATATATTGAGGGAAGGCAACGAAGAGGATTTGAAAGCAAGGCAGATTTGCAGGAAACAGATTTCAGGAGGTAGATTCGACTCGCCTTTAAAGCACATGAAAAGCGGCAAAACGTTGACAATGATGCCCTTGGCCAAAAAGGGCGTATGCGTTTTTTCCTGAATATATTCAGGAAAAAACGCATACGCCCTTTTTGGCCAACCAAGCAAGCCGGAAGGGCAAATCAGCGCTACAAAGAAGTCTCGCTTGCCCTCGGTCAAAAGGGCCATGCTGAACAAAGTGTAAAAACCAGAAAAGCAGGACAGGCCATGGAGACATGGAAGCCTTGCTACGCTGATGGGCAGGATGTAAATTGCCAACAGGCACTCTGGAGAAGAGTACGGTGTGTCCAGAAAGAAGTAATAAACACAGCGTTGAGAGCATAGGGCACTTCCACTCATGGGCGTATAAATTGGGAAAACTAAAAGTCAACAAGACACAGGCACCCCAAACTTTACGGCTGCTCTGTTTCCAAGAACCTCCGCTTCGGTACACCTTCAATATCCCAGGAAAGAGAAAAATGGATAAAGAAATGGTGGTACTTGGCACAATGCAATATCACTCAGCCATGAAATCAATGTCATAAGGCTAGTTAGCAGCATGATGAGTGGATTTAGGTACGATGATTCTAAGTGAAATAAGTCACACAGAAAAAGGCACTTATCCTAAGATATCGCTTATAGAGGGAATGTCAAAATCGCTACACTTGAACTGAATTACAAAACAGAACAGAGGCACACCTTTAGAAGACACACTATGGCTGCTTAACTGGAAAGGTGAGGTGGGGTGATGCATAAAACAAGGGTTTGAAATTAGCTCAGACACCGCTCCATAAGCCAAATATGTAATAGACAAGGCCTACTCCCTGCTCAGTGAACTGGACTCAACACCCCCTAGTCACCGCACAAGAATATATCTGACTAGTATGAATCTGAAAACCTATGTATTGATATCTCTCTGCAAGTGAATCAAGAGGGTGTAAAGCGGCATCAACACAGCAGGGAAAAGCAGCCAAACCCCATTCTAAACATAAATTACTTTAAAAAACCCACAAAGCAAAGACAGTGAAAGAGAGAGAAATTCTTACAAAATCCGTTCAGGGTCTCTGATGCAACCTGGATTGACCATATCTAGACCCACAGCTGGATGAGACATAAGGCTGGACACTCTTGGGGCTGAGAGGATTGGTGAGGTTGGGTGAGCAAATGCAGATACTTTAAAGTAATACCGCGGGGTACCCACCCCATGGGTCTCAAATCTCCAGGTACAAGGGAATCTTCCTACATCAAAACATGCATGGGAAAGCCAGAAGATGGTATGCCGTGAGATCGGGAAAGGTTTCTAAAACGCACCTCATTTCTCCTCTCCTTGTGCTCGGGTTCGCCATTCCAGCCGCTTGACTAACCATCTCCCTACTTGGAGAATCAGCACCTTTAACCTCCTGATTGTACAGGTTGCAATTTGTCATGAGGATGAACGGGAAGACGCGGAACCAACGAGAGATGAGCCCTAGGTGTTGGGACAGGCACAGGTCACTCCATTTTCCCATCAGGAAGAAGAATGAACCACAGGCTCAGCCTGCCCCCCAGAACCAAAATAGGGCCTGAAGCAATCCTGCGCTTTTGCGGCCAGCTCCCAAAAAAGCGAGGAGACAAATGGAGCTCAGGGGCACTGCAATTCACAAACGTGCAGAGTTATAAATGAGAACTCTCGTCCACAAATATATTGAGGGAAGGCAACGAAGAGGATTTGAAAGCAAGGCAGATTTGCAGGAAACAGATTTCAGGAGGTAGATTCGACTCGCCTTTAAAGCACATGAAAAGCGGCAAAACGTTGACAATGATGCCCTTTGCCAAAAAGGGCGTATGCGTTTTTTCTGAATATATTCAGGAAAAAACGCATACGCCCTTTTTGGCCAACCAAGCAAGCCGGAAGGGCAAATCAGCGCTACAAAGAAGTCTCGCTTGCCCTCGGTGAAAAGGGCCATGCTGAACAAACAGTAAAAACCAGAAAAGCAAGACACGCCATGGAGACATGGGAGCCTTGCTACGCTGATGGGCGGGATGTAAATTGCCAACAGGCACTCTGGAGAAGAGTACCGTGTGTCCTGAAACAAGTAATAAACACAGCGTTGAGAGCATAGGGCACTTCCACTCATGGGCGTATAAATTGGGAAAACTAAAAATCAACAAGACACAGGCACCCTAAAGTTTACGGCTGCTCTGTTTCCAAGAACCTCCACTTCGGTACACCTTCAATATCCCAGGAAAGAGAAAAATGGATAAAGAAATGGTGGTACTTGGCACAGTGGAATATCACTCAGCCATGAAATCAATGTCATAAGGCTAGTTAGCAGCATGATGAGTGGATTTAGATACGATGATTCTAAGTGAAATAAGTCACACAGAAAAAGACACTTATCCTAAGATATCGCTTATAGAGGGAATGTCAAAATCGCTACACTTGAACTGAATTACAAAACAGAACAGAGTCACACCTTTAGAAGACACACTATGGCTGCTTAACGGGAAAGGTGAGGTGGGGTGATGCATAAAACAAGGGTTTGAAATTAGCTCAGAGACCGCTCCATAAGCCAAATATGTAATAGACAAGGCCTACTCCCTGCTCAGTGAACTGGACTCAACACACCCTAGTCACCACACAAGAATATATCTGACTAGTAAGAATCTGAAAACCTATGTATCGATATCTCTCTGCAAGTGAATCAAGAGGGTGTAAAGCGGCATCAACACAGCAGGGAAAAGCAGCCAAGCCCGATTCTAAACATAAATTACTTTAAAAAACCCACAAAACAAAGACAGTGAAAGAGAGAGAAATTCTTACAAAATCCGTTCAGGGTCTATGATGCAACCTGGATTGACTTTATCAAGACCCACAGCTGGATGAGACATAAGGCTGGACACTCTTGGGGCTGAGAGGGTTGGTGAGGTTGGGTGAGCAAATGCAGATACTTTAAAGTAACACTGCGGGGAACACACCCCATGGGTCTCAAATCTCCAGGTACAAGGGAATCTTCCTACATCAAAACATGCATGGGAAACCCAGAAGATGGTATGCCATGAGATCGGGAAAGGTTTCTAAAACGCACCTCATTTCTCCTCTCCTTGTGCTCGGGTTCGCCATTCCAGCCGCTTGACTAACCATCTCCCTACTTGGAGAATCAGCACCTTTAACCTCCTGATTGTACAGGTTGCAATTTGTCCTGAGGATGAACGGGAAGACGCGGAACCAACGAGAGACGAGCCCTAGGTGTTGGGACAGGCATAGGTCACTCCATTTTCCCATCAGGAAGAAGAATGAACCACAGGCTCAGCCTGCCCCCCAGAACCAAAATAGGGCCTGAAGCAATCCTGCGCTTTTGCGGCCAGCTCCCAAAAAAGCGAGGAGACAAATGGAGCTCAGGGGCACTGCAATTCACAAACGTGCAGAGTTATAAATGAGAACTCTCGTCCACAAATATTTTGAGGGAAGGCAACGAAGAGGATTTGAAAGCAAGGCAGATTTGCAGGAAACAGATTTCAGGAGGTAGATTCGACTCGCCTTTAAAGCAAATGAAAAGCGGCAAAACGTTGACAATGATGCCCTTGGCCAAAAAGGGCGTATGCGTTTTTTCCTGAATATATTCAGGAAAAAACGCATACGCCCTTTTTGGCCAACCAAGCAAGCCGGAAGGGCAAATCAGCACTACAAAGAAGTCTCGCTTGCCCTCGGTCAAAAGGGCCATGCTGAACAAAGTGTAAAAACCAGAAAAGCAGGACAGGCGATGGAGACATGGGAGCCTTGCTACGCTGATGGGCGGGATGTAAATTGCCAACAGGCACTCTGGAGAAGAGTACGGTGTGTCCTGAAACAAGTAATAAACACAGCGTTGAGAGCATAGGGCACTTCCACTCATGGGCGTATAAATTGGGAAAACTAAAAATCAACAAGACACAGGCACCCTAAAGTTTACGGCTGCTCTGTTTCCAAGAACCTCCACTTCGGTACACCTTCAATATCCCAGGAAAGAGAAAAATGGATAAAGAAATGGTGGTACTTGGCACAGTGGAATATCACTCAGCCATGAAATCAATGTCATAAGGCTAGTTAGCAGCATGATGAGTGGATTTAGATACGATGATTCTAAGTGAAATAAGTCACACAGAAAAAGACACTTATCCTAAGATATCGCTTATAGAGGGAATGTCAAAATCGCTACACTTGAACTGAATTACAAAACAGAACAGAGTCACACCTTTAGAAGACACACTATGGCTGCTTAACGGGAAAGGTGAGGTGGGGTGATGCATAAAACAAGGGTTTGAAATTAGCTCAGAGACCGCTCCATAAGCCAAATATGTAATAGACAAGGCCTACTCCCTGCTCAGTGAACTGGACTCAACACACCCTAGTCACCACACAAAATATATCTGACTAGTAAGAATCTGAAAACCTATGTATCGATATCTCTCTGCAAGTGAATCAAGAGGGTGTAAAGCGGCATCAACACAACAGGGAAAAGGAGCCAAGCCCGATTCTAAACATAAATTACTTTAAAAAACCCACAAAACAAAGACAGTGAAAGAGAGAGAAATTCTTACAAAATCCGTTCAGGGTCTATGATGCAACCTGGATTGACTTTATCAAGACCCACAGCTGGATGAGACATAAGGCTGGACACTCTTGGGGCTGAGAGGGTTGGTGAGGTTGGGTGAGCAAATGCAGATACTTTAAAGTAACACTGCGGGGAACACACCCCATGGGTCTCAAATCTCCAGGTACAAGGGACTCTTCCTACATCAAAACATGCATGGGAAACCCAGAAGATGGTATGCCATGAGATCGGGAAAGGTTTCTAAAACGCACCTCATTTCTCCTCTCCTTGTGCTCGGGTTCGCCATTCCAGCCACTTGACTAACCATCTCCTTACTTGGAGAATCAGCACCTTTAACCTCCTGATTGTACAGGTTGCAATTTGTCCTGAGGATGAACGGGAAGACGCGGAACCAACGAGAGACGAGCCCTAGGTGTTGGGACAGGCATAGGTCACTCCATTTTCCCATCAGGAAGAAGAATGAACCACAGGCTCAGCCTGCCCCCCAGAACCAAAATAGGGCCTGAAGCAATCCTGCGCTTTTGCGGCCAGCTCCCAAAAAAGCGAGGAGACAAATGGAGCTCAGGGGCACTGCAATTCACAAACGTGCAGAGTTATAAATGAGAACTCTCGTCCACAAATATATTGAGGGAAGGCAACGAAGAGGATTTGAAAGCAAGGCAGATTTGCAGGAAACAGATTTCAGGAGGTAGATTCGACTCGCCTTTAAAGCAAATGAAAAGCGGCAAAACGTTGACAATGATGCCCTAGGCCAAAAAGGGCGTATGCGTTTTTTCCTGAATATATTCAGGAAAAAACGCATACGCCCTTTTTGGCCAACCAAGCAACCCGGAAGGGCAAATCAGCACTACAAAGAAGTCTCGCTTGCCCTCGGTCAAAAGGGCCATGCTGAACAAACAGTAAAAACCAGAAAAGCAGGACAGGCCATGGAGACATGGGAGACTTGCTACGCTGAAGGGCGGGATGTAAATTGCCAACAGGCACTCTGGAGAAGAGTACGGTGTGTCCTGAAACAAGTAATAAACACAGCGTAGAGAGCATAGGGCACTTCCACTCAAGGGCGTATAAATTGGGAAAACTAAAAATCAACAAGACACAGGCACCCTAAAGTTTACGGCTGCTGTGTTACCAAGAACCTCCACTTCGGTACACCTTCAATATCCCAGGAAAGAGAAAAATGGATAAAGAAATGGTGGTACTTGGCACAATGGAATATCACTCAGCCATGAAATCAATGTCATAAGGCTAGTTAGCAGCATGATGAGTGGATTTAGGTACGATGATTCTAAGTGAAATAAGTCACACAGAAAAAGGCCCTTATCCTAAGATATCGCTTATAGAGGGAATGTCAAAATCGCTACACTTGAACTGAATTACAAAACAGAACAGAGTCACACCTTTAGAAGACACACTATGGCTGCTTAACGGGAAAGGTGAGGTGGGGTGATGCATAAAACAAGGGTTTGAAATTAGCTCATACACCGCTCCATAAGCCAAATATGTAATAGACAAGGCCTACTCCCTGCTCAGTGAACTGGACTCAACACCCCCTAGTCACCGCACAAGAATATATCTGACTAGTATGAATCTGAAAACCTATGTATCGATATCTCTCTGCAAGTGAATCAAGAGGGTGTAAAGCGGCATAAACACAGCAGGGAAAAGCAGCCAAACCCCATTCTAAACATACATTACTTTAAAAAACCCACAAAGCAAAGACAGTGAAAGAGAGAGAAATTCTTACAAAATCCGTTCAGGGTCTCTGATGCAACCTGGATTGACCATATCTAGACCCACAGCTGGATGAGACATAAGGCTGGACACTCTTGGGGCTGAGAGGATTGGTGAGGTTGGGTGAGCAAATGCAGATACTTTAAAGTAATACCGCGGGGTACCCACCCCATGGGTCTCAAATCTCCAGGTACAAGGGAATCTTCCTACATCAAAACATGCATGGGAAACCCAGAAGATGGTATGCCGTGAGATCGGGAAAGGTTTCTAAAACGCACCTCATTTCTCCTCTCCTTGTGCTCGGGTTCGCCATTCCACCCGCTTGACTAACCATCTCCCTACTTGGAGAATCAGCACCTTTAACCTACTGTTTCGTCCAGGTTGCAATTTGTCCTGAGGATGAACGGGAAGACGGGGAACCAACGAAAGACTAGCCCTAGGTGTTGGGACAGGCACAGGTCACTCCATTTTCCCATCAGGAAGAAGAATGAACCACAGGCTCAGCCTGCCCCCCAGAACCAAAATAGGGCCTGAAGCAATCCTGCGCTTTTGCGGCCAGCTTCCAAAAAAGCGAGGAGACAAATGGAGCTCAGGGGCACTGCAATTCACAAACGTGCAGAGTTATAAATGAGAACTCTCGTCCACAAATATATTGAGGGAAGGCAACGAAGAGGATTTGAAAGCAAGGCAGATTTGCAGGAAACAGATTTCAGGAGGTAGATTCGACTCGCCTTTAAAGCACATGAAAAGCGGCAAAACGTTGACAATGATGCCCTTGGCCAAAAAGGGCGTATGCGTTTTTTCCTGAATATATTCAGGAAAAAACGCATACGCCCTTTTTGGCCATCCAAGCAAGCCGGAAGGGCAAATCAGCGCTACAAAGAAGTCTCGCTTGCCCTCGGTCAAAAGGGCCATGCTGAACAAAGTGTAAAAACCAGAAAAGCAGGACAGGCCATGGAGACATGGAAGCCTTGCTACGCTGATGGGCGGGATATAAATTGCCAACAGGCACTCTGGAGAAGAGTACGGTGTGTCCTGAAACAAGTAATAAACACAGCGTTGAGAGCATAGGGCACTTCCACTCATGGGCTTATAAATTGGGAATACTAAAAATCAACAAGACACAGGCACCCTAAAGTTTACGGCTGCTCTGTTTCCAAGAACCTCCACTTCGGTACACCTTCAATATCCCAGGAAAGAGAAAAATGGATAAAGAAATGGTGGTACTTGGCACAGTGGAATATCACTCAGCCATGAAATCAATGTCATAAGGCTAGTTAGCAGCATGATGAGTGGATTTAGATACGATGATTCTAAGTGAAATAAGTCACACAGAAAAAGACACTTATCCTAAGATATCGCTTATAGAGGGAATGTCAAAATCGCTACACTTGAACTGAATTACAAAACAGAACAGAGTCACACCTTTAGAAGACACACTATGGCTGCTTAACGGGAAAGGTGAGGTGGGGTGATGCATAAAACAAGGGCTTGAAATTAGCTCAGAGACCGCTCCATAAGCCAAGTATGTAATAGACAAGGCCTACTCCCTGCTCAGTGAACTGGACTCAACACACCCTAGTCACCACACAAGAATATATCTGACTAGTAAGAATCTGAAAACCTATGTATCGATATCTCTCTGCAAGTGAATCAAGAGGGTGTAAAGCGGCATCAACACAGCAGGGAAAAGCAGCCAAGCCCGATTCTAAACATAAATTACTTTAAAAAACCCACAAAACAAAGACAGTGAAAGAGAGAGAAATTCTTACAAAATCCGTTCAGGGTCTATGATGCAACCTGGATTGACCATATCAAGACCCACAGCTGGATGAGACATAAGGCTGGACACTCTTGGGGCTGAGAGGGTTGGTGAGGTTGGGTGAGCAAATGCAGATACTTTAAAGTAACACTGCGGGGAACACACCCCATGGGTCTCAAATCTCCAGGTACAAGGGAATCTTCCTACATCAAAACATGCATGGGAAACCCAGAAGATGGTATGCCATGAGATCGGGAAAGGTTTCTAAAACGCACCTCATTTCTCCTCTCCTTGTGCTCGGGTTCGCCATTCCAGCCGCTTGACTAACCATCTCCCTACTTGGAGAATCAGCACCTTTAACCTCCTGATTGTACAGGTTGCAATTTGTCCTGAGGATGAACGGGAAGACGCGGAACCAACGAGAGACGAGCCCTAGGTGTTGGGACAGGCATAGGTCACTCCATTTTCCCATCAGGAAGAAGAATGAACCACAGGCTCAGCCTGCCCCCCAGAACCAAAATAGGGCCTGAAGCAATCCTGCGCTTTTGCGGCCAGCTCCCAAAAAAGCGAGGAGACAAATGGAGCTCAGGGGCACTGCAATTCACAAACGTGCAGAGTTATAAATGAGAACTCTCGTCCACAAATATATTGAGGGAAGGCAACGAAGAGGATTTGAAAGCAAGGCAGATTTGCAGGAAACAGATTTCAGGAGGTAGATTCGACTCGCCTTTAAAGCACATGAAAAGCGGCAAAACGTTGACAATGATGCCCTTGGACAAAAAGGGCGTATGCGTTTTTTCCTGAATATATTCAGGAAAAAACGCATACGCCCTTTTTGGCCAACCAAGCAAGCCGGAAGGGCAAATCAGCGCAACAAAGAAGTCTCGCTTGCCCTCGGTCAAAAGGGCCATGCTGAACAAACAGTAAAAACCAGAAAAGCAGGACAGGCCATGGAGACATGGGAGCCTTGCTACGCTGATGGGCGGGATGTAAATTGCCAACAGGCACTCTGGAGAAGAGTACGGTGTGTCCTGAAACAAGTAATAAACACAGCGTAGAGAGCATAGGGCACTTCCACTCAAGGGCGTATAAATTGGGAAAACTAAAAATCAACAAGACACAGGCACCCTAAAGTTTACGGCTGCTCTGTTTCCAAGAACCTCCACTTCGGTACACCTTCAATATCCCAGGAAAGAGAAAAATGGATAAAGAAATGGTGGTACTTGGCACAATGGAATATCACTCAGCCATGAAATCAATGTCATAAGGCTAGTTAGCAGCATGATGAGTGGATTTAGGTACGATGATTCTAAGTGAAATAAGTCACACAGAAAAAGACACTTATCCTAAGATATCGCTTATAGAGGGAATGTCAAAATCGCTACACTTGAACTGAATTACAAAACAGAACATAGTCACACCTTTAGAAGACACACTATGGCTGCTTAACGGGAAAGGTGAGGTGGGGTGATGCATAAAACAAGGGTTTGAAATTAGCTCAGACACCGCTCCATAAGCCAAATATGTAATAGAAAAGGCCTACTCCCTGCTCAGTGAACTGGACTCAACACCCCCTAGTCACCGCACAAGAATATATCTGACTAGTATGAATCTGAAAACCTATGTATCGATATCTCTCTGCAAGTGAATCAAGAGGGTGTAAAGCGGCATAAACACAGCAGGGAAAAGCAGCCAAACCCCATTCTAAACATACATTACTTTAAAAAACCCACAAAGCAAAGACAGTGAAAGAGAGAGAAATTCTTACAAAATCCGTTCAGGGTCTCTGATGCAACCTGGATTGACCATATCTAGACCCACAGCTGGATGAGACATAAGGCTGGACACTCTTGGGGCTGAGAGGATTGGTGAGGTTGGGTGAGCAAATGCAGATACTTTAAAGTAATACCGCGGGGTACCCACCCCATGGGTCTCAAATCTCCAGGTACAAGGGAATCTTCCTACATCAAAACATGCATGGGAAAGCCAGAAGATGGTATGCCGTGAGATCGGGAAAGGTTTCTAAAACGCACCTCATTTCTCCTCTCCTTGTGCTCGGGTTCGCCATTCCAGCCGCTTGACTAACCATCTCCCTACTTGGAGAATCAGCACCTTTAACCTACTGTTTCGTCCAGGTTGCAATTTGTCCTGAGGATAAACGGGATGACGGGGAACCAATGAAAGACTAGCCCTAGGTGTTGGGACAGGCACAGGTCACTCCATTTTCCCATCAGGAAGAAGAATGAACCACAGGCTCAGCCCGCCCCCCAGAACCAAAATAGGGCCTGAAGCAATCCTGCGCTTTTGTGGCCAGCTCCCAAAAAAGCGAGGAGACAAATGGAGCTCAGGGGCACTGCAATTCACAAACGTGCAGAGTTATAAATGAGAACTCTCGTCCACAAATATATTGAGGGAAGGCAACGAAGAGGATTTGAAAGCAAGGCAGATTTGCAGGAAACAGATTTCAGGAGGTAGATTCGACTCGCATTTAAAGCACATGAAAAGCGGCAAAACGTTGACAATGATGCCCTTGGCCAAAAAGGGCGTATGCGTTTTTTCCTGAATATATTCAGGAAAAAACGCATACGCCCTTTTTGGCCAACCAAGCAAGCCGGAAGGGCAAATCAGCGCTACAAAGAAGTCTCGCTTGCCCTCGGTCAAAAGGGCCATGCTGAACAAAGTGTAAAAACCAGAAAAGCAGGACAGGCCATGGAGACATGGAAGCCTTGCTACGCTGATGGACGGGATGTAAATTGCCAACAGGCACTCTGGAGAAGAGTACGGTGTGTCCTGAAACAAGTAATAAACACAGCGTTGAGAGCATAGGGCACTTCCACTCATGGGCGTATAAATTGGGAAAACTAAAAATCAACAAGACACAGGCATCCTAAAGTTTACGGCTGCTCTGTTTCCAAGAACCTCCACTTCGGTACACCTTCAATATCCCAGGAAAGAGAAAAATGGATAAAGAAATGGTGGTACTTGGCACAGTGGAATATCACTCAGCCATGAAATCAATGTCATAAGGCTAGTTAGCAGCATGATGAGTGGATTTAGATACAATGATTCTAAGTGAAATAAGTCACACAGAAAAAGACACTTATCCTAAGATATCGCTTATAGAGGGAATGTCAAAATCGCTACACTTGAACTGAATTACAAAACAGAACAGAGTCACACCTTTAGAAGACACACTATGGCTGCTTAACGGGAAAGGTGAGGTGGGGTGATGCATAAAACAAGGGTTTGAAATTAGCTCAGAGACCGCTCCATAAGCCAAATATGTAATAGACAAGGCCTACTCCCTGCTCAGTGAACTGGACTCAACACACCCTAGTCACCACACAAGAATATATCTGACTAGTAAGAATCTGAAAACCTATGTATCGATATCTCTCTGCAAGTGAATCAAGAGGGTGTAAAGCGGCATCAACACAGCAGGGAAAAGCAGCCAAGCCCGATTCTAAACATAAATTACTTTAAAAAACCCACAAAACAAAGACAGTGAAAGAGAGAGAAATTCTTACAAAATCCGTTCAGGGTCTATGATGCAACCTGGATTGACCATATCAAGACCCACAGCTGGATGAGACATAAGGCGGGACACTCTTGGGGCTGAGAGGGTTGGTGAGGTTGGGTGAGCAAATGCAGATACTTTAAAGTAACACTGCGGGGAACACACCCCATGGGTCTCAAATCTCCAGGTACAAGGGAATCTTCCTACATCAAAACATGCATGGGAAACCCAGAAGATGGTATGCCATGAGATCGGGAAAGGTTTCTAAAACGCACCTCATTTCTCCTCTCCTTGTGCTCGGGTTCGCCATTCCAGCCGCTTGACTAACCATCTCCCTACTTGGAGAATCAGCACCTTTAACCTCCTGATTGTACAGGTTGCAATTTGTCCTGAGGATGAACGGGAAGACGCGGAACCAACGAGAGATGAGCCCTAGGTGTTGGGACAGGCATAGGTCACTCCATTTTCCCATCAGGAAGAAGAATGAACCACAGGCTCAGCCTGCCCCCCAGAACCAAAATAGGGCCTGAAGCAATCCTGCGCTTTTGCGGCCAGCTCCCAAAAAAGCGAGGAGACAAATGGAGCTCAGGGGCACTGCAATTCACAAACGTGCAGAGTTATAAATGAGAACTCTCGTCCACAAATATATTGAGGGAAGGCAACGAAGAGGATTTGAAAGCAAGGCAGATTTGCAGGAAACAGATTTCAGGAGGTAGATTCGACTCGCCTTTAAAGCACATGAAAAGCGGCAAAACGTTGACAATGATGCCCTTGGCCAAAAAGGGCGTATGCGTTTTTTCCTGAATATATTCAGGAAAAAACGCATACGCCCTTTTTGGCCAACCAAGCAAGCCGGAAGGGCAAATCAGCGCTACAAAGAAGTCTCGCTTGCCCTCGGTCAAAAGGGCCATGCTGAACAAACAGTAAAAACCAGAAAAGCAGGACAGGCCATGGAGACATGGGAGCCTTGCTACGCTGATGGGCGGGATGTAAATTGCCAACAGGCACTCTGGAGAAGAGTACGGTGTGTCCTGAAACAAGTAATAAACACAGCGTAGAGAGCATAGGGCACTTCCACTCAAGGGCGTATAAATTGGGAAAACTAAAAATCAACAAGACACAGGCACCCTAAAGTTTACGGCTGCTCTGTTTCCAAGAACCTCCACTTCGGTACACCTTCAATATCCCAGGAAAGAGAAAAATGGATAAAGAAATGGTGGTACTTGGCACAATGGAATATCACTCAGCCATGAAATCAATGTCATAAGGCTAGTTAGCAGCATGATGAGTGGATTTAGGTACGATGATTCTAAGTGAAATAAGTCACACAGAAAAAGACACTTATCCTAAGATATCGCTTATAGAGGGAATGTCAAAATCGCTACACTTGAACTGAATTACAAAACAGAACAGAGTCACACCTTTAGAAGACACACTATGGCTGCTTAACGGGAAAGGTGAGGTGGGGTGATGCATAAAACAAGGGTTTGAAATTAGCTCAGACACCGCTCCATAAGCCAAATATGTAATAGACAAGGCCTACTCCCTGCTCAGTGAACTGGACTCAACACCCCCTAGTCACCGCACAAGAATATATCTGACTAGTATGAATCTGAAAACCTATGTATCGATATCTCTCTGCAAGTGAATCAAGAGGGTGTAAAGCAGCATAAACACAGCAGGGAAAAGCAGCCAAACCCCATTCTAAACATACATTACTTTAAAAAACCCACAAAGCAAAGACAGTGAAAGAGAGAGAAATTCTTACAAAATCCGTTCAGGGTCTCTGATGCAACCTGGATTGACCATATCTAGACCCACAGCTGGATGAGACATAAGGCTGGACACTCTTGGGGCTGAGAGGATTGGTGAGGTTGGGTGAGCAAATGCAGATACTTTAAAGTAATACCGCGGGGTACCCACCCCATGGGTCTCAAATCTCCAGGTACAAGGGAATCTTCCTACATCAAAACATGCATGGGAAAGCCAGAAGATGGTATGCCGTGAGATCGGGAAAGGTTTCTAAAATGCACCTCATTTCTCCTCTCCTTGTGCTCGGGTTCGCCATTCCAGCCGCTTGACTAACCATCTCCCTACTTGGAGAATCAGCACCTTTAACCTACTGTTTCGTCCAGGTTGCAATTTGTCCTGAGGATGAACGGGAAGACGGGGAACCAACGAAAGACTAGCCCTAGGTGTTGGGACAGGCACAGGTCACTCCATTTTCCCATCAGGAAGAAGAATGAACCACAGGCTCAGCCTGCCCCCCAGAACCAAAATAGGGCCTGAAGCAATCCTGCGCTTTTGCGGCCAGCTCCCAAAAAAGCGAGGAGACAAATGGAGCTCAGGGGCACTGCAATTCACAAACGTGCAGAGTTATAAATGAGAACTCTCGTCCACAAATATATTGAGGGAAGGCAATGAAGAGGATTTGAAAGCAAGGCAGATTTGCAGGAAACAGATTTCAGGAGGTAGATTCGACTCGCCTTTAAAGCACATGAAAAGCGGCAAAACGTTGACAATGATGCCCTTGGCCAAAAAGGGCGTATGCGTGTTTTCCTGAATATATTCAGGAAAAAACGCATACGCCCTTTTTGGCCAACCAAGCAAGCCGGAAGGGCAAATCCGCGCTACAAAGAAGTCTCGCTTGCCCTCGGTCAAAAGGGCCATGCTGAACAAAGTGTAAAAACCAGAAAAGCAGGACAGGCCATGGAGACATGGAAGCCTTGCTATGCTGATGGGCGGGATGTAAATTGCCAACAGGCACTCTGGAGAAGAGTACGGTGTGTCCTGAAACAAGTAATAAACACAGCGTTGAGAGCATAGGGCACTTCCACTCATGGGCGTATAAATTGGGAAAACTAAAAATCAACAAGACACAGGCACCCTAAAGTTTACGGCTGCTCTGTTTCCAAGAACCTCCACTTCGGTACACCTTCAATATCCCAGGAAAGAGAAAAATGGATAAAGAAATGGTGGTACTTGGCACAGTGGAATATCACTCAGCCATGAAATCAATGTCATAAGGCTAGTTAGCAGCATGATGAGTAGATTTAGATACGATGATTCTAAGTGAAATAAGTCACACAGAAAAAGACACTTATCCTAAGATATCGCTTATAGAGGGAATGTCAAAATCGCTACACTTGAACTGAATTACAAAACAGAACAGAGGCACACCTTTAGAAGACACACTATGGCTGCTTAACGGGAAAGGTGAGGTGGGGTGATGCATAAAACAAGGGTTTGAAATTAGCTCAGAGACCGCTCCATAAGCCAAATATGTAATAGACAAGGCCTACTCCCTGCTCAGTGAACTGGACTCAACACACCCTAGTCACCACACAAGAATATATCTGACTAGTAAGAATCTGAAAACCTATGTATCGATATCTCTCTGCAAGTGAATCAAGAGGGTGTAAAGCGGCATCAACACAGCAGGGAAAAGCAGCCAAGCCCGATTCTAAACATAAATTACTTTAAAAAACCCACAAAACAAAGACAGTGAAAGAGAGAGAAATTCTTACAAAATCCGTTCAGGGTCTATGATGCAACCTGGATTGACCATATCAAGACCCACAGCTGGATGAGACATAAGGCTGGACACTCTTGGGGCTGAGAGGGTTGGTGAGGTTGGGTGAGCAAATGCAGATACTTTAAAGTAACACTGCGGGGAACACACCCCATGGGTCTCAAATCTCCAGGTACAAGGGAATCTTCCTACATCAAAACATGCATGGGAAACCCAGAAGATGGTATGCCATGAGATCGGGAAAGGTTTCTAAAACGCACCTCATTTCTCCTCTCCTTGTGCTCGGGTTCGCCATTCCAGCCGCTTGACTAACCATCTCCCTACTTGGAGAATCAGCACCTTTAACCTCCTGATTGTACAGGTTGCAATTTGTCCTGAGGATGAACGGGAAGACGCGGAACCAACGAGAGACGAGCCCTAGGTGTTGGGACAGGCATAGGTCACTCCATTTTCCCATCAGGAAGAAGAATGAACCACAGGCTCAGCCTGCCCCCCAGAACCAAAATAGGGCCTGAAGCAATCCTGCGCTTTTGCGGCCAGCTCCCAAAAAAGCGAGGAGACAAATGGAGCTCAGGGGCACTGCAATTCACAAACGTGCAGAGTTATAAATGAGAACTCTCGTCCACAAATATATTGAGGGAAGGCAACGAAGAGGATTTGAAAGCAAGGCAGATTTGCAGGAAACAGATTTCAGGAGGTAGATTCGACTCGCCTTTAAAGCACATGAAAAGCGGCAAAACGTTGACAATGATGCCCTTGGCCAAAAAGGGCGTATGCGTGTTTTCCTGAATATATTCAGGAAAAAACGCATACGCCCTTTTTGGCCAACCAAGCAAGCCGGAAGGGCAAATCAGCGCTACAAAGAAGTCTCGCTTGCCCTCGGTCAAAAGGGCCATGCTGAACAAACAGTAAAAACCAGAAAAGCAGGACAGGCCATGGAGACATGGGAGCCTTGCTACGCTGATGGGCGGGATGTAAATTGCCAACAGGCACTCTGGAGAAGAGTACGGTGTGTCCTGAAACAAGTAATAAACACAGCGTAGAGAGCATAGGGCACTTCCACTCAAGGGCGTATAAATTGGGAAAACTAAAAATCAACAAGACACAGGAACCCTAAAGTTTACGGCTGCTCTGTTTCCTAGAACCTCCACTTCGGTACACCTTCAATATCCCAGGAAAGAGAAAAATGGATAAAGAAATGGTGGTACTTGGCACAATGGAATATCACTCAGCCATGAAATCAATGTCATAAGGCTAGTTAGCAGCATGATGAGTGGATTTAGGTACGATGATTCTAAGTGAAATAAGTCACACAGAAAAAGACACTTATCCTAAGATATCGCTTATAGAGGGAATGTCAAAATCGCTACACTTGAAATGAATTACAAAACAGAACAGAGTCACACCTTTAGAAGACACACTATGGCTGCTTAACGGGAAAGGTGAGGTGGGGTGATACATAAAACAAGGGTTTGAAATTAGCTCAGACACCGCTCCATAAGCCAAATATGTAATAGACAAGGCCTACTCCCTGCTCAGTGAACTGGACTCAACACCCCCTAGTCACCGCACAAGAATATATCTGACTAGTATGAATCTGAAAACCTATGTATCGATATCTCTCTGCAAGTGAATCAAGAGGGTGTAAAGCGGCATAAACACAGCAGGGAAAAGCAGCCAAACCCCATTCTAAACATACATTACTTTAAAAAACCCACAAAGCAAAGACAGTGAAAGAGAGAGAAATTCTTACAAAATCCGTTCAGGGTCTCTGATGCAACCTGGATTGACCATATCTAGACCCACAGCTGGATGAGACATAAGGCTGGACACTCTTGGGGCTGAGAGGATTGGTGAGGTTGGGTGAGCAAATGCAGATACTTTAAAGTAATACCGCGGGGTACCCACCCCATGGGTCTCAAATCTCCAGGTACAAGGGAATCTTCCTACATCAAAACATGCATGGGAAAGCCAGAAGATGGTATGCCGTGAGATCGGGAAAGGTTTCTAAAACGCACCTCATTTCTCCTCTCCTTGTGCTCGGGTTCGCCATTCCAGCCGATTGACTAACCATCTCCCTACTTGGAGAATCAGCACCTTTAACCTACTGTTTCGTCCAGGTTGCAATTTGTCCTGAGGATGAACGGGAAGACGCGGAACCAACGAAAGACTAGCCCTAGGTGTTGGGACAGGCACAGGTCACTCCATTTTCCCATCAGGAAGAAGAATGAACCACAGGCTCAGCCTGCCCCCCAGAACCAAAATAGGGCCTGAAGCAATCCTGCGCTTTTGCGGCCAGCTCCCAAAAAAGCGAGGAGACAAATGGAGCTCAGGGGCACTGCAATTCACAAACGTGCAGAGTTATAAATGAGAACTCTCGTCCACAAATATATTGAGGGAAGGCAACGAAGAGGATTTGAAAGCAAGGCAGATTTGCAGGAAACAGATTTCAGGAGGTAGATTCGACTCGCCTTTAAAGCACATGAAAAGCGGCAAAACGTTGACAATGATGCCCTTGGCCAAAAAGGGCGTATGCGTTTTTTCCTGAATATATTCAGGAAAAAACGCATACGCCCTTTTTGGCCAACCAAGCAAGCCGGAAGGGCAAATCAGCGCTACAAAGAAGTCTCGCTTGCTCTCGGTCAAAAGGGCCATGCTGAACAAAGTGTAAAAACCAGAAAAGCAGGACAGGCCATGGAGACATGGAAGCCTTGCTACGCTGATGGGCGGGATGTAAATTGCCAACAGGCACTCTGGAGAAGAGTACGGTGTGTCCTGAAACAAGTAATAAACACAGCGTTGAGAGCATAGGGCACTTCCACTCATGGGCGTATAAATTGGGAAAACTAAAAATCAACAAGACACAGGCACCCTAAAGTTTACGGCTGCTCTGTTTCCAAGAACCTCCACTTCGGTACACCTTCAATATCCCAGGAAAGAGAAAAATGGATAAAGAAATGGTGGTACTTGGCACAGTGGAATATCACTCAGCCATGAAATCAATGTCATAAGGCTAGTTAGCAGCATGATGAGTGGATTTAGATACGATGATTCTAAGTGAAATAAGTCACACAGAAAAAGACACTTATCCTAAGATATCGCTTATAGAGGGAATGTCAAAATCGCTACACTTGAACTGAATTACAAAACAGAACAGAGTCACACCTTTAGAAGACACACTATGGCTGCTTAACGGGAAAGGTGAGGTGGGGTGATGCATAAAACAAGGGTTTGAAATTAGCTCAGAGACCGCTCCATAAGCCAAATATGTAATAGACAAGGCCTACTCCCTGCTCAGTGAACTGGACTCAACACACCCTAGTCACCACACAAGAATATATCTGACTAGTAAGAATCTGAAAACCTATGTATCGATATCTCTCTGCAAGTGAATCAAGAGGGTGTAAAGCGGCATCAACACAGCAGGGAAAAGCAGCCAAGCCCGATTCTAAACATAAATTACTTTAAAAAACCCACAAAACAAAGACAGTGAAAGAGAGAGAAATTCTTACAAAATCCGTTCAGGGTCTATGATGCAACCTGGATTGACCATATCAAGACCCACAGCTGGATGAGACATAAGGCTGGACACTCTTGGGGCTGAGAGGGTTGGTGAGGTTGGGTGAGCAAATGCAGATACTTTAAAGTAACACTGCGGGGAACACACCCCATGGGTCTCAAATCTCCAGGTACAAGGGAATCTTCCTACATCAAAACATGCATGGGAAACCCAGAAGATGGTATGCCATGAGATCGGGAAAGGTTTCTAAAACGCACCTCATTTCTCCTCTCCTTGTGCTCGGGTTCGCCATTCCAGCCGCTTGACTAACCATCTCCCTACTTGGAGAATCAGCACCTTTAACCTCCTGATTGTACAGGTTGCAATTTGTCCTGAGGATGAACGGGAAGACGCGGAACCAACGAGAGACGAGCCCTAGGTGTTGGGACAGGCATAGGTCACTCCATTTTCCCATCAGGAAGAAGAATGAACCACAGGCTCAGCCTGCCCCCCAGAACCAAAATAGGGCCTGAAGCAATCCTGCGCTTTTGCGGCCAGCTCCCAAAAAAGCGAGGAGACAAATGGAGCTCAGGGGCACTGCAATTCACAAACGTGCAGAGTTATAAATGAGAACTCTCGTCCACAAATATATTGAGGGAAGGCAACGAAGAGGATTTGAAAGCAAGGCAGATTTGCAGGAAACAGATTTCAGGAGGTAGATTCGACTCGCCTTTAAAGCACATGAAAAGCGGCAAAACGTTGACAATGATGCCCTTGGCCAAAAAGGGCGTATGTGTGTTTTCCTGAATATATTCAGGAAAAAAAGGATACGCCCTTTTTGGCCAACCAAGCAAGCCGGAAGGGCAAATCAGCGCTACAAAGAAGTCTCGCTTGCCCTCGGTCAAAAGGGCCATGCTGAACAAACAGTAAAAACCAGAAAAGCAGGACAGGCCATGGAGACATGGGAGCCTTGCTACGCTGATGGGCGGGAGGTAAATTGCCAACAGGCACTCTGGAGAAGAGTACGGTGTGTCCTGAAACAAGTAATAAACACAGCGTAGAGAGCATAGGGCACTTCCACTCAAGGGCGTATAAATTGGGAAAACTAAAAATCAACAAGACACAGGCACCCTAAAGTTTACGGCTGCTCTGTTTCCAAGAACCTCCACTTCGGTACACCTTCAATATCCCAGGAAAGAGAAAAATGGATAAAGAAATGGTGGTACTTGGCACAATGGAATATCACTCAGCCATGAAATCAATGTCATAAGGCTAGTTAGCAGCATGATGAGTGGATTTAGGTACGATGATTCTAAGTGAAATAAGTCACACAGAAAAAGACACTTATCCTAAGATATCGCTTATAGAGGGAATGTCAAAATCGCTACACTTGAACTGAATTACAAAACAGAACAGAGTCACACCTTTAGAAGACACACTATGGCTGCTTAACGGGAAAGGTGAGGTGGGGTGATGCATAAAACAAGGGTTTGAAATTAGCTCAGACACCGCTCCATAAGCCAAATATGTAATAGACAAGGCCTACTCCCTGCTCAGTGAACTGGACTCAACACCCCCTAGTCACCGCACAAGAATATATCTGACTAGTATGAATCTGAAAACCTATGTATCGATATCTCTCTGCAAGTGAATCAAGAGGGTGTAAAGCGGCATAAACACAGCAGGGAAAAGCAGCCAAACCCCATTCTAAACATACATTACTTTAAAAAACCCACAAAGCAAAGACAGTGAAAGAGAGAGAAATTCTTACAAAATCCGTTCAGGGTCTCTGATGCAACCTGGATTGACCATATCTAGACCCACAGCTGGATGAGACATAAGGCTGGACACTCTTGGGGCTGAGAGGATTGGTGAGGTTGGGTGAGCAAATGCAGATACTTTAAAGTAATACCGCGGGGTACCCACCCCATGGGTCTCAAATCTCCAGGTACAAGGGAATCTTCCTACAACAAAACATGCATGGGAAAGCCAGAAGATGGTATGCCGTGAGATCGGGAAAGGTTTCTAAAACGCACCTCTTTTCTCCTCTCCTTGTGCTCGGGTTCGCCATTCCAGCCGCTTGACTAACCATCTCCCTACTTGGAGAATCAGCACCTTTAACCTCCTGTTTCGTCCAGGTTGCAATTTGTCCTGAGGATGAACGGGAAGACGGGGAACCAACGAAAGACTAGCCCTAGGTGTTGCGACAGGCACAGGTCACTCCATTTTCCCATCAGGAAGAAGAATGAACCACAGGCTCAGCCTGCCCCCCAGAACCAAAATAGGGCCTGAAGCAATCCTGCGCTTTTGCGGCCAGCTCCCAAAAAAGCGAGGAGACAAATAGAGCTCAGGGGCACTGCAATTCACAAACGTGCAGAGTTATAAATGAGAACTCTCGTCCACAAATATATTGAGGGAAGGCAACGAAGAGGATTTGAAAGCAAGGCAGATTTGCAGGAAACAGATTTCAGGAGGTAGATTCGAATCGCCTTTAAAGCACATGAAAAGCGGCAAAACGTTGACAATGATGCCCTTGGCCAAAAAGGGCGTATGCGTTTTTTCCTGAATATATTCAGGAAAAAACGCATACGCCCTTTTTGGCCAACCAAGCAAGCCGGAAGGGCAAATCAGCGCTACAAAGAAGTCTCGCTTGCTCTCGGTCAAAAGGGCCATGCTGAACAAAGTGTAAAAACCAGAAAAGCAGGACAGGCCATGGAGACATGGAAGCCTTGCTACGCTGATGGGCGGGATGTAAATTGCCAACAGGCACTCTGGAGTAGAGTACGGTGTGTCCTGAAACAAGTAATAAACACAGCGTTGAGAGCATAGGGCACTTCCACTCATGGGCGTATAAATTGGGAAAACTAAAAATCAACAAGACACAGGCACCCTAAAGTTTACGGCTGCTCTGTTTCCAAGAACCTCCACTTCGGTACACCTTCAATATCCCAGGAAAGAGAAAAATGGATAAAGAAATGGTGGTACTTGGCACAGTGGAATATCACTCAGCCATGAAATCAATGTCATAAGGCTAGTTAGCAGCATGATGAGTGGATTTAGATACGATGATTCTAAGTGAAATAAGTCACACAGAAAAAGACACTTATCCTAAGATATCGCTTATAGAGGGAATGTCAAAATCGCTACACTTGAACTGAATTACAAAACAGAACAGAGTCACACCTTTAGAAGACACACTATGGCTGCTTAACGGGAAAGGTGAGGTGGGGTGATGCATAAAACAAGGGTTTGAAATTAGCTCAGAGACCGCTCCATAAGCCAAATATGTAATAGACAAGGCCTACTCCCTGCTCAGTGAACTGGACTCAACACACCCTAGTCACCACACAAAATATATCTGACTAGTAAGAATCTGAAAACCTATGTATCGATATCTCTCTGCAAGTGAATCAAGAGGGTGTAAAGCGGCATCAACACAGCAGGGAAAAGCAGCCAAGCCCGATTCTAAACATAAATTACTTTAAAAAACCCACAAAACAAAGACAGTGAAAGAGAGAGAAATTCTTACAAAATCCGTTCAGGGTCTATGATGCAACCTGGATTGACCATATCAAGACCCACAGCTGGATGAGACATAAGGCTGGACACTCTAGGGGCTGAGAGGGTTGGTGAGGTTGGGTGAGCAAATGCAGATACTTTAAAGTAACACTGCGGGGAACACACCCCATGGGTCTCAAATCTCCAGGTACAAGGGAATCTTCCTACATCAAAACATGCATGGGAAACCCAGAAGATGGTATGCCATGAGATCGGGAAAGGTTTCTAAAACGCACCTCATTTCTCCTCTCCTTGTGCTCGGGTTCGCCATTCCAGCCGCTTGACTAACCATCTCCCTACTTGGAGAATCAGCACCTTTAACCTCCTGATTGTACAGGTTGCAATTTGTCCTGAGGATGAACGGGAAGACGCGGAACCAACGAGAGACGAGCCCTAGGTGTTGGGACAGGCATAGGTCACTCCATTTTCCCATCAGGAAGAAGAATGAACCACAGGCTCAGCCTGCCCCCCAGAACCAAAATAGGGCCTGAAGCAATCCTGCGCTTTTGCGGCCAGCTCCCAAAAAAGCGAGGAGACAAATGGAGCTCAGGGGCACTGCAATTCACAAACGTGCAGAGTTATAAATGAGAACTCTCGTCCACAAATATATTGAGGGAAGGCAACGAAGAGGATTTGAAAGCAAGGCAGATTTGCAGGAAACAGATTTCAGGAGGTAGATTCGACTCGCCTTTAAAGCACATGAAAAGCGGCAAAACGTTGACAATGATGCCCTTGGACAAAAAGGGCGTATGCGTTTTTTCCTGAATATATTCAGGAAAAAACGCATACGCCCTTTTTGGCCAACCAAGCAAGCCGGAAGGGCAAATCAGCGCAACAAAGAAGTCTCGCTTGCCCTCGGTCAAAAGGGCCATGCTGAACAAACAGTAAAAACCAGAAAAGCAGGACAGGCCATGGAGACATGGGAGCCTTGCTACGCTGATGGGCGGGATGTAAATTGCCAACAGGCACTCTGGAGAAGAGTACGGTGTGTCCTGAAACAAGTAATAAACACAGCGTAGAGAGCATAGGGCACTTCCACTCAAGGGCGTATAAATTGGGAAAACTAAAAATCAACAAGACACAGGCACCCTAAAGTTTACGGCTGCTCTGTTTCCAAGAACCTCCACTTCGGTACACCTTCAATATCCCAGGAAAGAGAAAAATGGATAAAGAAATGGTGGTACTTGGCACAATGGAATATCACTCAGCCATGAAATCAATGTCATAAGGCTAGTTAGCAGCATGATGAGTGGATTTAGGTACGATGATTCTAAGTGAAATAAGTCACACAGAAAAAGACACTTATCCTAAGATATCGCTTATAGAGGGAATGTCAAAATCGCTACACTTGAACTGAATTACAAAACAGAACATAGTCACACCTTTAGAAGACACACTATGGCTGCTTAACGGGAAAGGTGAGGTGGGGTGATGCATAAAACAAGGGTTTGAAATTAGCTCAGACACCGCTCCATAAGCCAAATATGTAATAGAAAAGGCCTACTCCCTGCTCAGTGAACTGGACTCAACACCCCCTAGTCACCGCACAAGAATATATCTGACTAGTATGAATCTGAAAACCTATGTATCGATATCTCTCTGCAAGTGAATCAAGAGGGTGTAAAGCGGCATAAACACAGCAGGGAAAAGCAGCCAAACCCCATTCTAAACATACATTACTTTAAAAAACCCACAAAGCAAAGACAGTGAAAGAGAGAGAAATTCTTACAAAATCCGTTCAGGGTCTCTGATGCAACCTGGATTGACCATATCTAGACCCACAGCTGGATGAGACATAAGGCTGGACACTCTTGGGGCTGAGAGGATTGGTGAGGTTGGGTGAGCAAATGCAGATACTTTAAAGTAATACCGCGGGGTACCCACCCCATGGGTCTCAAATCTCCAGGTACAAGGGAATCTTCCTACATCAAAACATGCATGGGAAAGCCAGAAGATGGTATGCCGTGAGATCGGGAAAGGTTTCTAAAACGCACCTCATTTCTCCTCTCCTTGTGCTCGGGTTCGCCATTCCAGCCGCTTGACTAACCATCTCCCTACTTGGAGAATCAGCACCTTTAACCTACTGTTTCGTCCAGGTTGCAATTTGTCCTGAGGATAAACGGGATGACGGGGAACCACTGAAAGACTAGCCCTAGGTGTTGGGACAGGCACAGGTCACTCCATTTTCCCATCAGGAAGAAGAATGAACCACAGGCTCAGCCCGCCCCCCAGAACCAAAATAGGGCCTGAAGCAATCCTGCGCTTTTGTGGCCAGCTCCCAAAAAAGCGAGGAGACAAATGGAGCTCAGGGGCACTGCAATTCACAAACGTGCAGAGTTATAAATGAGAACTCTCGTCCACAAATATATTGAGGGAAGGCAACGAAGAGGATTTGAAAGCAAGGCAGATTTGCAGGAAACAGATTTCAGGAGGTAGATTCGACTCGCATTTAAAGCACATGAAAAGCGGCAAAACGTTGACAATGATGCCCTTGGCCAAAAAGGGCGTATGCGTTTTTTCCTGAATATATTCAGGAAAAAACGCATACGCCCTTTTTGGCCAACCAAGCAAGCCGGAAGGGCAAATCAGCGCTACAAAGAAGTCTCGCTTGCCCTCGGTCAAAAGGGCCATGCTGAACAAAGTGTAAAAACCAGAAAAGCAGGACAGGCCATGGAGACATGGAAGCCTTGCTACGCTGATGGACGGGATGTAAATTGCCAACAGGCACTCTGGAGAAGAGTACGGTGTGTCCTGAAACAAGTAATAAACACAGCGTTGAGAGCATAGGGCACTTCCACTCATGGGCGTATAAATTGGGAAAACTAAAAATCAACAAGACACAGGCATCCTAAAGTTTACGGCTGCTCTGTTTCCAAGAACCTCCACTTCGGTACACCTTCAATATCCCAGGAAAGAGAAAAATGGATAAAGAAATGGTGGTACTTGGCACAGTGGAATATCACTCAGCCATGAAATCAATGTCATAAGGCTAGTTAGCAGCATGATGAGTGGATTTAGATACAATGATTCTAAGTGAAATAAGTCACACAGAAAAAGACACTTATCCTAAGATATCGCTTATAGAGGGAATGTCAAAATCGCTACACTTGAACTGAATTACAAAACAGAACAGAGTCACACCTTTAGAAGACACACTATGGCTGCTTAACGGGAAAGGTGAGGTGGGGTGATGCATAAAACAAGGGTTTGAAATTAGCTCAGAGACCGCTCCATAAGCCAAATATGTAATAGACAAGGCCTACTCCCTGCTCAGTGAACTGGACTCAACACACCCTAGTCACCACACAAGAATATATCTGACTAGTAAGAATCTGAAAACCTATGTATCGATATCTCTCTGCAAGTGAATCAAGAGGGTGTAAAGCGGCATCAACACAGCAGGGAAAAGCAGCCAAGCCCGATTCTAAACATAAATTACTTTAAAAAACCCACAAAACAAAGACAGTGAAAGAGAGAGAAATTCTTACAAAATCCGTTCAGGGTCTATGATGCAACCTGGATTGACCATATCAAGACCCACAGCTGGATGAGACATAAGGCTGGACACTCTTGGGGCTGAGAGGGTTGGTGAGGTTGGGTGAGCAAATGCAGATACTTTAAAGTAACACTGCGGGGAACACACCCCATGGGTCTCAAATCTCCAGGTACAAGGGAATCTTCCTACATCAAAACATGCATGGGAAACCCAGAAGATGGTATGCCATGAGATCGGGAAAGGTTTCTAAAACGCACCTCATTTCTCCTCTCCTTGTGCTCGGGTTCGCCATTCCAGCCGCTTGACTAACCATCTCCCTACTTGGAGAATCAGCACCTTTAACCTCCTGATTGTACAGGTTGCAATTTGTCCTGAGGATGAACGGGAAGACGCGGAACCAACGAGAGACGAGCCCTAGGTGTTGGGACAGGCATAGGTCACTCCATTTTCCCATCAGGAAGAAGAATGAACCACAGGCTCAGCCTGCCCCCCAGAACCAAAATAGGGCCTGAAGCAATCCTGCGCTTTTGCGGCCAGCTCCCAAAAAAGCGAGGAGACAAATGGAGCTCAGGGGCACTGCAATTCACAAACGTGCAGAGTTATAAATGAGAACTCTCGTCCACAAATATATTGAGGGAAGGCAACGAAGAGGATTTGAAAGCAAGGCAGATTTGCAGGAAACAGATTTCAGGAGGTAGATTCGACTCGCCTTTAAAGCACATGAAAAGCGGCAAAACGTTGACAATGATGCCCTTGGCCAAAAAGGGCGTATGCGTGTTTTCCTGAATATATTCAGGAAAAAACGCATACGCCCTTTTTGGCCAACCAAGCAAGCCGGAAGGGCAAATCAGCGCTACAAAGAAGTCTCGCTTGCCCTCGGTCAAAAGGGCCATGCTGAACAAACAGTAAAAACCAGAAAAGCAGGACAGGCCATGGAGACATGGGAGCCTTGCTACGCTGATGGGCGGGATGTAAATTGCCAACAGGCACTCTGGAGAAGAGTACGGTGTGTCCTGAAACAAGTAATAAACACAGCGTAGAGAGCATAGGGCACTTCCACTCAAGGGCGTATAAATTGGGAAAACTAAAAATCAACAAGACACAGGAACCCTAAAGTTTACGGCTGCTCTGTTTCCTAGAACCTCCACTTCGGTACACCTTCAATATCCCAGGAAAGAGAAAAATGGATAAAGAAATGGTGGTACTTGGCACAATGGAATATCACTCAGCCATGAAATCAATGTCATAAGGCTAGTTAGCAGCATGATGAGTGGATTTAGGTACGATGATTCTAAGTGAAATAAGTCACACAGAAAAAGACACTTATCCTAAGATATCGCTTATAGAGGGAATGTCAAAATCGCTACACTTGAAATGAATTACAAAACAGAACAGAGTCACACCTTTAGAAGACACACTATGGCTGCTTAACGGGAAAGGTGAGGTGGGGTGATGCATAAAACAAGGGTTTGAAATTAGCTCAGACACCGCTCCATAAGCCAAATATGTAATAGACAAGGCCTACTCCCTGCTCAGTGAACTGGACTCAACACCCCCTAGTCACCGCACAAGAATATATCTGACTAGTATGAATCTGAAAACCTATGTATCGATATCTCTCTGCAAGTGAATCAAGAGGGTGTAAAGCGGCATAAACACAGCAGGGAAAAGCAGCCAAACCCCATTCTAAACATACATTACTTTAAAAAACCCACAAAGCAAAGACAGTGAAAGAGAGAGAAATTCTTACAAAATCCGTTCAGG
Organism: Eubalaena glacialis; assembly: GCF_028564815.1. Classification (NCBI taxonomy): domain Eukaryota; kingdom Metazoa; phylum Chordata; class Mammalia; order Artiodactyla; family Balaenidae; genus Eubalaena; species Eubalaena glacialis. Next base: position 278,364 of record NW_026871303.1, on the reverse strand, counting down.
GTCTCTGATGCAACCTGGATTGACCATATCTAGACCCACAGCTGGATGAGACATAAGGCTGGACACTCTTGGGGCTGAGAGGATTGGTGAGGTTGGGTGAGCAAATGCAGATACTTTAAAGTAATACCGCGGGGTACCCACCCCATGGGTCTCAAATCTCCAGGTACAAGGGAATCTTCCTACATCAAAACATGCATGGGAAAGCCAGAAGATGGTATGCCGTGAGATCGGGAAAGGTTTCTAAAACGCACCTCATTTCTCCTCTCCTTGTGCTCGGGTTCGCCATTCCAGCCGATTGACTAACCATCTCCCTACTTGGAGAATCAGCACCTTTAACCTACTGTTTCGTCCAGGTTGCAATTTGTCCTGAGGATGAACGGGAAGACGCGGAACCAACGAAAGACTAGCCCTAGGTGTTGGGACAGGCACAGGTCACTCCATTTTCCCATCAGGAAGAAGAATGAACCACAGGCTCAGCCTGCCCCCCAGAACCAAAATAGGGCCTGAAGCAATCCTGCGCTTTTGCGGCCAGCTCCCAAAAAAGCGAGGAGACAAATGGAGCTCAGGGGCACTGCAATTCACAAACGTGCAGAGTTATAAATGAGAACTCTCGTCCACAAATATATTGAGGGAAGGCAACGAAGAGGATTTGAAAGCAAGGCAGATTTGCAGGAAACAGATTTCAGGAGGTAGATTCGACTCGCCTTTAAAGCACATGAAAAGCGGCAAAACGTTGACAATGATGCCCTTGGCCAAAAAGGGCGTATGCGTTTTTTCCTGAATATATTCAGGAAAAAACGCATACGCCCTTTTTGGCCAACCAAGCAAGCCGGAAGGGCAAATCAGCGCTACAAAGAAGTCTCGCTTGCTCTCGGTCAAAAGGGCCATGCTGAACAAAGTGTAAAAACCAGAAAAGCAGGACAGGCCATGGAGACATGGAAGCCTTGCTACGCTGATGGGCGGGATGTAAATTGCCAACAGGCACTCTGGAGAAGAGTACGGTGTGTCCTGAAACAAGTAATAAACACAGCGTTGAGAGCATAGGGCACTTCCACTCATGGGCGTATAAATTGGGAAAACTAAAAATCAACAAGACACAGGCACCCTAAAGTTTACGGCTGCTCTGTTTCCAAGAACCTCCACTTCGGTACACCTTCAATATCCCAGGAAAGAGAAAAATGGATAAAGAAATGGTGGTACTTGGCACAGTGGAATATCACTCAGCCATGAAATCAATGTCATAAGGCTAGTTAGCAGCATGATGAGTGGATTTAGATACGATGATTCTAAGTGAAATAAGTCACACAGAAAAAGACACTTATCCTAAGATATCGCTTATAGAGGGAATGTCAAAATCGCTACACTTGAACTGAATTACAAAACAGAACAGAGTCACACCTTTAGAAGACACACTATGGCTGCTTAACGGGAAAGGTGAGGTGGGGTGATGCATAAAACAAGGGTTTGAAATTAGCTCAGAGACCGCTCCATAAGCCAAATATGTAATAGACAAGGCCTACTCCCTGCTCAGTGAACTGGACTCAACACACCCTAGTCACCACACAAGAATATATCTGACTAGTAAGAATCTGAAAACCTATGTATCGATATCTCTCTGCAAGTGAATCAAGAGGGTGTAAAGCGGCATCAACACAGCAGGGAAAAGCAGCCAAGCCCAATTCTAAACATAAATTACTTTAAAAAACCCACAAAACAAAGACAGTGAAAGAGAGAGAAATTCTTACAAAATCCGTTCAGGGTCTATGATGCAACCTGGATTGACCATATCAAGACCCACAGCTGGATGAGACATAAGGCTGGACACTCTTGGGGCTGAGAGGGTTGGTGAGGTTGGGTGAGCAAATGCAGATACTTTAAAGTAACACTGCGGGGAACACACCCCATGGGTCTCAAATCTCCAGGTACAAGGGAATCTTCCTACATCAAAACATGCATGGGAAACCCAGAAGATGGTATGCCATGAGATCGGGAAAGGTTTCTAAAACGCACCTCATTTCTCCTCTCCTTGTGCTCGGGTTCGCCATTCCAGCCGCTTGACTAACCATCTCCCTACTTGGAGAATCAGCACCTTTAACCTCCTGATTGTACAGGTTGCAATTTGTCCTGAGGATGAACGGGAAGACGCGGAACCAACGAGAGACGAGCCCTAGGTGTTGGGACAGGCATAGGTCACTCCATTTTCCCATCAGGAAGAAGAATGAACCACAGGCTCAGCCTGCCCCCCAGAACCAAAATAGGGCCTGAAGCAATCCTGCGCTTTTGCGGCCAGCTCCCAAAAAAGCGAGGAGACAAATGGAGCTCAGGGGCACTGCAATTCACAAACGTGCAGAGTTATAAATGAGAACTCTCGTCCACAAATATATTGAGGGAAGGCAACGAAGAGGATTTGAAAGCAAGGCAGATTTGCAGGAAACAGATTTCAGGAGGTAGATTCGACTCGCCTTTAAAGCACATGAAAAGCGGCAAAACGTTGACAATGATGCCCTTGGCCAAAAAGGGCGTATGTGTGTTTTCCTGAATATATTCAGGAAAAAAAGGATACGCCCTTTTTGGCCAACCAAGCAAGCCGGAAGGGCAAATCAGCGCTACAAAGAAGTCTCGCTTGCCCTCGGTCAAAAGGGCCATGCTGAACAAACAGTAAAAACCAGAAAAGCAGGACAGGCCATGGAGACATGGGAGCCTTGCTACGCTGATGGGCGGGAGGTAAATTGCCAACAGGCACTCTGGAGAAGAGTACGGTGTGTCCTGAAACAAGTAATAAACACAGCGTAGAGAGCATAGGGCACTTCCACTCAAGGGCGTATAAATTGGGAAAACTAAAAATCAACAAGACACAGGCACCCTAAAGTTTACGGCTGCTCTGTTTCCAAGAACCTCCACTTCGGTACACCTTCAATATCCCAGGAAAGAGAAAAATGGATAAAGAAATGGTGGTACTTGGCACAATGGAATATCACTCAGCCATGAAATCAATGTCATAAGGCTAGTTAGCAGCATGATGAGTGGATTTAGGTACGATGATTCTAAGTGAAATAAGTCACACAGAAAAAGACACTTATCCTAAGATATCGCTTATAGAGGGAATGTCAAAATCGCTACACTTGAACTGAATTACAAAACAGAACAGAGTCACACCTTTAGAAGACACACTATGGCTGCTTAACGGGAAAGGTGAGGTGGGGTGATGCATAAAACAAGGGTTTGAAATTAGCTCAGACACCGCTCCATAAGCCAAATATGTAATAGACAAGGCCTACTCCCTGCTCAGTGAACTGGACTCAACACCCCCTAGTCACCGCACAAGAATATATCTGACTAGTATGAATCTGAAAACCTATGTATCGATATCTCTCTGCAAGTGAATCAAGAGGGTGTAAAGCGGCATAAACACAGCAGGGAAAAGCAGCCAAACCCCATTCTAAACATACATTACTTTAAAAAACCCACAAAGCAAAGACAGTGAAAGAGAGAGAAATTCTTACAAAATCCGTTCAGGGTCTCTGATGCAATCTGGATTGACCATATCTAGACCCACAGCTGGATGAGACATAAGGCTGGACACTCTTGGGGCTGAGAGGATTGGTGAGGTTGGGTGAGCAAATGCAGATACTTTAAAGTAATACCGCGGGGTACCCACCCCATGGGTCTCAAATCTCCAGGTACAAGGGAATCTTCCTACAACAAAACATGCATGGGAAAGCCAGAAGATGGTATGCCGTGAGATCGGGAAAGGTTTCTAAAACGCACCTCTTTTCTCCTCTCCTTGTGCTCGGGTTCGCCATTCCAGCCGCTTGACTAACCATCTCCCTACTTGGAGAATCAGCACCTTTAACCTCCTGTTTCGTCCAGGTTGCAATTTGTCCTGAGGATGAACGGGAAGACGGGGAACCAACGAAAGACTAGCCCTAGGTGTTGCGACAGGCACAGGTCACTCCATTTTCCCATCAGGAAGAAGAATGAACCACAGGCTCAGCCTGCCCCCCAGAACCAAAATAGGGCCTGAAGCAATCCTGCGCTTTTGCGGCCAGCTCCCAAAAAAGCGAGGAGACAAATAGAGCTCAGGGGCACTGCAATTCACAAACGTGCAGAGTTATAAATGAGAACTCTCGTCCACAAATATATTGAGGGAAGGCAACGAAGAGGATTTGAAAGCAAGGCAGATTTGCAGGAAACAGATTTCAGGAGGTAGATTCGAATCGCCTTTAAAGCACATGAAAAGCGGCAAAACGTTGACAATGATGCCCTTGGCCAAAAAGGGCGTATGCGTTTTTTCCTGAATATATTCAGGAAAAAACGCATACGCCCTTTTTGGCCAACCAAGCAAGCCGGAAGGGCAAATCAGCGCTACAAAGAAGTCTCGCTTGCTCTCGGTCAAAAGGGCCATGCTGAACAAAGTGTAAAAACCAGAAAAGCAGGACAGGCCATGGAGACATGGAAGCCTTGCTACGCTGATGGGCGGGATGTAAATTGCCAACAGGCACTCTGGAGTAGAGTACGGTGTGTCCTGAAACAAGTAATAAACACAGCGTTGAGAGCATAGGGCACTTCCACTCATGGGCGTATAAATTGGGAAAACTAAAAATCAACAAGACACAGGCACCCTAAAGTTTACGGCTGCTCTGTTTCCAAGAACCTCCACTTCGGTACACCTTCAATATCCCAGGAAAGAGAAAAATGGATAAAGAAATGGTGGTACTTGGCACAGTGGAATATCACTCAGCCATGAAATCAATGTCATAAGGCTAGTTAGCAGCATGATGAGTGGATTTAGATACGATGATTCTAAGTGAAATAAGTCACACAGAAAAAGACACTTATCCTAAGATATCGCTTATAGAGGGAATGTCAAAATCGCTACACTTGAACTGAATTACAAAACAGAACAGAGTCACACCTTTAGAAGACACACTATGGCTGCTTAACGGGAAAGGTGAGGTGGGGTGATGCATAAAACAAGGGTTTGAAATTAGCTCAGAGACCGCTCCATAAGCCAAATATGTAATAGACAAGGCCTACTCCCTGCTCAGTGAACTGGACTCAACACACCCTAGTCACCACACAAAATATATCTGACTAGTAAGAATCTGAAAACCTATGTATCGATATCTCTCTGCAAGTGAATCAAGAGGGTGTAAAGCGGCATCAACACAGCAGGGAAAAGCAGCCAAGCCCGATTCTAAACATAAATTACTTTAAAAAACCCACAAAACAAAGACAGTGAAAGAGAGAGAAATTCTTACAAAATCCGTTCAGGGTCTATGATGCAACCTGGATTGACCATATCAAGACCCACAGCTGGATGAGACATAAGGCTGGACACTCTTGGGGCTGAGAGGGTTGGTGAGGTTGGGTGAGCAAATGCAGATACTTTAAAGTAACACTGCGGGGAACACACCCCATGGGTCTCAAATCTCCAGGTACAAGGGAATCTTCCTACATCAAAACATGCATGGGAAACCCAGAAGATGGTATGCCATGAGATCGGGAAAGGTTTCTAAAACGCACCTCATTTCTCCTCTCCTTGTGCTCGGGTTCGCCATTCCAGCCGCTTGACTAACCATCTCCCTACTTGGAGAATCAGCACCTTTAACCTCCTGATTGTACAGGTTGCAATTTGTCCTGAGGATGAACGGGAAGACGCGGAACCAACGAGAGACGAGCCCTAGGTGTTGGGACAGGCATAGGTCACTCCATTTTCCCATCAGGAAGAAGAATGAACCACAGGCTCAGCCTGCCCCCCAGAACCAAAATAGGGCCTGAAGCAATCCTGCGCTTTTGCGGCCAGCTCCCAAAAAAGCGAGGAGACAAATGGAGCTCAGGGGCACTGCAATTCACAAACGTGCAGAGTTATAAATGAGAACTCTCGTCCACAAATATATTGAGGGAAGGCAACGAAGAGGATTTGAAAGCAAGGTAGATTTGCAGGAAACAGATTTCAGGAGGTAGATTCGACTCGCCTTTAAAGCACATGAAAAGCGGCAAAACGTTGACAATGATGCCCTTGGCCAAAAAGGGCGTATGCGTGTTTTCCTGAATATATTCAGGAAAAAACGCATACTCCCTTTTTGGCCAACCAAGCAAGCCGGAAGGGCAAATCAGCGCTACAAAGAAGTCTCGCTTGCCCTCGGTCAAAAGGGCCATGCTGAACAAACAGTAAAAACCAGAAAAGCAGGACAGGCCATGGAGACATGGGAGCCTTGCTACGCTGATGGGCGGGATGTAAATTGCCAACAGGCACTCTGGAGAAGAGTACGGTGTGTCCTGAAACAAGTAATAAACACAGCGTAGAGAGCATAGGGCACTTCCACTCAAGGGCGTATAAATTGGGAAAACTAAAAATCAACAAGACACAGGCACCCTAAAGTTTACGGCTGCTCTGTTTCCAAGAACCTCCACTTCGGTACACCTTCAATATCCCAGGAAAGAGAAAAATGGATAAAGAAATGGTGGTACTTGGCACAATGCAATATCACTCAGCCATGAAATCAATGTCATAAGGCTAGTTAGCAGCATGATGAGTGGATTTAGGTACGATGATTCTAAGTGAAATAAGTCACACAGAAAACGACACTTATCCTAAGATATCGCTTATAGAGGGAATGTCAAAATCGCTACACTTGAACTGAATTACAAAACAGAACAGAGTCACACCTTTAGAAGACACACTATGGCTGCTTAACGGGAAAGGTGAGGTGGGGTGATGCATAAAACAAGGGTTTGAAATTAGCTCAGACACCGCTCCATAAGCCAAATATGTAATAGACAAGGCCTACTCCCTGCTCAGTGAACTGGACTCAACACACCCTAGTCACCGCACAAGAATATATCTGACTAGTATGAATCTGAAAACCTATGTATCGATATCTCTCTGCAAGTGAATCAAGAGGGTGTAAAGCGGCATAAACACAGCAGGGAAAAGCAGCCAAACCCCATTCTAAACATACATTACTTTAAAAAACCCACAAAGCAAAGACAGTGAAAGAGAGAGAAATTCTTACAAAATCCGTTCAGGGTCTCTGATGCAACCTGGATTGACCATATCTAGACCCACAGCTGGATGAGACATAACGCTGGACACTCTTGGGGCTGAGAGGATTGGTGAGGTTGGGTGAGCCAATGCAGATACTTTAAAGTAATACCGCGGGGTACCCACCCCATGGGTCTCAAATCTCCAGGTACAAGGGAATCTTCCTACATCAAAACATGCATGGGAAAGCCAGAAGATGGTATGCCGTGAGATCGGGAAAGGTTTCTAAAACGCACCTCATTTCTCCTCTCCTTGTGCTCGGGTTCGCCATTCCAGCCGCTTGACTAACCATCTCCCTACTTGGAGAATCAGCACCTTTAACCTACTGTTTCGTACAGGTTGCAATTTGTCCTGAGGATGAACGGGAAGACGGGGAACCAACGAAAGACTAGCCCTAGGTGTTGGGACAGGCACAGGTCACTCCATTTTCCCATCAGGAAGAAGAATGAACCACAGGCTCAGCCTGCCCCCCAGAACCAAAATAGGGCCTGAAGCAATCCTGCGCTTTTGCGGCCAGCTCCCAAAAAAGCGAGGAGACAAATGGAGCTCAGGGGCACTGCAATTCACAAACGTGCAGAGTTATAAATGAGAACTCTCGTCCACAAATATATTGAGGGAAGGCAACGAAGAGGATTTGAAAGCAAGGCAGATTTGCAGGAAACAGATTTCAGGAGGTAGATTCGACTCGCCTTTAAAGCACATGAAAAGCGGCAAAACGTTGACAATGATGCCCTTGGCCAAAAAGGGCGTATGCGTGTTTTCCTGAATATATTCAGGAAAAAACGCATACGCCCTTTTTGGCCAACCAAGCAAGCCGGAAGGGCAAATCAGCGCTACAAAGAAGTCTCGCTTGCCCTCGGTCAAAAGGGCCATGCTGAACAAAGTGTAAAAACCAGAAAAGCAGGACAGGCCATGGAGACATGGGAGCCTTGCCACGCTGATGGGCGGGATGTAAATTGCCAACAGGCACTCTGGAGAAGAGTACGGTGTGTCCTGAAACAAGTAATAAACACAGCGTAGAGAACATAGGGCACTTCCACTCAAGGTCGTATAAATTGGGAAAACTAAAAATCAACAAGACACAGGCACCCTAAAGTTTACGGCTGCTCTGTTTCCAAGAACCTCCACTTCGGTACACCTTCAATATCCCAGGAAAGAGAAAAATGGATAAAGAAATGGTGGTACTTGGCACAATGGAATATCACTCAGCCATGAAATCAATGTCATAAGGCTAGTTAGCAGCATGATGAGTGGATTTAGGTACGATGATTCTAAGTGAAATAAGTCACACAGAAAAAGACACTTATCCTAAGATATCGCTTATAGAGGGAATGTCAAAATCGCTACACTTGAACTGAATTACAAAACAGAACAGAGGCACACCTTTAGAAGACACACTATGGCTGCTTAACGGGAAAGGTGAGGTGGGGTGATGCATAAAACAAGGGTTTGAAATTAGCTCAGACACCGCTCCATAAGCCAAATATGTAAGAGACAAGGCCTACTCCCTGCTCAGTGAACTGGACTCAACACCCCATAGTCACCGCACAAGAATATATCTGACTAGTATGAATCTGAAAACCTATGTATCGATATCTCTCTGCAAGTGAATCAAGAGGGTGTAAAGCGGCATAAACACAGCAGGGAAAAGCAGCCAAACCCCATTCTAAACATACATTACTTTAAAAAACCCACAAAGCAAAGACAGTGAAAGAGAGAGAAATTCTTACAAAATCCGTTCAGGGTCTCTGATGCAACCTGGATTGACCATATCTAGACCCACAGCTGGATGAGACATAAGGCTGGACACTCTTGGGGCTGAGAGGATTGGTGAGGTTGGGTGAGCAAATGCAGATACTTTAAAGTAATACCGCGGGGTACCCACCCCATGGGTCTCAAATCTCCAGGTACAAGGGAATCTTCCTACATCAAAACATGCATGGGAAACCCAGAAGATGGTATGCCGTGAGATCGGGAAAGGTTTCTAAAACGCACCTCATTTCTCCTCTCCTTGTGCTCGGGTTCGCCATTCCAGCCGCTTGACTAACCATCTCCCTACTTGGAGAATCAGCACCTTTAACCTCCTGTTTCGTCCAGGTTGCAATTTGTCCTGAGGATGAATGGGAAGACGGGGAACCAACGAGAGACTAGCCCTAGGTGTTGGGACAGGCACAGGTCACTCCATTTTCCCATCAGGAAGAAGAATGAACCACAGGCTCAGCCTGCCCCCCAGAACCAAAATAGGGCCTGAAGCAATCCTGCGCTTTTGCGGCCAGCTCCCAAAAAAGCAAGGAGACAAATGGAGCTCAGGGGCACTGCAATTCACAAACGTGCAGAGTTATAAATGAGAACTCTCGTCCACAAATATATTGAGGGAAGGCAACGAAGAGGATTTGAAAGCAAGGCAGATTTGCAGGAAACAGATTTCAGGAGGTAGATTCGACTCGCCTTTAAAGCACATGAAAAGCGGCAAAACGTTGACAATGATGCCCTTGGCCAAAAAGGGCGTATGCGTTTTTTCCTGAATATATTCAGGAAAAAACGCATACGCCCTTTTTGGCCAACCAAGCAAGCCGGAAGGGCAAATCAGCGCTACAAAGAAGTCTCGCTTGCCCTCGGTCAAAAGGGCCATGCTGAACAAAGTGTAAAAACCAGAAAAGCAGGACAGGCCATGGAGACATGGAAGCCTTGCTACGCTGATGGGCGGGATGTAAATTGCCAACAGGCACTCTGGAGAAGAGTACGGTGTGTCCTGAAACAAGTAATAAACACAGCGTTGAGAGCATAGGGCACTTCCACTCATGGGCGTATAAATTGGGAAAACTAAAAATCAACAAGACACAGGCACCCTAAAGTTTACGGCTGCTCTGTTTCCAAGAACCTCCACTTCGGTACACCTTCAATATCCCAGGAAAGAGAAAAATGGATAAAGAAATGGTGGTACTTGGCACAGTGGAATATCACTCAGCCATGAAATCAATGTCATAAGGCTAGTTAGCAGCATGATGAATGGATTTAGATACGATGATTCTAAGTGAAATAAGTCACACAGAAAAAGACACTTATCCTAAGATATCGCTTATAGAGGGAATGTCAAAATCGCTACACTTGAACTGAATTACAAAACAGAACAGAGTCACACCTTTAGAAGACACACTATGGCTGCTTAACGGGAAAGGTGAGGTGGGGTGATGCATAAAACAAGGGTTTGAAATTAGCTCAGAGACCGCTCCATAAGCCAAATATGTAATAGACAAGGCCTACTCCCTGCTCAGTGAACTGGACTCAACACACCCTAGTCAACACACAAGAATATATCTGACTAGTAAGAATCTGAAAACCTATGTATCGATATCTCTCTGCAAGTGAATCAAGAGGGTGTAAAGCGGCATCAACACAGCAGGGAAAAGCAGCCAAGCCCGATTCTAAACATACATTACTTTAAAAAACCCACAAAACAAAGACAGTGAAAGAGAGAGAAATTCTTACAAAATCCGTTCAGGGTCTATGATGCAACCTGGATTGACCATATCAAGACCCACAGCTGGATGAGACATAAGGCTGGACACTCTTGGGGCTGAGAGGGTTGGTGAGGTTGGGTGAGCAAATGCAGATACTTTAAAGTAACACTGCGGGGAACACACCCCATGGGTCTCAAATCTCCAGGTACAAGGGAATCTTCCTACATCAAAACATGCATGGGAAACCCAGAAGATGGTATGCCATGAGATCGGGAAAGGTTTCTAAAACGCACCTCATTTCTCCTCTCCTTGTGCTCGGGTTCGCCATTCCAGCCGCTTGACTAACCATCTCCCTACTTGGAGAATCAGCACCTTTAACCTCCTGATTGTACAGGTTGCAATTTGTCCTGAGGATGAACGGGAAGACGCGGAACCAACGAGAGACGAGCCCTAGGTGTTGGGACAGGCATAGGTCACTCCATTTTCCCATCAGGAAGAAGAATGAACCACAGGCTCAGCCTGCCCCCCAGAACCAAAATAGGGCCTGAAGCAATCCTGCGCTTTTGCGGCCAGCTCCCAAAAAAGCGAGGAGACAAATGGAGCTCAGGGGCACTGCAGTTCACAAACGTGCAGAGTTATAAATGAGAACTCTCGTCCACAAATATATTGAGGGAAGGCAACGAAGAGGATTTGAAAGCAAGGCAGATTTGCAGGAAACAGATTTCAGGAGGTAGATTCGACTCGCCTTTAAAGCACATGAAAAGCGGCAAAACGTTGACAATGATGCCCTTGGCCAAAAAGGGCGTATGCGTTTTTTCCTGAATATATTCAGGAAAAAACGCATACGCCCTTTTTGGCCAACCAAGCAAGCCGGAAGGGCAAATCAGCGCTACAAAGAAGTCTCGCTTGCCCTCGGTCAAAAGGGCCATGCTGAACAAAGTGTAAAAACCAGAAAAGCAGAACAGGCCATGGAGACATGGGAGCCTTGCTACGCTGATGGGCGGGATGTAAATTGCCAACAGGCACTCTGGAGAAGAGTACGGTGTGTCCTGAAACAAGTAATAAACACAGCGTAGAGAGCATAGGGCACTTCCACTCAAGGGCGTATAAATTGGGAAAACTAAAAATCAACAAGACACAGGCACCCTAAAGTTTACGGCTGCTCTGTTTCCAAGAACCTCCACTTCGGTACACCTTCAATATCCCAGGAAAGAGAAAAATGGATAAAGAAATGGTGGTACTTGGCACAATGGAATATCACTCAGCCATGAAATCAATGTCATAAGGCTAGTTAGCAGCATGATGAGTGGATTTAGGTACGATGATTCTAAGTGAAATAAGTCACACAGAAAAAGACACTTATCCTAAGATATCGCTTATAGAGGGAATGTCAAAATCGCTACACTTGAACTGAATTACAAAACAGAACAGAGTCACACCTTTAGAAGACACACTATGGCTGCTTAACGGGAAAGGTGAGGTGGGGTGATGCATAAAACAAGGGTTTGAAATTAGCTCAGACACCGCTCCATAAGCCAAATATGTAATAGACAAGGCCTACTCCCTGCTCAGTGAACTGGACTCAACACCCCCTAGTCACCACACAAGAATATATCTGACTAGTATGAATCTGAAAACCTATGTATCGATATCTCTCTGCAAGTGAATCAAGAGGGTGTAAAGCGGCATAAAAACAGCAGGGAAAAGCAGCCAAACCCCATTCTAAACATACATTACTTTAAAAAACCCACAAAGCAAAGACAGTGAAAGAGAGAGAAATTCTTACAAAATCCGTTCAGGGTCTCTGATGCAACCTGGATTGACCATATCTAGACCCACAGCTGGATGAGACATAAGGCTGGACACTCTTGGGGCTGAGAGGATTGGTGAGGTTGGGTGAGCAAATGCAGATACTTTAAAGTAATACCGCGGGGTACCCACCCCATGGGTCTCAAATCTCCAGGTACAAGGGAATCTTCCTACATCAAAACATGCATGGGAAAGCCAGAAGATGGTATGCCGTGAGATCGGGAAAGGTTTCTAAAACGCACCTCATTTCTCCTCTCCTTGTGCTCGGGTTCGCCATTCCAGCCCCTTGACTAACCATCTCCCTACTTGGAGAATCAGCACCTTTAACCTACTGTTTCGTCCAGGTTGCAATTTGTCCTGAGGATGAACGGGAAGACGGGGAACCAACGAAAGACTAGCCCTAGGTGTTGGGACAGGCACAGGTCACTCCATTTTCCCATCAGGAAGAAGAATGAACCACAGGCTCAGCCTGCCCCCCAGAACCAAAATAGGGCCTGAAGCAATCCTGCGCTTTTGCGGCCAGCTCCCAAAAAAGCGAGGAGACAAATGGAGCTCAGGGGCACTGCAATTCACAAACGTGCAGAGTTATAAATGAGAACTCTCGTGCACAAATATATTGAGGGAAGGCAACGAAGAGGATTTGAAAGCAAGGCAGATTTGCAGGAAACAGATTTCAGGAGGTAGATTCGACTCGCCTTTAAAGCACATGAAAAGCGGCAAAACGTTGACAATGATGCCCTTGGCCAAAAAGGGCGTATGCGTTTTTTCCTGAATATATTCAGGAAAAAACGCATACGCCCTTTTTGGCCAACCAAGCAAGCCGGAAGGGCAAATCAGCGCTACAAAGAAGTCTCGCTTGCCCTCGGTCAAAAGGGCCATGCTGAACAAAGTGTAAAAACCAGAAAAGCAGGACAGGCCATGGAGACATGGGAGCCTTGCTACGCTGATGGGCGGGATGTAAATTGCCAACAGGCACTCTGGAGAAGAGTACGGTGTGTCCTGAAACAAGTAATAAACACAGCGTAGAGAGCATAGGGCACTTCCACTCAAGGGCGTATAAATTGGGAAAACTAAAAATCAACAAGACACAGGCACCCTAAAGTTTACGGCTGCTCTGTTTCCAAGAACCTCCACTTCGGTACACCTTCAATATCCCAGGAAAGAGAAAAATGGATAAAGAAATGGTGGTACTTGGCACAATGGAATATCACTCAGCCATGAAATCAATGTCATAAGGCTAGGTAGCAGCATGATGAGTGGATTTAGGTACGATGATTCTAAGTGAAATAAGTCACACAGAAAAAGACACTTATCCTAAGATATCGCTTATAGAGGGAATGTCAAAATCGCTACACTTGAACTGAATTACAAAACAGAACAGAGTCACACCTTTAGAAGACACACTATGGCTGCTTAACGGGAAAGGTGAGGTGGGGTGATGCATAAAACAAGGGTTTGAAATTAGCTCAGACACCGCTCCATAAGCCAAATATGTAATAGACAAGGCCTACTCCCTGCTCAGTGAACTGGACTCAACACCCCCTAGTCACCGCACAAGAATATATCTGACTAGTAAGAATCTGAAAACCTATGTATCGATATCTCTCTGCAAGTGAATCAAGAGGGTGTAAAGCGGCATCAACACAGCAGGGAAAAGCAGCCAAGCCCGATTCTAAACATAAATTACTTTAAAAAACCCACAAAACAAAGACAGTGAAAGAGAGAGAAATTCTTACAAAATCCATTCAGGTTCTATGATGCAACCTGGATTGACCATATCAAGACCCACAGCTGGATGAGACATAAGGCTGGACACTCTTGGGGCTGAGAGGGTTGGTGAGGTTGGGTGAGCAAATGCAGATACTTTAAAGTAAAACTGCGGGGAACACACCCCATGGGTCTCAAATCTCCAGGTACAAGGGAATCTTCCTACATCAAAACATGCATGGGAAACCCAGAAGATGGTATGCCATGAGATCGGGAAATGTTTCTAAAACGCACCTCATTTCTCCTCTCCTTGTGCTCGGGTTCGCCATTCCAGCCGCTTGACTAACCATCTCCCTACTTGGAGAATCAGCACCTTTAACCTCCTGATTGTACAGGTTGCAATTTGTCCTGAGGATGAACGGGAAGACGCGGAACCAACGAGAGACGAGCCCTAGGTGTTGGGACAGGCATAGGTCACTCCATTTTCCCATCAAGAAGAAGAATGAAGCACAGGCTCAGCCTGCCCCCCAGAACCAAAATAGGGCCTGAAGCAATCCTGCGCTTTTGCGGCCAGCTCCCAAAAAAGCGAGGAGACAAATGGAGCTCAGGGGCACTGCAATTCACAAACGTGCAGAGTTATAAATGAGAACTCTCGTCCACAAATATATTGAGGGAAGGCAACGAAGAGGATTTGAAAGCAAGGCAGATTTGCAGGAAACAGATTTCAGGAGGTAGATTCGACTCGCCTTAAAGCACATGAAAAGCGGCAAAACGTTGACAATGATGCCCTTGGCCAAAAAGGGCGTATGCGTTTTTTCCTGAATATATTCAGGAAAAAACGCATACGCCCTTTTTGGCCAACCAAGCAAGCCGGAAGGGCAAATCAGCGCTACAAAGAAGTCTCGCTTGCCCTCGGTCAAAAGGGCCATGCTGAACAAACAGTAAAAACCAGAAAAGCAGGACAGGCCATGGAGACATGGGAGCCTTGCTACGCTGATGGGCGGGATATAAATTGCCAACAGGCACTCTGGAGAAGAGTACGGTGTGTCCTGAAACAAGTAATAAACACAGCGTAGAGAGCATAAGGCACTTCCACTCATGGGCGTATAAATTGGGAAAAATAAAAATCAACAAGACACAGGCACCCTAAAGTTTACGGCTGCTCTGTTTCCAAGAACCTCCGCTTCGGTACACCTTCAATATCCCAGGAAAGAGAAAAATGGATAAAGAAATGGTGGTACTTGGCACAATGGAATATCACTCAGCCATGAAATCAATGTCATAAGGCTAGTTAGCAGCATGATGAGTGGATTTAGGTACGATGATTCTAAGTGAAATAAGTCACACAGAAAAAGACACTTATCCTAAGATATCGCTTATAGAGGGAATGTCAAAATCGCTACACTTGAACTGAATTACAAAACAGAACAGAGTCACACCTTTAGAAGACACACTATGGCTGCTTAACGGGAAAGGTGAGGTGGGGTGATGCATAAAACAAGGGTTTGAAATTAGCTCAGACACCGCTCCATAAGCCAAATATGTAATAGACAAGGCCTACTCCCTGCTCAGTGAACTGGACTCAACACACCCTAGTCACCACACTAGTAAGAATCTGAAAACCTATGTATCGATATCTCTCTGCAAGTGAATCAAGAGGGTGTAAAGCGGCATCAACACAGCAGGGAAAAGCAGCCAAGACCGATCCTAAACGTAAATTACTTTAAAAAACCCACAAAACAAAGACAGTGAAAGAGAGAGAATTTCTTACAAAATCCGTTCAGTGTCTATGATGCAACCTGGATTGACCATATCTAGACCCACAGCTGGATGAGACATAAGGCTGGACACTCTTGGGGCTGAGAGGATTGGTGAGGTTGGGTGAGCAAACGCAGATACTTTAAAGTAACACTGCGGGGAACACACCCCATGGGTCTCAAATCTCCAGGTACAAGGGCATCTTCCTACATCAAAACATGCATGGGAAACCCAGAAGATGGTATGCCATGAGATCAGGAAAGGTTTCTAAAACGCACCTCATTTCTCCTCTCCTTGTGCTCTGGTTTGCCATTCCAGCCGCTTGACTAACCATCTCCCTACTTGGAGAATCAGCACCTTTAACCTCCTGATTGTACAGGTTGCAATTTGTCCTGAGGATGAAAGGGAAGATGCGGAACCAACGAGAGACAATCCCTAGGTTTTGGGACAGGCATAGGTGACTCCATTTTCCCATCAGGAAGAAGAATGAACCACAGGCTCAGCCTGCCCCCCAGAACCAAAATAGGGCCTGAAGCAATCCTGCGCTTTTGCGGCCAGCTCCCAAAAAAGCGAGGAGACAAATGGAGCTCAGGGGCGCTGCAATTCACAAACGTGCAGAGTTATAAATGAGAACTCTCGTCCACAAATATATTGAGGGAAGGCAACAAAGAGGATTTGAAAGCAAGGCAGATTTGCAGGAAACAGATTTCAGGAGGTAGATTCGACTCGCCTTTAAAGTACATGAAAAGTGGCAAAACGTTGACAATGATGCCCTTGGCCAAAAAGGGCGTATGCGTTTTTTCCTGAATATATTCAGGAAAAAACGCATACGCCCTTTTTGGCCAACCAAGCAAGCCGGAAGGGCAAATCAGCGCTACAAAGAAGTCTCGCTTGCCCTCGGTCAAAAGGGCCATGCTGAACAAAGTGTAAAAACCAGAAAAGCAGGACAGGCCATGGAGACATGGGAGCCTTGCTACGCTGATGGGCGGGATGTAAATTGCCAACAGGCACTCTGGAGAAGAGTACGGTGTGTCCTGAAACAAGTAATAAACACAGCGTAGAGAGCATAGGGCACTTCCACTCATGGGCGTATAAATTGGGAAAACTAAAATCAACAAGACACAGGCACCCTAAAGTTTACGGCTGCTCTGTTTCCAAGAACCTCCACTTCGGTACACCATCAATGTCCCAGGAAAGAGAAAAATGGATAAAGAAATGGTGGTACTTGGCACAATGGAATATCACTCAGCCATGAAATCAATGTCATAAGGCTAGTTAGCAGCATGATGAGTGGATTTAGATACGATGATTCTAAGTGAAATAAGTCACACAGAAAAAGACACTTATCCTAAGATATCGCTTATAGAGGGAATGTCAAAATCGCTACACTTGAACTGAATTACAAAACAGAACAGAGTCACACCTTTAGAAGACACACTATGGCTGCTTAACGGGAAAGGTGAGGTGGGGTGATGCATAAAACAAGGGTTTGAAATTAGCTCAGAGACCGCTCCATAAGCCAAATATGTAATAGACAAGGCCTACTCCCTGCTCAGTGAACTGGACTCAACACACCCTAGTCACCACACAAGAATATATCTGACTAGTAAGAATCTGAAAACCTATGTATCGATATCTCTCTGCAAGTGAATCAAGAGGGTGTAAAGCGGCATCAACACAGCAGGGAAAAGCAGCCAAGCATGATTCTAAACATAAATTACTTTAAAAAACCCACAAAACAAAGACAGTGAAAGAGAGAGAATTTCTTACAAAATCCGTTCAGGGTCTATGATGCAACCTGGATTGACCATATCTAGACCCACAGCTGGATGAGACATAAGGCTGGACACTCTTGGGGCTGAGAGGATTGGTGAGGTTGGGTGATCAAATGCAGATAATTTAAAGTAACACTGCGGGGAACACACCCCATGGGTCTCAAACCTCCAGGTACAAGGGCATCTTCCTACATTAAAACATGCATGGGAAACCCATAAGATGGTATG
Organism: Eubalaena glacialis; assembly: GCF_028564815.1. Classification (NCBI taxonomy): domain Eukaryota; kingdom Metazoa; phylum Chordata; class Mammalia; order Artiodactyla; family Balaenidae; genus Eubalaena; species Eubalaena glacialis. Next base: position 260,578 of record NW_026871303.1, on the reverse strand, counting down.
CCATGAGATCGGGAAAGGTTTCTAAAACGCACCTCATTTCTCCTCTCCTTGTGCTCGGGTTCGCCATTCCAGCCGCTTGACTAACCATCTCCCTAATCGGAGAATTAGCACCTTTAACCTACAGTTTCGTCCAGGTTGCAATTTGTCCTGAGGATGAACGGGAAGACGGGGAACCAACGAAAGACTAGCCCTAGGTGTTGGGACAGGCACAGGTCACTCCATTTTCCCATCAGGAAGAAGAATGAACCACAGGCTCAGCCTGCCCCCCAGAACCAAAATAGGGCCTGAAGCAATCCTGCGCTTTTGCGGCCAGCTCCCAAAAAAGCGAGGAGACAAATGGAGCTCAGGGGCACTGCAATTCACAAACGTGCAGAGTTATAAATGAGAACTCTCGTCCACAAATATATTGAGGGAAGGCAACGAAGAGGATTTGAAAGCAAGGCAGATTTGCAGGAAACAGATTTCAGGAGGTAGATTCGACTCGCCTTTAAAGCACATGAAAAGCGGCAAAACGTTGACAATGATGCCCTTGGCCAAAAAGGGCGTATGCGTTTTTTCCTGAATATATTCAGGAAAAAACGCATACGCCCTTTTTGGCCAACCAAGCAAGCGGGAAGGGCAAATCAGCGCTACAAAGAAGTCTCGTTTGCCCTCGGTCAAAAAGGCCATGCTGAACAAAGTGTAAAAACCAGAAAAGCAGGACAGGCCATGGAGACATGGGAGCCTTGCTACGCTGATGGGCGGGATGTAAATTGCCAACAGGCACTCTGGAGAAGAGTACGGTGTGTCCTGAAACAAGTAATAAACACAGCGTTGAGAGCATAGGGCACTTCCACTCATGGGCGTATAAATTGGGAAAACTAAAAGTCAACAAGACACAGGCACCCCAAACTTTACGGCTGCTCTGTTTCCAAGAACCTCCGCTTCGGTACACCTTCAATATCCCAGGAAAGAGAAAAATGGATAAAGAAATGGTGGTACTTGGCACAATGGAATATCACTCAGCCATGAAATCAATGTCATAAGGCTAGTTAGCAGCATGATGAGTGGATTTAGGTACGATGATTCTAAGTGAAATAAGTCACACAGAAAAAGACACTTATCCTAAGATATCGCTTATAGAGGGAATGTCAAAATCGCTACACTTGAACTGAATTACAAAACAGAACAGAGTCACACCTTTAGAAGACACACTATGGCTGCTTAACGGGAAAGGTGAGGTGGGGTGATGCATAAAACAAGGGTTTGAAATTAGCTCAGACACTGCTCCATAAGCCAAATATGTAATAGACAAGGCCTACTCCCTGCTCAGTGAACTGGACTCAACACACCCTAGTCACCACACAAGAATATATCTGACTAGTAAGAATCTGAAAACCTATGTATCGATATCTCTCTGCAAGTGAATCAAGAGGGTGTAAAGCGGCATCAACACAGCAGGGAAAAGCAGCCAAGCATGATTCTAAACATAAATTACTTTAAAAAACCCACAAAACAAAGACAATGAAAGAGAGAGAATTTCTTACAAAATCCGTTCAGGGTCTATGATGCAACCTGGATTGACCATATCTAGACCCACAGCTGGATGAGACATAAGGCTGGACACTCTTGGGGCTGAGAGGATTGGTGAGGTTGGTTGAGCAAACGCAGATAATTTAAAGTAACACTGCGGGGAACACACCCCATGGGTCTCAAATCTCCAGGTACAAGGGCATCTTCCTACATCAAAACATGCATGGGAAACCCAGAAGATGGTATGCCATGAGATCGGGAAAGGTTTCTAAAACGCACCTCATTTCTCCTCTCCTTGTGCTCGGGTTCGCCATTCCAGCCGCTTGACTAACCATCTCCCTACTTGGAGAATCAGCACCTTTAACCTCCTGATTGTACAGGTTGCAATTTGTCCTGAGGATGAATGGGAAGACGCAGAACCAACGAGATACGAGCCCTAGGTGTTGGGACAGGCATAGGTCACTCCATTTTCCCATCAGGAAGAAGAATGAACCACAGGCTCAGCCTGCCCCCCAGAACCAAAATAGGGCCTGAAGCAATCCTGCGCTTTTGCGGCCAGCTCCCAAAAAAGCGAGGAGACAAATGGAGCTCAGGGGCACTGCAATTCACAAACGTGCAGAGTTATAAATGAGAACTCTCGTCCACAAATATATTGAGGGAAGGCAACGAAGAGGATTTGAAAGCAAGGCAGATTTGCAGGAAACAGATTTCAGGAGGTAGATTCGACTCGCCTTTAAAGCACATGAAAAGCGGCAAAACGTTGACAATGATGCCCTTGGCCAAAAAGGGCGTATGCGTTTTTTCCTGAATATATTCAGGAAAAAACGCATACGCCCTTTTTGGCCAACCAAGCAAGCCGGAAGGGCAAATCAGCGCTACAAAGAAGTCTCGCTTGCCCTCGGTCAAAAGGGCCATGCTGAACAAAGTGTAAAAACCAGAAAAGCAGGACAGGCCATGGAGACATGGGAGCCTTGCTACGCTGATGGGCGGGATGTAAATTGCCAACAGGCACTCTGGAGAAGAGTACGGTGTGTCCTGAAACAAGTAATAAACACAGCGTTGAGAGCATAGGGCACTTCCACTCATGGGCGTATAAATTGGGAAAACTAAAAGTCAACAAGACACAGGCACCCCAAACTTTACGGCTGCTCTGTTTCCAAGAACCTCCGCTTCGGTACACCTTCAATATCCCAGGAAAGAGAAAAATGGATAAAGAAATGGTGGTACTTGGCACAATGGAATATCACTCAGCCATGAAATCAATGTCATAAGGCTAGTTAGCAGCATGATGAGTGGATTTAGGTACGATGATTCTAAGTGAAATAAGTCACACAGAAAAAGACACTTATCCTAAGATATCGCTTAGAGAGGGAATGTCAAAATCGCTACACTTGAACTGAATTACAAAACAGAACAGAGTCACACCTATAGAAGACACACTATGGCTGCTTAACGGGAAAGGTGAGGTGGGGTGATGCATAAAACAAGGGTTTGAAATTAGCTCAGACACTGCTCCATAAGCCAAATATGTAATAGACAAGGCCTACTCCCTGCTCAGTGAACTGGACTCAACACACCCTAGTCACCACACTAGTAAGAATCTGAAAACCTATGTATCGATATCTCTCTGCAAGTGAATCAAGAGGGTGTAAAGCGGCATCAACACAGCAGGCAAAAGCAGCCAAGACCGATTCTAAACGTAAATTACTTTAAAAAACCCACAAAACAAAGACCGTGAAAGAGAGAGAAATTCTTACAAAATCCGTTCAGGGTCTATGATGCAACCTGGATTGACCATATCTAGACCCACAGCTGGATGAGACATAAGGCTGGACACTCTTGGGGCTGAGAGGATTGGTGAGGTTGGGTGAGCAAACGCAGATACTTTAAAGTAACACTGCGGGGAACACACCCCATGGGTCTCAAATCTCCAGGTACAAGGGCATCTTCCTACATCAAAACATGCATGGGAAACCCAGAAGATTGTATGCCATGAGATCGGGAAAGGTTTCTAAAACGCACCTCATTTCTCCTCTCCTTGTGCTCGGGTTCGCCATTCCAGCCGCTTGACTAACCATCTCCCTACTTGGAGAATCAGCACCTTTAACCTCCTGATTGTACAGGTTGCAATTTGTCCTGAGGATGAATGGGAAGACGCAGAACCAAAGAGAGACGAGCCCTAGGTGTTGGGACAGGCACAGGTCACTCCATTTTCCCATCAGGAAGAAGAATGAACCACAGGCTCAGCCTGCCCCCCAGAACCAAAATAGGGCCTGAAGCAATCCAGCGCTTTTGCGGCCAGCTCCCAAAAAAGCGAGGAGACAAATGGAGCTCAGGGGCACTGCAATTCACAAACGTGCAGAGTTATAAATGAGAACTCTCGTCCACAAATATATTGAGGGAAGGCAACGAAGAGGATTTGAAAGCAAGGCAGATTTGCAGGAAACAGATTTCAGGAGGTAGATTCGACTCGCCTTTAAAGCACATGAAAAGCAGCAAAACGTTGACAATGATGCCCTTGGCCAAAAAGGGCGTATGCGTTTTTTCCTGAATATATTCAGGAAAAAACGCATACGCCCTTTTTGGCCAACCAAGCAAGCCGGAAGGGTAAATCAGCGCTACAAAGAAGTCTCGCTTGCCCTCGGTCAAATGGGCCATGCTGAACAAAGTGTAAAAACCAGAAAAGCAGGACAGGCCATGGAGACATGGGAGCCTTGCTACGCTGATGGGCGGGATGTAAATTGCCAACAGGCACTCTGGAGAAGAGTACGGTGTGTCCTGAAACAAGTAATAAACACAGCGTAGAGAGCATAGGGCACTTCCACTCATGGGCGTATAAATTGGGAAAACTAAAAATCAACAAGACACAGGCACCCTAAAGTTTACGGCTGCTCTGTTTCCAAGAACCTCCGCTTCGGTACACCTTCAATATCCCAGGAAAGAGAAAAATGGATAAAGAAATGGTGGTACTTGGCACAATGGAATATCACTCAGCCATGAAATCAATGTCATAAGGCTAGTTAGCAGCATGATGAGTGGATTTAGGTACGATGATTCTAAGTGAAATAAGTCACACAGAAAAAGACACTTATCCTAAGATATCGCTTATAGAGGGAATGTCAAAATCGCTACACTTGAACTGAATTACAAAACAGAACAGAGTCACACCTTTAGAAGACACACTATGGCTGCTTAACGGGAAAGGTGAGGTGGGGTGATGCATAAAACAAGGGTTTGAAATTAGCTCAGAGACCGCTCCATAAGCCAAATATGTAATAGACAAGGCCTACTCCCTGCTCAGTGAACTGGACTCAACACACCCTAGTCACCACACAAGAATATATCTGACTAGTAAGAATCTGAAAACCTATGTATCGATATCTCTCTGCAAGTGAATCAAGAGGGTGTAAAGCGGCATCAACACAGCAGGGAAAAGCAGCCAAGCCCGATTCTAAACATAAATTACTTTAAAAAACCCACAAAACAAAGACAGTGAAAGAGAGAGAATTTCTTACAAAATCCGTTCAGGGTCTATGATGCAACCTGGATTGACCATATCTAGACCCACAGCTGGATGAGACATAAGGCTGGACACTCTTGGGGCTGAGAGGATTGGTGAGGTTGGGTGAGCAAACGCAGATAATTTAAAGTAACACTGCGGGGAACACACCCCATGGGTCTCAAATCTCCAGGTACAAGGGCATCTTCCTACATCAAAACATGCATGGGAAACCCAGAAGATGGTATGCAATGAGATCGGGAAATGTTTCTAAAACGCACCTCATTTCTCCTCTCCTTGTGCTCGGGTTCGCCATTCCAGCCGCTTGACTAACCATCTCCCTACTTGGAGAATCAGCACCTTTAACCTCCTGATTGTACAGGTTGCAATTTGTCCTGAGGATGAATGGGAAGACGCAGAACCAACGAGATACGAGCCCTAGGTGTTGGGACAGGCATAGGTCACTCCATTTTCCCATCAGGAAGAAGAATGAACCACAGGCTCAGCCTGCCCCTCAGAACCAAAATAGGGCCTGAAGCAATCCTGCGCTTTTGCGGCCAGCTCCCAAAAAAGCGAGGAGACAAATGGAGCTCAGGGGCACTGCAATTCACAAACGTGCAGAGTTATAAATGAGAACTCTCGTCCACAAATATATTGAGGGAAGGCAACGAAGAGGATTTGAAAGCAAGGCAGATTTGCAGGAAACAGATTTCAGGAGGTAGATTCGACTCGCCTTTAAAGCACATGAAAAGCGGCAAAACGTTGACAATGATGCCCTTGGCCAAAAAGGGCGTATGCGTTTTTTCTGAATATATTCAGGAAAAAACGCATACGCCCTTTTTGGCCAACCAAGCAAGCCGGAAGGGCAAATCAGCGCTACAAAGAAGTCTCGCTTGCCCTCGGTCAAAAGGGCCATGCTGAACAAAGTGTAAAAACCAGAAAAGCAGGACAGGCCATGGAGACATGGGAGCCTTGCTACGCTGATGGGCGGGATGTAAATTGCCAACAGGCACTCTGGAGAAGAGTACGGTGTGTCCTGAAACAAGTAATAAACACAGCGTAGAGAGCATAGGGCACTTCCACTCATGGGCGTATAAATTGGGAAAACTAAAAATCAACAAGAGACAGGCACCCTAAAGTTTACGGCTGCTCTGTTTCCAAGAACCTCCGCTTCGGTACACCTTCAATATCCCAGGAAAGAGAAAAATGGATAAAGAAAAGGTGGTACTTGGCACAATGGAATATCACTCAGCCATGAAATCAATGTCATAAGGCTAGTTAGCAGCATGATGAGTGGATTTAGGTACGATGATTCTAAGTGAAATAAGTCACACAGAAAAAGACACTTATCCTAAGATATCGCTTATAGAGGGAATGTCAAAATCGCTACACTTGAACTGAATTACAAAACAGAACAGAGTCACACCTTTAGAAGACACACTATGGCTGCTTAACGGGAAAGGTGAGGTGGGGTGATGCATAAAACAAGGGTTTGAAATTAGCTCAGACACTGCTCCATAAGCCAAATATGTAATAGACAAGGCCTACTCCCTGCTCAGTGAACTGGACTCAACACCCCCTAGTCACCGCACAAGAATATATCTGACTAGTATGAATCTGAAAACCTATGTATTGATATCTCTCTGCAAGTGAATCAAGAGGGTGTAAAGCGGCATAAACACAGCAGGGAAAAGCAGCCAAACCCCATTCTAAACATACATTACTTTAAAAAACCCACAAAACAAAGACAGTGAAAGAGAGAGAAATTCTTACAAAATCCGTTCAGGGTCTCTGATGCAACCTGGATTGACCATATCTAGACCCACAGCTGGATGAGACATAAGGCTGGACACTCTTGGGGCTGAGAGGATTGGTGAGGTTGGGTGAGCAAACGCAGATACTTTAAAGTAACACTGCGGGGAACACACCCCATGGGTCTCAAATCTCCAGGTACAAGGGAATCTTCCTACATCAAAACATGCATGGGAAACCCAGAAGATGGTATGCCATGAGATCGGGAAAGGTTTCTAAAACGCACCTCATTTCTCCTCCCCTTGTGCTCGGGTTCGCCATTCCAGCCGCTTCACTAACCATCTCCCTACTTGGAGAATCAGCACCTTTAATCTCCTGATTGTACAGGTTGCAATTTGTCCTGAGGATGAATGGGAAGACGCAGAACCAACGAGAGACGAGCCCTAGGTGTTGGGACAGGCATAGGTCACTCCATTTTCCCATCAGGAAGAAGAATGAACCACAGGCTCAGCCTGCCCCCCAGAACCAAAATAGGGCCTGAAGCAATCCTGCGCTTTTGCGGCCAGCTCCCAAAAAAGCGAGGAGACAAATGGAGCTCAGGGGCACTGCAATTCACAAACGTGCAGAGTTATAAATGAGAACTCTCGTCCACAAATATATTGAGGGAAGGCAACGAAGAGGATTTGAAAGCAAGGCAGATTTGCAGGAAACAGATTTCAGGAGGTAGATTCGACTCGCCTTTAAAGCACATGAAAAGCAGCAAAACGTTGACAATGATGCCCTTGGCCAAAAAGGGCCTATGCGTTTTTTCCTGAATATATTCAGGAAAAAACGCATAGGCCCTTTTTGGCCAACCAAGCAAGCCGGAAGGGTAAATCAGCGCTACAAAGAAGTCTCGCTTGCCCTCGGTCAAATGGGCCATGCTGAACAAAGTGTAAAAACCAGAAAAGCAGGACAGGCCATGGAGACATGGGAGCCTTGCTACGCTGATGGGCGGGATGTAAATTGCCAACAGGCACTCTGGAGAAGAGTACGGTGTGTCCTGAAACAAGTAATAAACACAGCGTAGAGAGCATAGGGCACTTCCACTCATGGGCGTATAAATTGGGAAAACTAAAAATCAACAAGACACAGGCACCCTAAAGTTTACGGCTGCTCTGTTTCCAAGAACCTCCGCTTCGGTACACCTTCAATATCCCAGGAAAGAGAAAAATGGATAAAGAAATGGTGGTACTTGGCACAATGGAATATCACTCAGCCATGAAATCAATGTCATAAGGCTAGTTAGCAGCATGATGAGTGGATTTAGGTACGATGATTCTAAGTGAAATAAGTCACACAGAAAAAGACACTTATCCTAAGATATCGCTTAGAGAGGGAATGTCAAAATCGCTACACTTGAACTGAATTACAAAACAGAACAGAGTCACACCTTTAGAAGACACACTATGGCTGCTTAACGGGAAAGGTGAGGTGGGGTGATGCATAAAACAAGGGTTTCAAATTAGCTCAGAGACCGCTCCATAAGCCAAATATGTAATAGACAAGGCCTACTCCCTGCTCAGTGAACTGGACTCAACACACCCTAGTCACCACACAAGAATATATCTGACTAGTAAGAATCTGAAAACCTATGTATCGATATCTCTCTGCAAGTGAATCAAGAGGGTGTAAAGCGGCATCAACACAGCAGGGAAAAGCAGCCAAGCATGATTCTAAACATAAATTACTTTAAAAAACCCACAAAACAAAGACAGTGAAAGAGAGAGAATTTCTTACAAAATCCGTTCTGGGTCTATGATGCAACCTGGATTGACCATATCTAGACCCACAGCTGGATGAGACATAAGGCTGGACACTCTTGGGGCTGAGAGGATTGGTGAGGTTGGGTGAGCAAACGCAGATAATTTAAAGTAACACTGCGGGGAACACACCCCATGGGTCTCAAATCTCCAGGTACAAGGGCATCTTCCTACATCAAAACATGCATGGGAAACCCAGAAGATGGTATGCCATGAGATCGGGAAATGTTTCTAAAACGCACCTCATTTCTCCTCTCCTTGTGCTCGGGTTCACCATTCCAGCTGCTTGACTAACCATCTCCCTACTTGGAGAATCAGCACTTTTAACCTCCTGATTGTACAGGTTGCAATCTGTCCTGACGATGAACGGGAAGACGCGGAACCAACGAGAGACTAGCCCTAGGTGTTGGGACAGGCATAGGTCACTCCATTTTCCCATCAGGAAGAAGAATGAACCACAGGCTCAGCCTGCCCCCCAGAACCAAAATAGGGCCTGAAGCAATCCTGCGTTTTTGCGGCCAGCTCCCAAAAAAGCGAGGAGACAAATGGAGCTCAGGGGCACTGCAATTCACAAACGTGCAGAGTTATAAATGAGAACTCTCGTCCACAAATATATTGAGGGAAGGCAACGAAGAGGATTTGAAAGCAAGGCAGATTTGCAGGAAACAGATTTCAGGAGGTAGATTCGACTCGCCTTTAAAGCACATGAAAAGCGGCAAAACGTTGACAATGATGCCCTTGGCCAAAAAGGGCGTATGCGTTTTTTCCTGAATATATTCAGGAAAAAACGCATACGCCCTTTTTGGCCAACCAAGCAAGCCGGAAGTGCAAATCAGCGCTACAAAGAAGTCTCGCTTGCCCTCGGTCAAAAGGGCCATGCTGAACAAAGTGTAAAAACCAGAAAAGCAGGACAGGCCATGGAGACATGGGAGCCTTGCTACGCTGATGGGCGGGATGTAAATTGCCAACAGGCACTCTGGAGAAGAGTACGGTGTGTCCTGAAACAAGTAATAAACACAGCGTAGAGAGCATAGGGCACTTCCACTCATGGGCGTATAAATTGGGAAAACTAAAAATCAACAAGACACAGGCACCCTAAAGTTTACGGCTGCTCTGTTTCCAAAAACCTCCGCTTCGGTACACCTTCAATATCCCAGGAAAGAGAAAAATGGATAAAGAAATGGTGGTACTTGGCACAATGGAATATCACTCAGCCATGAAATCAATGTCATAAGGCTAGTTAGCAGCATGATGAGTGGATTTAGGTACGATGATTCTAAGTGAAATAAGTCACACAGAAAAAGACACTTATCCTAAGATATCGCTTATAGAGGGAATGTCAAAATCGCTACACTTGAACTGAATTACAAAACAGAACAGAGTCACACCTTTAGAAGACACACTATGGCTGCTTAACGGGAAAGGTGAGGTGGGGTGATGCATAAAACAAGGGTTTGAAATTAGCTCAGAGACCGCTCCATAAGCCAAATATGTAATAGACAAGGCCTACTCCCTGCTCAGTGAACTGGACTCAACACACCCTAGTCACCACACAAGAATATATCTGACTAGTAAGAATCTGAAAACCTATGTATCGATATCTCTCTGCAAGTGAATCAAGAGGGTGTAAAGCGGCATCAACCCAGCAGGGAAAAGCAGCGTAGAAAAGTTAGAAAAGATTCTAAACATAAATTACTTTAAAAAACCCACAAAACAAAGACCGTGAAAAGAGAGAAATTCTTACAAAATCCGTTCAGGGTCTATGATGCAACCTGGATTGACCATATCTAGACCCACAGCTGGATGAGACATAAGGCTGGACACTTTTGGGGCTGAGAGGATTGGTGAGGTTGGGTGAGCAAACGCAGATACTTTAAAGTAACACTGCGGGGAACACACCCCATGGGTCTCAAATCTCCAGGTACAAGGGCATCTTCCTACATCAAAACATGCATGGGAAACCCAGAAGATGGTATGCCATGAGATCGGGAAAGGTTTCTAAAACGCACCTCATTTCTCCTCTCCTTGTGCTCGGGTTCGCCATTCCAGCCGCTTCATTAACCATCTCCCTACTTGGAGAATCAGCACCTTTAACCTCCTGATTGTACAGGTTGCAATTTGTCCTGAGGATGAATGGGAAGACGCAGAACCAACGAGAGACGAGCCCTAGGTGTTAGGACAGGCATAGGTCACTCCATTTTCCCATCAGGAAGAAGAATGAACCACAGGCTCAGCCTGCCCCCCAGAACCAAAATAGGGCCTGAAGCAATCCAGCGCTTTTGCGGCCAGCTCCCAAAAAAGCGAGGAGACAAATGGAGCTCAGGGGCACTGCAATTCACAAACGTGCAGAGTTATAAATGAGAACTCTCATCCACAAATATATTGAGGGAAGGCAACGAAGAGGATTTGAAAGCAAGGCAGATTTGCAGGAAACAGATTTCAGGAGGTAGATTCGACTTGCCTTTAAAGCACATGAAAAGCAGCAAAACGTTGACAATGATGCCCTTGGCCAAAAAGGGCGTATGCGTTTTTTCCTGAATATATTCAGGAAAAAACGCATACGCCCTTTTTGGCCAACCAAGCAAGCCGGAAGGGTAAATCAGCGCTACAAAGAAGTCTCGCTTGCCCTCGGTCAAATGGGCCATGCTGAACAAAGTGTAAAAACCAGAAAAGCAGGACAGGCCATGGAGACATGGGAGCCTTGCTACGCTGATGGGCGGGATGTAAATTGCCAACAGGCACTCTGGAGAAGAGTACGGTGTGTCCTGAAACAAGTAATAAACACAGCGTAGAGAGCATAGGGCACTTCCACTCATGGGCGTATAAATTGGGAAAACTAAAAATCAACAAGACACAGGCACCCTAAAGTTTACGGCTGCTCTGTTTCCAAGAACCTCCGCTTCGGTACACCTTCAATATCCCAGGAAAGAGAAAAATGGATAAAGAAATGGTGGTACTTGGCACAATGGAATATCACTCAGCCATGAAATCAATGTCATAAGGCTAGTTAGCAGCATGATGAGTGGATTTAGGTACGATGATTCTAAGTGAAATAAGTCACACAGAAAAAGACACTTATCCGAAGATATCGCTTATAGAGGGAATGTCAAAATCGCTACACTTGAACTGAATTACAAAACAGAACAGAGTCACACCTTTAGAAGACACACTATGGCTGCTTAACGGGAAAGGTGAGGTGGGGTGATGCATAAAACAAGGGTTTGAAATTAGCTCAGAGACCGCTCCATAAGCCAAATATGTAATAGACAAGGCCTACTCCCTGCTCAGTGAACTGGACTCAACACACCCTAGTCACCACACTAGTAAGAATCTGAAAACCTATGTATCGATATCTCTCTGCAAGTGAATCAAGAGGGTGTAAAACGGCATCAACACAGCAGGGAAAAGCAGCCAAGACCGATTCTAAACGTAAATTACTTTAAAAAACCCACAAAACAAAGACCGTGAAAAGAGAGAAATTCTTACAAAATCCGTTCAGGGTCTATGATGCAACCTGGATTGACCATATCTAGACCCACAGCTGGATGAGACATAAGGCTGGACAGTCTTGGGGCTGAGAGGATTGGTGAGGTTGGGTGAGCAAACGCAGATACTTTAAAGTAACACTGCGGGGAACACACCCCATGGGTCTCAAATCTCCAGGTACAAGGGCATCTTCCTACATCAAAACATGCATGGGAAACCCAGAAGATGGTATGCCATGGGATCGGGAAAGGTTTCTAAAACGCACCTCATTTCTCCTCTCCTTGTGCTCGGGTTCGCCATTCCAGCCGCTTGACTAACCATCTCCCTACTTGGAGAATCAGCACCTTTAACCTCCTGATTGTACAGGTTGCAATTTGTCCTGAGGATGAATGGGAAGACGCAGAACCAACGAGAGACGAGCCCTAGGTGTTGGGACAGGCATAGGTCACTCCATTTTCCCATCAGGATGAAGAATGAACCACAGGCTCAGCCTGCCCCCCAGAACCAAAATAGGGCCTGAAGCAATCCAGCGCTTTTGCGGCCAGCTCCCAAAAAAGCGAGGAGACAAATGGAGCTCAGGGGCACTGCAATTCACAAACGTGCAGAGTTATAAATGAGAACTCTCGTCCACAAATATATTGAGGGAAGGCAACGAAGAGGATTTGAAAGCAAGGCAGATTTGCAGGAAACAGATTTCAGGAGGTAGATTCGAATCGCCTTTAAAGCACATGAAAAGCAGCAAAACGTTGACAATGATGCCCTTGGCCAAAAAGGGCGTATGCGTTTTTTCCTGAATATATTCAGGAAAAAACGCATACGCCCTTTTTGGCCAACCAAGCAAGCCGGAAGTGCAAATCAGCGCTACAAAGAAGTCTCGCTTGCCCTCGGTCAAAAGGGCCATGCTGAACAAAGTGTAAAAACCAGAAAAGCAGGACAGGCCATGGAGACATGGGAGCCTTGCTACGCTGATGGGCGGGATGTAAATTGCCAACAGGCACTCTGGAGAAGAGTACGGTGTGTCCTGAAACAAGTAATAAACACAGCGTAGAGAGCATAGGGCACTTCCACTCATGGGCGTATAAATTGGGAAAACTAAAAATCAACAAGACACAGGCACCCTAAAGTTTACGGCTGCTCTGTTTCCAAAAACCTCCGCTTCGGTACACCTTCAATATCCCAGGAAAGAGAAAAATGGATAAAGAAATGGTGGTACTTGGCACAATGGAATATCACTCAGCCATGAAATCAATGTCATAAGGCTAGTTAGCAGCATGATGAGTGGATTTAGGTACGATGATTCAAAGTGAAATAAGTCACACAGAAAAAGACACTTATCCTAAGATATCGCTTATAGAGGGAATGTCAAAATCGTTACACTTGAACTGAATTACAAAACAGAACAGAGTCACACCTTTAGAAGACACACTATGGCTGCTTAACGGGAAAGGTGAGGTGGGGTGATGCATAAAACAAGGGTTTGAAATTAGCTCAGAGACCGCTCCATAAGCCAAATATGTAATAGACAAGGCCTACTCCCTGCTCAGTGAACTGGACTCAACACACCCTAGTCACCACACAAGAATATATCTGACTAGTAAGAATCTGAAAACCTATGTATCGATATCTCTCTGCAAGTGAATCAAGAGGGTGTAAAGCGGAATCAACCCAGCAGGGAAAAGCAGCCTAGAAAAGTTAGAAAAGATTCTAAACATAAATTACTTTAAAAAACCCACAAAACAAAGACCGTGAAAAGAGAGAAATTCTTACAAAATCCGTTCAGGGTCTATGATGCAACCTGGATTGACCATATCTAGACCCACAGCTGGATGAGACATAAGGCTGGACACTCTTGGGGCTGAGAGGATTGGTGAGGTTGGGTGAGCAAACGCAGATACTTTAAAATAACACTGCGGGGAACACACCCCATGGGTCTCAAATCTCCAGGTACAAGGGCATCTTCCTACATCAAAACATGCATGGGAAACCCAGAAGATGGTATGCCATGAGATCGGGAAAGGTTTCTAAAACGCACCTCATTTCTCCTCTCCTTGTGCTCGGGTTCGCCATTCCAGCCGCTTCACTAACCATCTCCCTACTTGGAGAATCAGCACCTTTAACCTCCTGATTGTACAGGTTGCAATTTGTCCTGAGGATGAATGGGAAGACGCAGAACCAACGAGAGACGAGCCCTAGGTGTTGGGACAGGCATAGGTCACTCCATTTTCCCATCAGGAAGAAGAATGAACCACAGGCTCAGCCTGCCCCCCAGAACCAAAATAGGGCCTGAAGCAATCCAGCGCTTTTGCGGCCAGCTCCCAAAAAAGCGAGGAGACAAATGGAGCTCAGGGGCACTGCAATTCACAAACGTGCAGAGTTATAAATGAGAACTCTCGTCCACAAATATATTGAGGGAAGGCAACGAAGAGGATTTGAAAGCAAGGCAGATTTGCAGGAAACAGATTTCAGGAGGTAGATTCGACTCGCCTTTAAAGCACATGAAAAGCAGCAAAACGTTGACAATGATGCCCTTGGCCAAAAAGGGCGTATGCGTTTTTTCCTGAATATATTCAGGAAAAAACGCATACGCCCTTTTTGGCCAACCAAGCAAGCCGGAAGGGTAAATCAGCGCTACAAAGAAGTCTCGCTTGCCCTCGGTCAAATGGGCCCTGCTGAACAAAGTGTAAAAACCAGAAAAGCAGGACAGGCCATGGAGACATGGGAGCCTTGCTACGCTGATGGGCGGGATGTAAATTGCCAACAGGCACTCTGGAGAAGAGTACGGTGTGTCCTGAAACAAGTAATAAACACAGCGTAGAGAGCATAGGGCACTTCCACTCATGGGCGTATAAATTGGGAAAACTAAAAATCAACAAGACACAGGCACCCTAAAGTTTACGGCTGCTCTGTTTCCAAGAACCTCCGCTTCGGTACACCTTCAATATCCCAGGAAAGAGAAAAATGGATAAAGAAATGGTGGTACTTGGCACAATGGAATATCACTCAGCCATGAAATCAATGTCATAAGGCTAGTTAGCAGCATGATGAGTGGATTTAGGTACGATGATTCTAAGTGAAATAAGTCACACAGAAAAAGACACTTATCCGAAGATATCGCTTATAGAGGGAATGTCAAAATCGCTACACTTGAACTGAATTACAAAACAGAACAGAGTCACACCTTTAGAAGACACACTATGGCTGCTTAACGGGAAAGGTGAGGTGGGGTGATGCATAAAACAAGGGTTTGAAATTAGCTCAGAGACCGCTCCATAAGCCAAATATGTAATAGACAAGGCCTACTCCCTGCTCAGTGAACTGGACTCAACACACCCTAGTCACCACACTAGTAAGAATCTGAAAACCTATGTATCGATATCTCTCTGCAAGTGAATCAAGAGGGTGTAAAACGGCATCAACACAGCAGGGAAAAGCAGCCAAGACCGATTCTAAACGTAAATTACTTTAAAAAACCCACAAAACAAAGACTGTGAAAAGAGAGAAATTCTTACAAAATCCGTTCAGGGTCTATGATGCAACCTGGATTGACCATATCTAGACCCACAGCTGGATGAGACATAAGGCTGGACACTCTTGGGGCTGAGAGGATTGGTGAGGTTGGGTGAGCAAACGCAGATACTTTAAAGTAACACTGCGGGGAACACACCCCATGGGTCTCAAATCTCCAGGTACAAGGGCATCTTCCTACATCAAAACATGCATGGGAAACCCAGAAGATGGTATGCCATGGGATCGGGAAAGGTTTCTAAAACGCACCTCATTTCTCCTCTCCTTGTGCTCGGGTTCGCCATTCCAGCCGCTTGACTAACCATCTCCCTACTTGGAGAATCAGCACCTTTAACCTCCTGATTGTACAGGTTGCAATTTGTCCTGAGGATGAATGGGAAGACGCAGAACCAACGAGAGACGAGCCCTAGGTGTTGGGACAGGCATAGGTCACTCCATTTTCCCATCAGGATGAAGAATGAACCACAGGCTCAGCCTGCCCCCCAGAACCAAAATAGGGCCTGAAGCAATCCAGCGCTTTTGCGGCCAGCTCCCAAAAAAGCGAGGAGACAAATGGAGCTCAGGGGCACTGCAATTCACAAACGTGCAGAGTTATAAATGAGAACTCTCGTCCACAAATATATTGAGGGAAGGCAACGAAGAGGATTTGAAAGCAAGGCAGATTTGCAGGAAACAGATTTCAGGAGGTAGATTCGAATCGCCTTTAAAGCACATGAAAAGCAGCAAAACGTTGACAATGATGCCCTTGGCCAAAAAGGGCGTATGCGTTTTTTCCTGAATATATTCAGGAAAAAACGCATACGCCCTTTTTGGCCAACCAAGCAAGCCGGAAGTGCAAATCAGCGCTACAAAGAAGTCTCGCTTGCCCTCGGTCAAAAGGGCCATGCTGAACAAAGTGTAAAAACCAGAAAAGCAGGACAGGCCATGGAGACATGGGAGCCTTGCTACGCTGATGGGCGGGATGTAAATTGCCAACAGGCACTCTGGAGAAGAGTACGGTGTGTCCTGAAACAAGTAATAAACACAGCGTAGAGAGCATAGGGCACTTCCACTCATGGGCGTATAAATTGGGAAAACTAAAAATCAACAAGACACAGGCACCCTAAAGTTTACGGCTGCTCTGTTTCCAAAAACCTCCGCTTCGGTACACCTTCAATATCCCAGGAAAGAGAAAAATGGATAAAGAAATGGTGGTACTTGGCACAATGGAATATCACTCAGCCATGAAATCAATGTCATAAGGCTAGTTAGCAGCATGATGAGTGGATTTAGGTACGATGATTCAAAGTGAAATAAGTCACACAGAAAAAGACACTTATCCTAAGATATCGCTTATAGAGGGAATGTCAAAATCGTTACACTTGAACTGAATTACAAAACAGAACAGAGTCACACCTTTAGAAGACACACTATGGCTGCTTAACGGGAAAGGTGAGGTGGGGTGATGCATAAAACAAGGGTTTGAAATTAGCTCAGAGACCGCTCCATAAGCCAAATATGTAATAGACAAGGCCTACTCCCTGCTCAGTGAACTGGACTCAACACACCCTAGTCACCACACAAGAATATATCTGACTAGTAAGAATCTGAAAACCTATGTATCGATATCTCTCTGCAAGTGAATCAAGAGGGTGTAAAGCGGCATCAACCCAGCAGGGAAAAGCAGCCTAGAAAAGTTAGAAAAGATTCTAAACATAAATTACTTTAAAAAACCCACAAAACAAAGACCGTGAAAAGAGAGAAATTCTTACAAAATCCGTTCAGGGTCTATGATGCAACCTGGATTGACCATATCTAGACCCACAGCTGGATGAGACATAAGGCTGGACACTCTTGGGGCTGAGAGGATTGGTGAGGTTGGGTGAGCAAACGCAGATACTTTAAAATAACACTGCGGGGAACACACCCCATGGGTCTCAAATCTCCAGGTACAAGGGCATCTTCCTACATCAAAACATGCATGGGAAACCCAGAAGATGGTATGCCATGAGATCGGGAAAGGTTTCTAAAACGCACCTCATTTCTCCTCTCCTTGTGCTCGGGTTCGCCATTCCAGCCGCTTCACTAACCATCTCCCTACTTGGAGAATCAGCACCTTTAACCTCCTGATTGTACAGGTTGCAATTTGTCCTGAGGATGAATGGGAAGACGCAGAACCAACGAGAGACGAGCCCTAGGTGTTGGGACAGGCATAGGTCACTCCATTTTCCCATCAGGAAGAAGAATGAACCACAGGCTCAGCCTGCCCCCCAGAACCAAAATAGGGCCTGAAGCAATCCAGCGCTTTTGCGGCCAGCTCCCAAAAAAGCGAGGAGACAAATGGAGCTCAGGGGCACTGCAATTCACAAACGTGCAGAGTTATAAATGAGAACTCTCGTCCACAAATATATTGAGGGAAGGCAACGAAGAGGATTTGAAAGCAAGGCAGATTTGCAGGAAACAGATTTCAGGAGGTAGATTCGACTCGCCTTTAAAGCACATGAAAAGCAGCAAAACGTTGACAATGATGCCCTTGGCCAAAAAGGGCGTATGCGTTTTTTCCTGAATATATTCAGGAAAAAACGCATACGCCCTTTTTGGCCAACCAAGCAAGCCGGAAGGGTAAATCAGCGCTACAAAGAAGTCTCGCTTGCCCTCGGTCAAATGGGCCATGCTGAACAAAGTGTAAAAACCAGAAAAGCAGGACAGGCCATGGAGACATGGGAGCCTTGCTACGCTGATGGGCGGGATGTAAATTGCCAACAGGCACTCTGGAGAAGAGTACGGTGTGTCCTGAAACAAGTAATAAACACAGCGTAGAGAGCATAGGGCACTTCCACTCATGGGCGTATAAATTGGGAAAACTAAAAATCAACAAGACACAGGCACCCTAAAGTTTACGGCTGCTCTGTTTCCAAGAACCTCCGCTTCGGTACACCTTCAATATCCCAGGAAAGAGAAAAATGGATAAAGAAATGGTGGTACTTGGCACAATGGAATATCACTCAGCCATGAAATCAATGTCATAAGGCTAGTTAGCAGCATGATGAGTGGATTTAGGTACGATGATTCTAAGTGAAATAAGTCACACAGAAAAAGACACTTATCCGAAGATATCGCTTATAGAGGGAATGTCAAAATCGCTACACTTGAACTGAATTACAAAACAGAACAGAGTCACACCTTTAGAAGACACACTATGGCTGCTTAACGGGAAAGGTGAGGTGGGGTGATGCATAAAACAAGGGTTTGAAATTAGCTCAGAGACCGCTCCATAAGCCAAATATGTAATAGACAAGGCCTACTCCCTGCTCAGTGAACTGGACTCAACACACCCTAGTCACCACACTAGTAAGAATCTGAAAACCTATGTATCGATATCTCTCTGCAAGTGAATCAAGAGGGTGTAAAACGGCATCAACACAGCAGGGAAAAGCAGCCAAGACCGATTCTAAACGTAAATTACTTTAAAAAACCCACAAAACAAAGACTGTGAAAAGAGAGAAATTCTTACAAAATCCGTTCAGGGTCTATGATGCAACCTGGATTGACCATATCTAGACCCACAGCTGGATGAGACATAAGGCTGGACACTCTTGGGGCTGAGAGGATTGGTGAGGTTGGGTGAGCAAACGCAGATACTTTAAAGTAACACTGCGGGGAACACACCCCATGGGTCTCAAATCTCCAGGTACAAGGGCATCTTCCTACATCAAAACATGCATGGGAAACCCAGAAGATGGTATGCCATGGGATCGGGAAAGGTTTCTAAAACGCACCTCATTTCTCCTCTCCTTGTGCTCGGGTTCGCCATTCCAGCCGCTTGACTAACCATCTCCCTACTTGGAGAATCAGCACCTTTAACCTCCTGATTGTACAGGTTGCAATTTGTCCTGAGGATGAATGGGAAGACGCAGAACCAACGAGAGACGAGCCCTAGGTGTTGGGACAGGCATAGGTCACTCCATTTTCCCATCAGGATGAAGAATGAACCACAGGCTCAGCCTGCCCCCCAGAACCAAAATAGGGCCTGAAGCAATCCAGCGCTTTTGCGGCCAGCTCCCAAAAAAGCGAGGAGACAAATGGAGCTCAGGGGCACTGCAATTCACAAACGTGCAGAGTTATAAATGAGAACTCTCGTCCACAAATATATTGAGGGAAGGCAACGAAGAGGATTTGAAAGCAAGGCAGATTTGCAGGAAACAGATTTCAGGAGGTAGATTCGAATCGCCTTTAAAGCACATGAAAAGCAGCAAAACGTTGACAATGATGCCCTTGGCCAAAAAGGGCGTATGCGTTTTTTCCTGAATATATTCAGGAAAAAACGCATACGCCCTTTTTGGCCAACCAAGCAAGCCGGAAGTGCAAATCAGCGCTACAAAGAAGTCTCGCTTGCCCTCGGTCAAAAGGGCCATGCTGAACAAAGTGTAAAAACCAGAAAAGCAGGACAGGCCATGGAGACATGGGAGCCTTGCTACGCTGATGGGCGGGATGTAAATTGCCAACAGGCACTCTGGAGAAGAGTACGGTGTGTCCTGAAACAAGTAATAAACACAGCGTAGAGAGCATAGGGCACTTCCACTCATGGGCGTATAAATTGGGAAAACTAAAAATCAACAAGACACAGGCACCCTAAAGTTTACGGCTGCTCTGTTTCCAAAAACCTCCGCTTCGGTACACCTTCAATATCCCAGGAAAGAGAAAAATGGATAAAGAAATGGTGGTACTTGGCACAATGGAATATCACTCAGCCATGAAATCAATGTCATAAGGCTAGTTAGCAGCATGATGAGTGGATTTAGGTACGATGATTCAAAGTGAAATAAGTCACACAGAAAAAGACACTTATCCTAAGATATCGCTTATAGAGGGAATGTCAAAATCGTTACACTTGAACTGAATTACAAAACAGAACAGAGTCACACCTTTAGAAGACACACTATGGCTGCTTAACGGGAAAGGTGAGGTGGGGTGATGCATAAAACAAGGGTTTGAAATTAGCTCAGAGACCGCTCCATAAGCCAAATATGTAATAGACAAGGCCTACTCCCTGCTCAGTGAACTGGACTCAACACACCCTAGTCACCACACAAGAATATATCTGACTAGTAAGAATCTGAAAACCTATGTATCGATATCTCTCTGCAAGTGAATCAAGAGGGTGTAAAGCGGCATCAACCCAGCAGGGAAAAGCAGCCTAGAAAAGTTAGAAAAGATTCTAAACATAAATTACTTTAAAAAACCCACAAAACAAAGACCGTGAAAAGAGAGAAATTCTTACAAAATCCGTTCAGGGTCTATGATGCAACCTGGATTGACCATATCTAGACCCACAGCTGGATGAGACATAAGGCTGGACACTCTTGGGGCTGAGAGGATTGGTGAGGTTGGGTGAGCAAACGCAGATACTTTAAAATAACACTGCGGGGAACACACCCCATGGGTCTCAAATCTCCAGGTACAAGGGCATCTTCCTACATCAAAACATGCATGGGAAACCCAGAAGATGGTATGCCATGAGATCGGGAAAGGTTTCTAAAACGCACCTCATTTCTCCTCTCCTTGTGCTCGGGTTCGCCATTCCAGCCGCTTCACTAACCATCTCCCTACTTGGAGAATCAGCACCTTTAACCTCCTGATTGTACAGGTTGCAATTTGTCCTGAGGATGAATGGGAAGACGCAGAACCAACGAGAGACGAGCCCTAGGTGTTGGGACAGGCATAGGTCACTCCATTTTCCCATCAGGATGAAGAATGAACCACAGGCTCAGCCTGCCCCCCAGAACCAAAATAGGGCCTGAAGCAATCCAGCGCTTTTGCGGCCAGCTCCCAAAAAAGCGAGGAGACAAATGGAGCTCAGGGGCACTGCAATTCACAAACGTGCAGAGTTATAAATGAGAACTCTCGTCCACAAATATATTGAGGGAAGGCAACGAAGAGGATTTGAAAGCAAGGCAGATTTGCAGGAAACAGATTTCAGGAGGTAGATTCGACTCGCCTTTAAAGCACATGAAAAGCAGCAAAACGTTGACAATGATGCCCTTGGCCAAAAAGGGCGTATGCGTTTTTTCCTGAATATATTCAGGAAAAAACGCATACGCCCTTTTTGGCCAACCAAGCAAGCCGGAAGGGTAAATCAGCGCTACAAAGAAGTCTCGCTTGCCCTCGGTCAAATGGGCCATGCTGAACAAAGTGTAAAAACCAGAAAAGCAGGACAGGCCATGGAGACATGGGAGCCTTGCTACGCTGATGGGCGGGATGTAAATTGCCAACAGGCACTCTGGAGAAGAGTACGGTGTGTCCTGAAACAAGTAATAAACACAGCGTAGAGAGCATAGGGCACTTCCACTCATGGGCGTATAAATTGGGAAAACTAAAAATCAACAAGACACAGGCACCCTAAAGTTTACGGCTGCTCTGTTTCCAAGAACCTCCGCTTCGGTACACCTTCAATATCCCAGGAAAGAGAAAAATGGATAAAGAAATGGTGGTACTTGGCACAATGGAATATCACTCAGCCATGAAATCAATGTCATAAGGCTAGTTAGCAGCATGATGAGTGGATTTAGGTACGATGATTCTAAGTGAAATAAGTCACACAGAAAAAGACACTTATCCTAAGATATCGCTTATAGAGGGAATGTCAAAATCGCTACACTTGAACTGAATTACAAAACAGAACAGAGTCACACCTTTAGAAGACACACTATGGCTGCTTAACGGGAAAGGTGAGGTGGGGTGATGCATAAAACAAGGGTTTGAAATTAGCTCAGAGACCGCTCCATAAGCCAAATATGTAATAGACAAGGCCTACTCCCTGCTCAGTGAACTGGACTCAACACACCCTAGTCACCACACTAGTAAGAATCTGAAAACCTATGTATCGATATCTCTCTGCAAGTGAATCAAGAGGGTGTAAAACGGCATCAACACAGCAGGGAAAAGCAGCCAAGACCGATTCTAAACGTAAATTACTTTAAAAAACCCACAAAACAAAGATCGTGAAAAGAGAGAAATTCTTACAAAATCCGTTCAGGGTCTATGATGCAACCTGGATTGACCATATCTAGACCCACAGCTGGATGAGACATAAGGCTGGACACTCTTGGGGCTGAGAGGATTGGTGAGGTTGGGTGAGCAAACGCAGATACTTTAAAGTAACACTGCGGGGAACACACCCCATGGGTCTCAAATCTCCAGGTACAAGGGCATCTTCCTACATCAAAACATGCATGGGAAACCCAGAAGATGGTATGCCATGAGATCAGGAAAGGTTTCTAAAACGCACCTCATTTCTCCTCTCCTTGTGCTCGGGTTCGCCATTCCAGCCGCTTGACTAACCATCTCCCTACTTGGAGAATCAGCACCTTTAACCTCCTGATTGTACAGGTTGCAATTTGTCCTGAGGATGAATGGGAAGACGCAGAACCAACGAGAGACGAGCCCTAGGTGTTGGGACAGGCATAGGTCACTCCATTTTCCCATCAGGAAGAAGAATGAACCACAGGCTCAGCCTGCCCCCCAGAACCAAAATAGGGCCTGAAGCAATCCAGCGCTTTTGCGGCCAGCTCCCAAAAAAGCGAGGAGACAAATGGAGCTCAGGGGCACTGCAATTCACAAACGTGCAGAGTTATAAATGAGAACTCTCGTCCACAAATATATTGAGGGAAGGCAACGAAGAGGATTTGAAAGCAAGGCAGATTTGCAGGAAACAGATTTCAGGAGGTAGATTCGACTCGCCTTTAAAGCACATGAAAAGCGGCAAAACGTTGACAATGATGCCCTTGGCCAAAAAGGGCGTATGCGTTTTTTCCTGAATATATTCAGGAAAAAACGCATACGCCCTTTTTGGCCAACCAAGCAAGCCGGAAGGGTAAATCAGCGCTACAAAGAAGTCTCGCTTGCCCTCGGTCAAAAGGGCCATGCTGAACAAAGTGTAAAAACCAGAAAAGCAGGACAGGCCATGGAGACATGGGAGCCTTGCTACGCTGATGGGCGGGATGTAAATTGCCAACAGGCACTCTGGAGAAGAGTACGGTGTGTCCTGAAACAAGTAATAAACACAGCGTAGAGAGCATAGGGCACTTCCACTCATGGGCGTATAAATTGGGAAAATTAAAAATCAACAAGACACAGGCACCCTAAAGTTTACGGCTGCTCTGTTTCCAAGAACCTCCGCTTCGGTACACCTTCAATATCCCAGGAAAGAGAAAAATGGATAAAGAAATGGTGGTACTTGGCACAATGGAATATCACTCAGCCATGAAATCAATGTCATAAGGCTAGTTAGCAGCATGATGAGTGGATTTAGGTACGATGATTCTAAGTGAAATAAGTCACACAGAAAAAGACACTTATCCTAAGATATCGCTTATAGAGGGAATGTCAAAATCGCTACACTTGAACTGAATTACAAAACAGAACAGAGTCACACCTTTAGAAGACACACTATCGCTGCTTAACGGGAAAGGTGAGGTGGGGTGATGCATAAAACAAGGGTTTGAAATTAGCTCAGAGACCGCTCCATAAGCCAAATATGTAATAGACAAGGCCTACTCCCTGCTCAGTGAACTGGACTCAACACACCCTAGTCACCACACTAGTAAGAATCTGAAAACCTATGTATCGATATCTCTCTGCAAGTGAATCAAGAGGGTGTAAAACGGCATCAACACAGCAGGGAAAAGCAGCCAAGACCGATTCTAAACGTAAATTACTTTAAAAAACCCACAAAACAAAGACCGTGAAAAGAGAGAAATTCTTACAAAATCCGTTCAGGGTCTATGATGCAACCTGGATTGACCATATCTAGACCCACAGCTGGATGAGACATAAGGCTGGACACTCTTGGGGCTGAGAGGATTGGTGAGGTTGGGTGAGCAAACGCAGATACTTTAAAGTAACACTGCGGGGAACACACCCCATGGGTCTCAAATCTCCAGGTACAAGGGCATCTTCCTACATCAAAACATGCATGGGAAACCCAGAAGATGGTATGCCATGAGATCGGGAAAGGTTTCTAAAACGCACCTCATTTCTCCTCTCCTTGTGCTCGGGTTCGCCATTCCAGCCGCTTGACTAACCATCTCCCTACTTGGAGAATCAGCACCTTTAACCTCCTGATTGTACAGGTTGCAATTTGTCCTGAGGATGAATGGGAAGACGCAGAACCAACGAGAGACGAGCCCTAGGTGTTGGGACAGGCATAGGTCACTCCATTTTCCCATCAGGATGAAGAATGAACCACAGGCTCAGCCTGCCCCCCAGAACCAAAATAGGGCCTGAAGCAATCCAGCGCTTTTGCGGCCAGCTCCCAAAAAAGCGAGGAGACAAATGGAGCTCAGGGGCACTGCAATTCACAAACGTGCAGAGTTATAAATGAGAACTCTCGTCCACAAATATATTGAGGGAAGGCAACGAAGAGGATTTGAAAGCAAGGCAGATTTGCAGGAAACAGATTTCAGGAGGTAGATTCGACTCGCCTTTAAAGCACATGAAAAGCAGCAAAACGTTGACAATGATGCCCTTGGCCAAAAAGGGCGTATGCGTTTTTTCCTGAATATATTCAGGAAAAAACGCATACGCCCTTTTTGGCCAACCAAGCAAACCGGAAGTGCAAATCAGCGCTACAAAGAAGTCTCGCTTGCCCTCGGTCAAAAGGGCCATGCTGAACAAAGTGTAAAAACCAGAAAAGCAGGACAGGCCATGGAGACATGGGAGCCTTGCTACGCTGATGGGCGGGATGTAAATTGCCAACAGGCACTCTGGAGAAGAGTACGGTGTGTCCTGAAACAAGTAATAAACACAGCGTAGAGAGCATAGGGCACTTCCACTCATGGGCGTATAAATTGGGAAAACTAAAAATCAACAAGACACAGGCACCCTAAAGTTTACGGCTGCTCTGTTTCCAAAAACCTCCGCTTCGGTACACCTTCAATATCCCAGGAAAGAGAAAAATGGATAAAGAAATGGTGGTACTTGGCACAATGGAATATCACTCAGCCATGAAATCAATGTCATAAGGCTAGTTAGCAGCATGATGAGTGGATTTAGGTACGATGATTCAAAGTGAAATAAGTCACACAGAAAAAGACACTTATCCTAAGATATCGCTTATAGAGGGAATGTCAAAATCGTTACACTTGAACTGAATTACAAAACAGAACAGAGTCACACCTTTAGAAGACACACTATGGCTGCTTAACGGGAAAGGTGAGGTGGGGTGATGCATAAAACAAGGGTTTGAAATTAGCTCAGAGACCGCTCCATAAGCCAAATATGTAATAGACAAGGCCTACTCCCTGCTCAGTGAACTGGACTCAACACACCCTAGTCACCACACTAGTAAGAATCTGAAAACCTATGTATCGATATCTCTCTGCAAGTGAATCAAGAGGGTGTAAAACGGCATCAACACAGCAGGGAAAAGCAGCCAAGACCGATTCTAAACGTAAATTACTTTAAAAAACCCACAAAACAAAGATCGTGAAAAGAGAGAAATTCTTACAAAATCCGTTCAGGGTCTATGATGCAACCTGGATTGACCATATCTAGACCCACAGCTGGATGAGACATAAGGCTGGACACTCTTGGGGCTGAGAGGATTGGTGAGGTTGGGTGAGCAAACGCAGATACTTTAAAGTAACACTGCGGGGAACACACCCCATGGGTCTCAAATCTCCAGGTACAAGGGCATCTTCCTACATCAAAACATGCATGGGAAACCCAGAAGATGGTATGCCATGAGATCGGGAAAGGTTTCTAAAACGCACCTCATTTCTCCTCTCCTTGTGCTCGGGTTCGCCATTCCAGCCGCTTGACTAACCATCTCCCTACTTGGAGAATCAGCACCTTTAACCTCCTGATTGTACAGGTTGCAATTTGTCCTGAGGATGAATGGGAAGACGCAGAACCAACGAAGACGAGCCCTAGGTGTTGGGACAGGCATAGGTCACTCCATTTTCCCATCAGGAAGAAGAATGAACCACAGGCTCAGCCTGCCCCCCAGAACCAAAATAGGGCCTGAAGCAATCCAGCGCTTTTGCGGCCAGCTCCCAAAAAAGCGAGGAGACAAATGGAGCTCAGGGGCACTGCAATTCACAAACGTGCAGAGTTATAAATGAGAACTCTCGTCCACAAATATATTGAGGGAAGGCAACGAAGAGGATTTGAAAGCAAGGCAGATTTGCAGGAAACAGATTTCAGGAGGTAGATTCGACTCGCCTTTAAAGCACATGAAAAGCGGCAAAACGTTGACAATGATGCCCTTGGCCAAAAAGGGCGTATGCGTTTTTTCCTGAATATATTCAGGAAAAAACGCATACGCCCTTTTTGGCCAACCAAGCAAGCCGGAAGGGTAAATCAGCGCTACAAAGAAGTCTCGCTTGCCCTCGGTCAAAAGGGCCATGCTGAACAAAGTGTAAAAACCAGAAAAGCAGGACAGGCCATGGAGACATGGGAGCCTTGCTACGCTGATGGGCGGGATGTAAATTGCCAACAGGCACTCTGGAGAAGAGTACGGTGTGTCCTGAAACAAGTAATAAACACAGCGTAGAGAGCATAGGGCACTTCCACTCATGGGCGTATAAATTGGGAAAACTAAAAATCAACAAGACACAGGCACCCTAAAGTTTACGGCTGCTCTGTTTCCAAGAACCTCCGCTTCGGTACACCTTCAATATCCCAGGAAAGAGAAAAATGGATAAAGAAAAGGTGGTACTTGGCACAATGGAATATCACTCAGTCATGAAATCAATGTCATAAGGCTAGTTAGCAGCATGATGAGTGGATTTAGGTACGATGATTCTAAGTGAAATAAGTCACACAGAAAAAGACACTTATCCTAAGATATCGCTTATAGAGGGAATGTCAAAATCGCTACACTTGAACTGAATTACAAAAGAGAACAGAGTCACACCTTTAGAAGACACACTATGGCTGCTTAACGGGAAAGGTGAGGTGGGGTGATGCATAAAACAAGGGTTTGAAATTAGCTCAGACACTGCTCCATAAGCCAAATATGTAATAGACAAGGCCTACTCCCTGCTCAGTGAACTGGACTCAACACACTCTAGTCACCACACTAGTAAGAATCTGAAAACCTATGTATTGATATCTCTCTGCAAGTGAAACAAGAGGGTGTAAAACGGCATCAACACAGCAGGGAAAAGCAGCCAAGACCGATTCTAAACGTAAATTACGTTAAAAAACCCACAAAACAAAGACCGTGAAAGAGAGAGAAATTCTTACAAAATCCGTTCAGGGTCTATGATGCAACCTGGATTGACCATATCTAGACCCACAGCTGGATGAGACATAAGGCTGGACACTCTAGGGGCTGAGAGGATTGGTGAGGTTGGGTGAGCAAACGCAGATACTTTAAAGTAACACTGCGGGGAACACACCCCATGGGTCTCAAATCTCCAGGTACAAGGGCATCTTCCTACATCAAAACATGCATGGGAAACCCAGAAGATGGTATGCCATGAGATCGGGAAAGGTTTCTAAAACGCACCTCATTTCTCCTCTCCTTGTGCTCGGGTTCGCCATTCCAGCCGCTTCACTAACCATCTCCCTACTTGGAGAATCAGCACCTTTAACCTCCTGATTGTACAGGTTGCAATTTGTCCTGAGGATGAATGGGAAGACGCAGAACCAACGAGAGACGAGCCCTAGGTGTTGGGACAGGCATAGGTCACTCCATTTTCCCATCAGGAAGAAGAATGAACCACAGGCTCAGCCTGCCCCCCAGAACCAAAATAGGGCCTGAAGCAATCCAGCGCTTTTGCGGCCAGCTCCCAAAAAAGCGAGGAGACAAATGGAGCTCAGGGGCACTGCAATTCACAAACGTGCAGAGTTATAAATGAGAACTCTCGTCCACAAATATATTGAGGGAAGGCAACGAAGAGGATTTGAAAGCAAGGCAGATTTGCAGGAAACAGATTTCAGGAGGTAGATTCGACTCGCCTTTAAAGCACATGAAAAGCAGCAAAACGTTGACAATGATGCCCTTGGCCAAAAAGGGCCTATGCGTTTTTTCCTGAATATATTCAGGAAAAAACGCATAGGCCCTTTTTGGCCAACCAAGCAAGCCGGAAGGGTAAATCAGCGCTACAAAGAAGTCTCGCTTGCCCTCGGTCAAATGGGCCATGCTGAACAAAGTGTAAAAACCAGAAAAGCAGGACAGGCCATGGAGACATGGGAGCCTTGCTACGCTGATGGGCGGGATGTAAATTGCCAACAGGCAATCTGGAGAAGAGTACGGTGTGTCCTGAAACAAGTAATAAACACAGCGTAGAGAGCATAGGGCACTTCCACTCATGGGCGTATAAATTGGGAAAACTAAAAATCAACAAGACACAGGCACCCTAAAATTTACGGCTGCTCTGTTTCCAAGAACATCCGCCTCGGTACACCTTCAATATCCCAGGAAAGAGAAAAATGGATAAAGAAATGGTGGTACTTGGCACAATGGAATATCACTCAGCCATGAAATCAATGTCATAAGGCTAGTTAGCAGCATGATGTGTGGATTTAGGTACGATGATTCTAAGTGAAATAAGTCACACAGAAAAAGACACTTATCCTAAGATATCGCTTATAGAGGGAATGTCAAAATCGCTACACTTGAACTGAATTACAAAACAGAACAGAGTCACACCTTTAGAAGACACACTATGGCTGCTTAACGGGAAAGGTGAGGTGGGGTGATGCATAAAACAAGGGTTTGAAATTAGCTCAGAGACCGCTCCATAAGGCAAATATGTAATAGACAAGGCCTACTCCCTGCTCAGTGAACTGGACTCAACACACCCTAGTCACCACACAAGAATATATCTGACTAGTAAGAATCTGAAAACCTATATATCGATATCTCTCTGCAAGTGAATCAAGAGGGTGTAAAGCGGCATCAACACAGCAGGGAAAAGCAGCCAAGCCCGATTCTAAACATAAATTACTTTAAAAAACCCACAAAACAAAGACAGTGAAAGAGAGAGAAATTCTTACAAAATCCGTTCAGGGTCTCTGATGCAACCTGCATTGACCATATCTAGACCCACAGCTGGATGAGACATAAGGCTGGACACTCTTGGGGCTGAGAGGATTGTTGAGGTTGGGTGAGCAAACGCAGATACTTTAAAGTAACACTGCGGGGAACACACCCCATGGGTCTCAAATCTCCAGGTACAATGGCATCTTCCTACAACAAAACATGCATGGGAAACCCAGAAGATGGTATGCCATGAGATCGGGAAACGTTTCTAAAACGCACCTCATTTCTCCTCTCCTTGTGCTCGGGTTCACCATTCCAGCTGCTTGACTAACCATCTCCCTACTTGGAGAATCAGCACCTTCAACCTCCTGATTGTACAGGTTGCAATCTGTTCTGAGGATGAACGGGAAGACGCGGAACCAACGAGAGACGAGCCCTAGGTGTTGGGACAGGCATAGGTCACTCCATTTTCCCATCAGGAAGAAGAATGAACCACAGGCTCAGCCTGCCCCCCAGAACCAAAATAGGGCCTGAAGCAATCCTGCGTTTTTGCGGCCAGCTCCCAAAAAAGCGAGGAGACAAATGGAGCTCAGGGGCACTGCAATTCACAAACGTGCAGAGTTATAAATGAGAACTCTCGTCCACAAATATATTGAGGGAAGGCAACAAAGAGGATTTGAAAGCAAGGCAGATTTGCAGGAAACAGATTTCAGGAGGTAGATTCGACTCGCCTTTAAAGCACATGAAAAGTGGCAAAACGTTGACAATGATGCCCTTGGCCAAAAAGGGCGTATGCGTTTTTTCCTGAATATATTCAGGAAAAAACGCATACGCCCTTTTTGGCCAACCAAGCAAGCTGGAAGGGCAAATCAGCGCTACAAAGAAGTCTCGCTTGCCCTCGGTCAAAAGGGCCATGCTGAACAAAGTGTAAAAACCAGAAAAGCAGGACAGGCCATGGAGACATGGGAGCCTTGCTACGCTGATGGGCGGGATGTAAATTGCCAACAGGCACTCTGGAGAAGAGTACGGTGTGTCCTGAAACAAGTAATAAACACAGCGTAGAGAGCATAGGGCACTTCCACTCATGGGCGTATAAATTGGGAAAACTAAAAATCAACAAGACACAGGCACCCTAAAGTTTACGGCTGCTCTGTTTCCAAGAACCTCCGCTTCGGTACACCTTCAATATCCCAGGAAAGAGAAAAATGGATAAAGAAATGGTGGTACTTGGCACAATGGAATATCACTCAGCCATGAAATCAATGTCATAAGGCTAGTTAGCAGCATGATGAGTGGATTTAGGTACGATGATTCTAAGTGAAATAAGTCACACAGAAAAAGGCCCTTATCCTAAGATATCACTTATAGAGGGAATGTCAAAATCGCTACACTTGAACTGAATTACAAAACAGAACAGAGTCACACCTTTAGAAGACACACTATGGCTGCTTAACGGGAAAGGTGAGGTGGGGTGATGCATAAAACAAGGGTTTGAAATTAGCTCAGAGACCGCTCCATAAGCCAAATATGTAATAGACAAAGCCTACTCCCTGCTCAGTGAAATGGACTCAACACATCCTAGTCACCACACAAGAATATATCTGACTAGTAAGAATCTGAAAACCTATGTATCGATATCTCTCTGCAAGTGAATCAAGAGGGTGTAAAGCGGCATCAACACAGCAGGGAAAAGTAGCCAAGCCCGATTCTAAACATAAATTACTTTAAAAAACCCACAAAACAAAGACAGTGAAAGAGAGAGATATTCTTACAAAATCCGTTCAGGGTCTCTGATTCAACCTGGATTGACCATATCTAGACCCACAGCTGGATGAGACATAAGGCTGGACACTCTTGGGGCTGAGAGGATTGGTGAGGTTGGGTGAGCAAATGCAGATACTTTAAAGTAACACTGCGGGGAACACACCCCATGGGTCTCAAATCTCCAGGTACAAGGGCATCTTCCTACATCAAAACATGCATGGGAAACCCAGAAGATGGTATGCCATGAGATCGGGAAAGGTTTCTAAAACGCACCTCATTTCTCCTCTCCTTGTGCTCGGGTTCGCCATTCCAGCCCCTTGACTAACCATCTCCCTACTTGGAGAATCAGCACCTTTAACCTCCTGATTGTACAGGTTGCAATTTGTCCTGAGGATGAATGGGAAGACGCAGAACCAACGAGAGACGAGCCCTAGGTGTTGGGACAGGCATAGGTCACTCCATTTTCCCATCAGGAAGAAGAATGAACCACAGGCTCAGCCTGCCCCCCAGAACCAAAATAGGGCCTGAAGCAATCCTGCGCTTTTGCGGCCAGCTCCCAAAAAAGCGAGGAGACAAATGGAGCTCAGGGGCACTGCAATTCACAAACGTGCAGAGTTATAAATGAGAACTCTCGTCCACAAATATATTGAGGGAAGGCAACGAAGAAGATTTGAAAGCAAGGCAGATTTGCAGGAAACAGATTTCAGGAGGTAGATTCGACTCGCCTTTAAAGCACATGAAAAGCGGCAAAACGTTGACAATGATGCCCTTGGCCAAAAAGGGCGTATGCGTTTTTTCCTGAATATATTCAGGAAAAAACGCATACGCCCTTTTTGGCCAACCAAGCAAGCCGGAAGGGCAAATCAGCGCTACAAAGAAGTCTCGCTTGCCCTCGGTCAAAAGGGCCATGCTGAACAAAGTGTAAAAACCAGAAAAGCAGGACAGGCCATGGAGACATGGGAGCCTTGCTACGCTGATGGGCGGGATGTAAATTGCCAACAGGCACTCTGGAGAAGAGTACGGTGTGTCCTGAAACAAGTAATAAACACAGCGTAGAGAGCATAGGGCACTTCCACTCATGGGCGTATAAATTGGGAAAACTAAAAATCAACAAGACACAGGCACCCTAAAATTTACGGCTGCTCTGTTTCCAAGAACCTCCGCTTCGGTACACCTTCAATATCCCAGGAAAGAGAAAAATGGATAAAGAAATGGTGGTACTTGTCACAATGCAATATCACTCAGCCATGAAATCAATGTCATAAGGCTAGTTAGCAGCATGATGATTGGATTTAGGTACGATGATTCTAAGTGAAATAAGTCACACAGAAAAAGACACTTATCCTAAGATATCGCTTATAGAGGGAATGTCAAAATCGCTACACTTGAACTGAATTACAAAACAGAACAGAGTCACACCTTTAGAAGACACACTATGGCTGCTTAACGGGAAAGGTGAGGTGGGGTGATGCATAAAACAAGGGTTTGAAATTAGCTCAGAGACCGCTCCATAAGCCAAATATATAATAGACAAGGCCTACTCCCTGCTCAGTGAACTGGACTCAACACACCCTAGTCACCACACAAGAATATATCTGACTAGTAAGAATCTGAAAACCTATATATCGATATCTCTCTGCAAGTGAATCAAGAGGGTGTAAAGCGGCATCAACACAGCAGGGAAAAGCAGCCAAGCCCGATTCTAAACATAAATTACTTTAAAAAACCCACAAAACAAAGACAGTGAAAGAGAGAGAAATTCTTACAAAATCCATTCAGGGTCTCTGATGCAACCTGCATTGACCATATCTAGACCCACAGCTGGATGAGACATAAGGCTGGACACTCTTGGGGCTGAGAGGTTTGGTGAGGTTGGGTGAGCAAACGCAGATACTTTAAAGTAACACTGCGGGGAACACACCCCATGGGTCTCAAATCTCCAGGTACAATGGCATCTTCCTACATCAAAACATGCATGGGAAACCCAGAAGATGGTATGCCATGAGATCGGGAAAGGTTTCTAAAACGCACCTCATTTCTCCTCTCCTTGTGCTTGGGTTCACCATTCCAGCTGCTTGACTAACCATCTCCCTACTTGGAGAATCAGCACCTTTAACCTCCTGATTGTACAGGTTGCAATCTGTCCTGAGGATGAACGGGAAGACGCGGAACCAACGAGAGACGAGCCCTAGGTGTTGGGACAGGCATAGGTCACTCCATTTTCCCATCAGGAAGAAGAATGAACCACAGGCTCAGCCTGCCCCCCAGAACCAAAATAGGGCCTGAAGCAATCCTGCGCTTTTGCGGCCAGCTCCCAAAAAAGCGAGGAGACAAATGGAGCTCAGGGGCACTGCAATTCACAAACGTGCAGAGTTATAAATGAGAACTCTCGTCCACAAATATATTGAGGGAAGGCAACGAAGAGGATTTGAAAGCAAGGCAGATTTGCAGGAAACAGATTTCAGGAGGTAGATTCTACTCGCCTTTAAAGCACATGAAAAGCGGCAAAACGTTGACAATGATGCCCTTGGCCAAAAAGGGCGTATGCGATTTTTCCTGAATATATTCAGGAAAAAACGCATACGCCCTTTTTGGCCAACCAAGCAAGCCGGAAGGGCAAATCAGCGCTACAAAGAAGTCTCGCTTGCCCTCGGTCAAAAGGGCCATGCTGAACAAAGTGTAAAAACCAGAAAAGCAGGACAGGCCATGGAGACATGGGAGCCTTGCTACGCTGATGGGCGGGATGTAAATTGCCAACAGGCACTCTGGAGAAGAGTACGGTGTGTCCTGAAACAAGTAATAAACACAGCGTAGAGAGCATAGGGCACTTCCACTCATGGGCGTATAAATTGGGAAAACTAAAAATCAACAAGACACAGGCACCCTAAAGTTTACGGCTGCTCTGTTTCCAAGAACCTCCGCTTCGGTACACCTTCAATATCCCAGGAAAGAGAAAAATGGATAAAGAAATGGTGGTACTTGGCACAATGGAATATCACTCAGCCATGAAATCAATGTCATAAGGCTAGTTAGCAGCATGATGAGTGGATTAGGTACGATGATTCTAAGTGAAATAAGTCACACAGAAAAAGGCCCTTATCCTAAGATATCGCTTATAGAGGGAATGTCAAAATCGCTACACTTGAACTGAATTACAAAACAGAACAGAGTCACACCTTTAGAAGACACACTATGGCTGCTTAACGGGAAAGGTGAGGTGGGGTGATGCATAAAACAAGGGTTTGAAATTAGCTCAGAGACCGCTCCATAAGGCAAATATGTAATAGACAAGGCCTACTCCCTGCTCAGTGAACTGGACTCAACACACCCTAGTCACCACACAAGAATATATCTGACTAGTAAGAATCTGAAAACCTATGTATCGATATCTCTTTGCAAGTGAATCAAGAGGGTGTAAAGCGGCAACAACACAGCAGGGAAAAGCAGCCAAGCCCGATTCTAAACATAAATTACTTTAAAAAACCCACAAAACAAAGACAGTTAAAGAGAGAGAAATTCTTACAAAATCCATTCAGGGTCTATGATGCAACCTGGATTGACCATATCTAGACCCACAGCTGGATGAGACATAAGGCTGGACACTCTTGGGGCTGAGAGGATTGGTGAGGTTGGGTGAGCAAACCCAGATACTTTAAAGTAACACCGCGGGGTACACACCCCATGGGTCTCAAATCTCCAGGTAAAAGGGCATCTTCCTACATCAAAACATGCATGGGAAACCCAGAAGATGGTATGCCGTGAGATCGGGAAAGGTTTCTAAAACGCACCTCATTTCTCCTCTCCTTGTGCTCGGGTTCGCCATTCCAGCCGCTTGACTAACCATCTCCCTACTTGGAGAATCAGCACCTTTAACCTCCTGTTTCGTCCAGGTTGCAATTTGTCCTGAGGATGAACGGGAAGACGGGGAACCAACGAGAGACTAGCCCTAGGTGTTGGGACAGGCACAGGTCACTCCATTTTCCCATCAGGAAGAAGAATGAACCACAGGCTCAGCCTGCCCCCCAGAACCAAAATAGGGCCTGAAGCAATCCTGCGCTTTTGCGGCCAGCTCCCAAAAAAGCGAGGAGACAAATGGAGCTCAGGGGCACTGCAATTCACAAACGTGCAGAGTTATAAATGAGAACTCTCGTCCACAAATATATTGAGGGAAGGCAACGAAGAGGATTTGAAAGCAAGGCAGATTTGCAGGAAACAGATTTCAGGAGGTAGATTCTACTCGCCTTTAAAGCACATGAAAAGCGGCAAAACGTTGACAATGATGCCCTTGGCCAAAAAGGGCGTATGCGATTTTTCCTGAATATATTCAGGAAAAAACGCATACGCCCTTTTTGGCCAACCAAGCAAGCCGGAAGGGCAAATCAGCGCTACAAAGAAGTCTCGCTTGCCCTCGGTCAAAAGGGCCATGCTGAACAAAGTGTAAAAACCAGAAAAGCAGGACAGGCCATGGAGACATGGGAGCCTTGCTACGCTGATGGGCGGGATGTAAATTGCCAACAGGCACTCTGGAGAAGAGTACGGTGTGTCCTGAAACAAGTAATAAACACAGCGTAGAGAGCATAGGGCACTTCCACTCATGGGCGTATAAATTGGGAAAACTAAAAATCAACAAGACACAGGCACCCTAAAGTTTACGGCTGCTCTGTTTCCAAGAACCTCCGCTTCGGTACACCTTCAATATCCCAGGAAAGAGAAAAATGGATAAAGAAATGGTGGTACTTGGCACAATGGAATATCACTCAGCCATGAAATCAATGTCATAAGGCTAGTTAGCAGCATGATGAGTGGATTAGGTACGATGATTCTAAGTGAAATAAGTCACACAGAAAAAGGCCCTTATCCTAAGATATCGCTTATAGAGGGAATGTCAAAATCGCTACACTTGAACTGAATTACAAAACAGAACAGAGTCACACCTTTAGAAGACACACTATGGCTGCTTAACGGGAAAGGTGAGGTGGGGTGATGCATAAAACAAGGGTTTGAAATTAGCTCAGAGACCGCTCCATAAGGCAAATATGTAATAGACAAGGCCTACTCCCTGCTCAGTGAACTGGACTCAACACACCCTAGTCACCACACAAGAATATATCTGACTAGTAAGAATCTGAAAACCTATGTATCGATATCTCTTTGCAAGTGAATCAAGAGGGTGTAAAGCGGCAACAACACAGCAGGGAAAAGCAGCCAAGCCCGATTCTAAACATAAATTACTTTAAAAAACCCACAAAACAAAGACAGTTAAAGAGAGAGAAATTCTTACAAAATCCATTCAGGGTCTATGATGCAACCTGGATTGACCATATCTAGACCCACAGCTGGATGAGACATAAGGCTGGACACTCTTGGGGCTGAGAGGATTGGTGAGGTTGGGTGAGCAAACCCAGATACTTTAAAGTAACACCGCGGGGTACACACCCCATGGGTCTCAAATCTCCAGGTAAAAGGGCATCTTCCTACATCAAAACATGCATGGGAAACCCAGAAGATGGTATGCCGTGAGATCGGGAAAGGTTTCTAAAACGCACCTCATTTCTCCTCTCCTTGTGCTCGGGTTCGCCATTCCAGCCGCTTGACTAACCATCTCCCTACTTGGAGAATCAGCACCTTTAACCTCCTGTTTCGTCCAGGTTGCAATTTGTCCTGAGGATGAACGGGAAGACGGGGAACCAACGAGAGACTAGCCCTAGGTGTTGGGACAGGCACAGGTCACTCCATTTTCCCATCAGGAAGAAGAATGAACCACAGGCTCAGCCTGCCCCCCAGAACCAAAATAGGGCCTGAAGCAATCCTGCGCTTTTGCGGCCAGCTCCCAAAAAAGCGAGGAGACAAATGGAGCTCAGGGGCACTGCAATTCACAAACGTGCAGAGTTATAAATGAGAACTCTCGTCCACAAATATATTGAGGGAAGGCAACGAAGAGGATTTGAAAGCAAGGCAGATTTGCAGGAAACAGATTTCAGGAGGTAGATTCGACTCGCCTTTAAAGCACATGAAAAGCGGCAAAACGTTGACAATGATGCCCTTGGCCAAAAAGGGCGTATGCGTTTTTTCCTGAATATATTCAGGAAAAAACGCATACGCCCTTTTTGGCCAACCAAGCAAGCTGGAAGGGCAAATCAGCGCTACAAAGAAGTCTCGCTTGCCCTCGGTCAAAAGGGCCATGCTGAACAAAGTGTAAAAACCAGAAAAGCAGGACAGGCCATGGAGACATGGGAGCCTTGCTACGCTGATGGGCGGGATGTAAATTGCCAACAGGCACTCTGGAGAAGAGTACGGTGTGTCCTGAAACAAGTAATAAACACAGCGTAGAGAGCATAGGGCACTTCCACTCATGGGCGTATAAATTGGGAAAACTAAAAATCAACAAGACACAGGCACCCTAAAGTTTACGGCTGCTCTGTTTCCAAGAATCTCCACTTCGGTACACCTTCAATATCCCAGGAAAGAGAAAAATGGATAAAGAAATGGTGGTACTTGGCACAATGGAATATCACTCAGCCATGAAATCAATCTCATAAGGCTACTTAGCAGCATGATGAGTGGATTTAGGTACGATGATTCTAAGTGAAATAAGTCACACAGAAAAAGACACTTATCCTAAGATATCGCTTATAGAGAGAATGTCAAAATCGCTACACTTGAGCTGAATTACAAAACAAAACAGAGTCACACCTTTAGAAGACACACTATGGCTGCTTAACGGGAAAGGTGAGGTGGGGTGATGCATAAAACAAGGGTTTGAAATTAGCTCAGAGACCGCTCCATAAGCCAAATATGTAATAGACAAGTCCTACTCCCTGCTCAGTGAACTGGACTCAACACACCCTAGTCACCACACAAGAATATATCTGACTAGTAAGAATCTGAAAACCTATGTATCGATATCTCTCTGCAAGTGAATCAAGAGGGTGTAAAGCAGCATCAACACAGCAGGGAAAAGCAGCCAAGCCCGATTCTAAACATAAATTACTTTAAAAAACCCACAAAACAAAGACAGTGAAAGAGAGAGAAATTCTTACAAAATCCATTCAGGGTCTATGATGCAACCTGGATTGACCATATCTAGACCCACAGCTGGATGAGACATAAGGCAGGACACTCTTGGGGCTGAGAGGATTGGTGAGGTTGGGTGAGCAAATGCAGATACTTTAAAGTAACACTGCGGGGAACACACCCCATGGGTCTCAAATCTCCAGGTACAAGGGCATCTTCCTACATCAAAACATGCATGGGAAACCCAGAAGATGGTATGCCATGAGATCGGGAAAGGTTTCTAAAACGCACCTCATTTCTCCTCTCCTTGTGCTCGGGTTCGCCATTCCAGCCCCTTGACTAACCATCTCCCTACTTGGAGAATCAGCACCTTTAACCTCCTGATTGTACAGGTTGCAATTTGTCCTGAGGATGAATGGGAAGACGCAGAACCAACGAGAGACGAGCCCTAGGTGTTGGGACAGGCATAGGTCACTCCATTTTCCCATCAGGAAGAAGAATGAACCACAGGCTCAGCCTGCCCCCCAGAACCAAAATAGGGCCTGAAGCAATCCTGCGCTTTTGCGGCCAGCTCCCAAAAAAGCGAGGAGCCAAATGGAGCTCAGGGGCACTGCAATTCACAAACGTGCAGAGTTATAAATGAGAACTCTCGTCCACAAATATATTGAGGGAAGGCAACGAAGAAGATTTGAAAGCAAGGCAGATTTGCAGGAAACAGATTTCAGGAGGTAGATTCGACTCGCCTTTAAAGCACATGAAAAGCGGCAAAACGTTGACAATGATGCCCTTGGCCAAAAAGGGCGTATGCGTTTTTTCCTGAATATATTCAGGAAAAAACGCATACGCCCTTTTTGGCCAACCAAGCAAGCCGGAAGGGCAAATCAGCGCTACAAAGAAGTCTCGCTTGCCCTCGGTCAAAAGGGCCATGCTGAACAAAGTGTAAAAACCAGAAAAGCAGGACAGGCCATGGAGACATGGGAGCCTTGCTACGCTGATGGGCGGGATGTAAATTGCCAACAGGCACTCTGGAGAAGAGTACGGTGTGTCCTGAAACAAGTAATAAACACAGCGTAGAGAGCATAGGGCACTTCCACTCATGGGCGTATAAATTGGGAAAACTAAAAATCAACAAGACACAGGCACCCTAAAATTTACGGCTGCTCTGTTTCCAAGAACCTCCGCTTCGGTACACCTTCAATATCCCAGGAAAGAGAAAAATGGATAAAGAAATGGTGGTACTTGGCACAATGCAATATCACTCAGCCATGAAATCAATGTCATAAGGCTAGTTAGCAGCATGATGATTGGATTTAGGTACGATGATTCTAAGTGAAATAAGTCACACAGAAAAAGACACTTATCCTAAGATATCGCTTATAGAGGGAATGTCAAAATCGCTACACTTGAACTGAATTACAAAACAGAACAGAGTCACACCTTTAGAAGACACACTATGGCTGCTTAACGGGAAAGGTGAGGTGGGGTGATGCATAAAACAAGGGTTTGAAATTAGCTCAGAGACCGCTCCATAAGCCAAATATATAATAGACAAGGCCTACTCCCTGCTCAGTGAACTGGACTCAACACACCCTAGTCACCACACAAGAATATATCTGACTAGTAAGAATCTGAAAACCTATATATCGATATCTCTCTGCAAGTGAATCAAGAGGGTGTAAAGCGGCATCAACACAGCAGGGA
This sequence comes from Eubalaena glacialis, assembly GCF_028564815.1. Taxonomy (NCBI): domain Eukaryota; kingdom Metazoa; phylum Chordata; class Mammalia; order Artiodactyla; family Balaenidae; genus Eubalaena; species Eubalaena glacialis. Next base: position 220,551 of record NW_026871303.1, on the reverse strand, counting down.
AAAGCAGCCAAGCCCGATTCTAAACATAAATTACTTTAAAAAACCCACAAAACAAAGACAGTGAAAGAGAGAGAAATTCTTACAAAATCCATTCAGGGTCTCTGATGCAACCTGCATTGACCATATCTAGACCCACAGCTGGATGAGACATAAGGCTGGACACTCTTGGGGCTGAGAGGATTGGTGAGGTTGGGTGAGCAAACGCAGATACTTTAAAGTAACACTGCGGGGAACACACCCCATGGGTCTCAAATCTCCAGGTACAATGGCATCTTCCTACATCAAAACATGCATGGGAAACCCAGAAGATGGTATGCCATGAGATCGGGAAAGGTTTCTAAAACGCACGTCATTTCTCCTCTCCTTGTGCTTGGGTTCACCATTCCAGCTGCTTGACTAACCATCTCCCTACTTGGAGAATCAGCACCTTTAACCTCCTGATTGTATAAGTTGCAATCTGTCCTGAGGATGAACGGGAAGACGCGGAACCAACGAGAGACGAGCCCTAGGTGTTGGGACAGGCATAGGTCACTCCATTTTCCCATCAGGAAGAAGAATGAACCACAGGCTCAGCCTGCCCCCCAGAACCAAAATAGGGCCTGAAGCAATCCTGCGCTTTTGCGGCCAGCTCCCAAAAAAGCGAGGAGACAAATGGAGCTCAGGGGCACTGCAATTCACAAACGTGCAGAGTTATAAATGAGAACTCTCGTCCACAAATATATTGAGGGAAGGCAACGAAGAGGATTTGAAAGCAAGGCAGATTTGCAGGAAACAGATTTCAGGAGGTAGATTCGACTCGCCTTTAAAGCACATGAAAAGCGGCAAAACGTTGACAATGATGCCCTTGGCCAAAAAGGGCGTATGCGTTTTTTCCTGAATATATTCAGGAAAAAACGCATACGCCCTTTTTGGCCAACCAAGCAAGCCGGAAGGGCAAATCAGCGCTACAAAGAAGTCTCGCTTGCCCTCGGTCAAAAGGGCCATGCTGAACAAAGTGTAAAAACCAGAAAAGCAGGACAGGCCATGGAGACATGGGAGCCTTGCTACGCTGATGGGCGGGATGTAAATTGCCAACAGGCACTCTGGAGAAGAGTACGGTGTGTCCTGAAACAAGTAATAAACACAGCGTAGAGAGCATAGGGCACTTCCACTCATGGGCGTATAAATTGGGAAAACTAAAAATCAACAAGACACAGGCACCCTAAAGTTTACGGCTGCTCTGTTTCCAAGAATCTCCGCTTCGGTACACCTTCAATATCCCAGGAAAGAGAAAAATGGATAAAGAAATGGTGGTACTTGGCACAATGGAATATCACTCAGCCATGAAATCAATGTCATAAGGCTAGTTAGAAGCATGATGAGTGGATTTAGGTACGATGATTCTAAGTGAAATAAGTCACACAGAAAAAGGCACTTATCCTAAGATATCGCTTATAGAGGGAATGTCAAAATCGCTACACTTGAACTGAATTACAAAACAGAACAGAGACACACCTTTAGAAGACACACTATGGCTGCTTAACCGGAAAGGTGAGGTGGGGTGATGCATAAAACAAGGGTTTGAAATTAGCTCAGACACCGCTCCATAAGCCAAATATGTACTACACAAGGCCTACTCCCTGCTCAGTGAACTGGACTCAACACCCCCTAGTGACCGCACAAGAATATATCTGACTAGTATGAATCTGAAAACCTATGTATCGATATCTCTCTGCAAGTGAATCAAGAGGGTGTAAAGCAGCATAAACACAGCAGGGAAAAGCAGCCAAACCCCATTCTAAACATACATTACTTTAAAAAACCCACAAAGCAAAGACAGTGAAAGAGAGAGAAATTCTTACAAAATCCGTTCAGGGTCTCTGATGCAACCTGGATTGACCATATCTAGACCCACAGCTGGATGAGACATAAGGCTGGACACTCTTGGGGCTGAGAGGATTGGTGAGGTTGGGTGAGCAAATGCAGATACTTTAAAGTAATACCGCGGGGTACCCACCCCATGGGTCTCAAATCTCCAGGTACAAGGGAATCTTCCTACATCAAAACATGCATGGGAAACCCAAAAGATGGTATGCCGTGAGATCGGGAAAGGTTTCTAAAACGCACCTCATTTCTCCTCTCCTTGTGCTCGGGTTCGCCATTCCAGCCGCTTGACTAACCATCTCCCTACTTGGAGAATCAGCACCTTTAACCTCCTGTTTCGTCCAGGTTGCAATTTGTCCTGAGGATGAACGGGAAGACGCGGAACCAATGAGAGACGAGCCCTAGGTGTTGGGACAGGCATAGGTCACTCCATTTTCCCATCAGGAAGAAGAATGAACCACAGGCTCAGCCTGCCCCCCAGAACCAAAATAGGGCCTGAAGCAATCCTGCGCTTTTGCGGCCAGCTCCCAAAAAAGCGAGGAGACAAATGGAGCTCAGGGGCACTGCAATTTACAAACGTGCAGAGTTATAAATGAGAACTCTCGTCCACAAATATATTGAGGGAAGGCAACGAAGAGGATTTGAAAGCAAGGCAGATTTGCAGGAAACAGATTTCAGGAGGTAGATTCGACTCGCCTTTAAAGCACATGAAAAGCGGCAAAACGTTGACAATGATGCCCTTGGCCAAAAAGGGCGTATGCGTTTTTTCCTGAATATATTCAGGAAAAAACGCATACGCCCTTTTTGGCCAACCAAGCAAGCCGGAAGGGCAAATCAGCGCTACAAAGAAGTCTCGCTTGCCCTCGGTCAAAAGGGCCATGCTGAACAAAGTGTAAAAACCAGAAAAGCAGGACAGGCCATGGAGACATGGGAGCCTTGCTACGCTGATGGGCGGGATGTAAATTGCCAACAGGCACTCTGGAGAAGAGTACGGTGTGTCCTGAAACAAGTAATAAACACAGCGTAGAGAGCATAGGGCACTTCCACTCATGGGCGTATAAATTGGGAAAACTAAAAATCAACAAGACACAGGCACCTCAACCTTTACGGCTGCTCTGTTTCCAAGAATCTCCACTTCGGTACACCTTCAATATCCCAGGAAAGAGAAAAATGGATAAAGAAATGGTGGTACTTGGCACAATGGAATATCACTCAGCCATGAAATCAATCTCATAAGGCTACTTAGCAGCATGATGAGTGGATTTAGGTACGATGATTCTAAGTGAAATAAGTCACACAGAAAAAGACACTTATCCTAAGATATCGCTTATAGAGAGAATGTCAAAATCGCTACACTTGAGCTGAATTACAAAACAAAACAGAGTCACACCTTTAGAAGACACACTATGGCTGCTTAACGGGAAAGGTGAGGTGGGGTGATGCATAAAACAAGGGTTTGAAATTAGCTCAGAGACCGCTCCATAAGCCAAATATGTAATAGACAAGTCCTACTCCCTGCTCAGTGAACTGGACTCAACACACCCTAGTCACCACACAAGAATATATCTGACTAGTAAGAATCTGAAAACCTATGTATCGATATCTCTCTGCAAGTGAATCAAGAGGGTGTAAAGCAGCATCAACACAGCAGGGAAAAGCAGCCAAGCCCGATTCTAAACATAAATTACTTTAAAAAACCCACAAAACAAAGACAGTGAAAGAGAGAGAAATTCTTACAAAATCCATTCAGGGTCTATGATGCAACCTGGATTGACCATATCTAGACACACAGCTGGATGAGACATAAGGCTGGACACTCTTGGGGCTGAGAGGATTGGTGAGGTTGGGTGAGCAAACCCAGATACTTTAAAGTAACACTGCTGGGAACACACCCCATGGGTCTCAAATCTCCAGGTACAAGGGCATCTTCCTACATCAAAACATGCATGGGAAACCCAGAAGATGGTATGCCATGAGATCGGGAAAGGTTTCTAAAACGCACCTCATTTCTCCTCTCCTTGTGCTCGGGTTCGCCATTCCAGCCGCTTGACTAACCATCTCCCTACTTGGAGAATCAGCACCTTTAACCTCCTGATTGTACAGGTTGCAATTTGTCCTGAGGATGAACGGGAAGACGCGGAACCAACGAGAGACGAGCCCTAGGTGTTGGGACAGGCATAGGTCACTCCATTTTCCCATCAGGAAGAAGAATGAACCACAGGCTCAGCCTGCCCCCCAGAACCAAAATAGGGCCTGAAGCAATCCTGCGCTTTTGCGGCCAGCTCCCAAAAAAGCGAGGAGACAAATGGAGCTCAGGGGCACTGCAATTCACAAACGTGCAGAGTTATAAATGAGAACTCTCGTCCACAAATATATTGAGGGAAGGCAACGAAGAGGATTTGAAAGCAAGGCAGATTTGCAGGAAACAGATTTCAGGAGGTAGATTCGACTTGCCTTTAAAGCACATGAAAAGCGGCAAAACGTTGACAATGATGCCCTTGGCCAAAAAGGGCGTATGCGTTTTTTCCTGAATATATTCAGGAAAAAACGCATACGCCCTTTTTGGCCAACCAAGCAAGCCGGAAGGGTAAATCAGCGCTACAAAGAAGTCTCGCTTGCCCTCGGTCAAATGGGCCGTGCTGAACAAAGTGTAAAAACCAGAAAAGCAGGACAGGCCATGGAGACATGGGAGCCTTGCTACGCTGATGGGCGGGATGTAAATTGCCAACAGGCACTCTGGAGAAGAGTACGGTGTGTCCTGAAACAAGTAATAAACACAGCGTAGAGAGCATAGGGCACTTCCACTCATGGGCGTATAAATTGGGAAAACTAAAAATCAACAAGACACAGGCACCCTAAAGTTTACGGCTGCTCTGTTTCCAAGAACCTCCGCTTCGGTACACCTTCAATATCCCAGGAAAGAGAAAAATGGATAAAGAAATGGTGGTACTTGGCACAATGGAATATCACTCAGCCATGAAATCAATGTCATAAGGCTAGTTAGCAGCATGATGAGTGGATTTAGGTACGATGATTCTAAGTGAAATAAGTCACACAGAAAAAGACACTTATCCGAAGATATCGCTTATAGAGGGAATGTCAAAATCGCTACACTTGAACTGAATTACAAAACAGAACAGAGTCACACCTTTAGAAGACACACTATGGCTGCTTAACGGGAAAGGTGAGGTGGGGTGATGCATAAAACAAGGGTTTGAAATTAGCTCAGAGACCGCTCCATAAGCCAAATATGTAATAGACAAGGCCTACTCCCTGCTCAGTGAACTGGACTCAACACACCCTAGTCACCACACTAGTAAGAATCTGAAAACCTATGTATCGATATCTCTCTGCAAGTGAATCAAGAGGGTGTAAAACGGCATCAACACAGCAGGGAAAAGCAGCCAAGACCGATTCTAAACGTAAATTACTTTAAAAAACCCACAAAACAAAGACCGTGAAAAGAGAGAAATTCTTACAAAATCCGTTCAGGGTCTATGATGCAACCTGGATTGACCATATCTAGACCCACAGCTGGATGAGACATAAGGCTGGACACTCTTGGGGCTGAGAGGATTGGTGAGGTTGGGTGAGCAAACGCAGATACTTTAAAGTAACACTGCGGGGAACACACCCCATGGGTCTCAAATCTCCAGGTACAAGGGCATCTTCCTACATCAAAACATGCATGGGAAACCCAGAAGATGGTATGCCATGAGATCGGGAAAGGTTTCTAAAACGCACCTCATTTCTCCTCTCCTTGTGCTCGGGTTCGCCATTCCAGCCGCTTGACTAACCATCTCCCTACTTGGAGAATCAGCACCTTTAACCTCCTGATTGTACAGGTTGCAATTTGTCCTGAGGATGAATGGGAAGACGCAGAACCAACGAGAGACGAGCCCTAGGTGTTGGGACAGGCATAGGTCACTCCATTTTCCCATCAGGATGAAGAATGAACCACAGGCTCAGCCTGCCCCCCAGAACCAAAATAGGGCCTGAAGCAATCCAGCGCTTTTGCGGCCAGCTCCCAAAAAAGCGAGGAGACAAATGGAGCTCAGGGGCACTGCAATTCACAAACGTGCAGAGTTATAAATGAGAACTCTCGTCCACAAATATATTGAGGGAAGGCAACGAAGAGGATTTGAAAGCAAGGCAGATTTGCAGGAAACAGATTTCAGGAGGTAGATTCGACTCGCCTTTAAAGCACATGAAAAGCAGCAAAACGTTGACAATGATGCCCTTGGCCAAAAAGGGCGTATGCGTTTTTTCCTGAATATATTCAGGAAAAAACGCATACGCCCTTTTTGGCCAACCAAGCAAGCCGGAAGGGTAAATCAGCGCTACAAAGAAGTCTCGCTTGCCCTCGGTCAAATGGGCCATGCTGAACAAAGTGTAAAAACCAGAAAAGCAGGACAGGCCATGGAGACATGGGAGCCTTGCTACGCTGATGGGCGGGATGTAAATTGCCAACAGGCACTCTGGAGAAGAGTACGGTGTGTCCTGAAACAAGTAATAAACACAGCGTAGAGAGCATAGGGCACTTCCACTCATGGGCGTATAAATTGGGAAAACTAAAAATCAACAAGACACAGGCACCCTAAAGTTTACGGCTGCTCTGTTTCCAAGAACCTCCGCTTCGGTACACCTTCAATATCCCAGGAAAGAGAAAAATGGATAAAGAAATGGTGGTACTTGGCACAATGGAATATCACTCAGCCATGAAATCAATGTCATAAGGCTAGTTAGCAGCATGATGAGTGGATTTAGGTACGATGATTCTAAGTGAAATAAGTCACACAGAAAAAGACACTTATCCGAAGATATCGCTTATAGAGGGAATGTCAAAATCGCTACACTTGAACTGAATTACAAAACAGAACAGAGTCACACCTTTAGAAGACACACTATGGCTGCTTAACGGGAAAGGTGAGGTGGGGTGATGCATAAAACAAGGGTTTGAAATTAGCTCAGAGACCGCTCCATAAGCCAAATATGTAATAGACAAGGCCTACTCCCTGCTCAGTGAACTGGACTCAACACACCCTAGTCACCACACTAGTAAGAATCTGAAAACCTATGTATCGATATCTCTCTGCAAGTGAAACAAGAGGGTGTAAAACGGCATCAACACAGCAGGGAAAAGCAGCCAAGACCGATTCTAAACGTAAATTACTTTAAAAAACCCACAAAACAAAGACCGTGAAAAGAGAGAAATTCTTACAAAATCCGTTCAGGGTCTATGATGCAACCTGGATTGACCATATCTAGACCCACAGCTGGATGAGACATAAGGCTGGACAGTCTTGGGGCTGAGAGGATTGGTGAGGTTGGGTGAGCAAACGCAGATACTTTAAAGTAACACTGCGGGGAACACACCCCATGGGTCTCAAATCTCCAGGTACAAGGGCATCTTCCTACATCAAAACATGCATGGGAAACCCAGAAGATGGTATGCCATGGGATCGGGAAAGGTTTCTAAAACGCACCTCATTTCTCCTCTCCTTGTGCTCGGGTTCGCCATTCCAGCCGCTTGACTAACCATCTCCCTACTTGGAGAATCAGCACCTTTAACCTCCTGATTGTACAGGTTGCAATTTGTCCTGAGGATGAACGGGAAGACGCAGAACCAACGAGAGACGAGCCCTAGGTGTTGGGACAGGCATAGGTCACTCCATTTTCCCATCAGGATGAAGAATGAACCACAGGCTCAGCCTGCCCCCCAGAACCAAAATAGGGCCTGAAGCAATCCAGCGCTTTTGCGGCCAGCTCCCAAAAAAGCGAGGAGACAAATGGAGCTCAGGGGAACTGCAATTCACAAACGTGCAGAGTTATAAATGAGAACTCTCGTCCACAAATATATTGAGGGAAGGCAACGAAGAGGATTTGAAAGCAAGGCAGATTTGCAGGAAACAGATTTCAGGAGGTAGATTCGAATCGCCTTTAAAGCACATGAAAAGCAGCAAAACGTTGACAATGATGCCCTTGGCCAAAAAGGGCATATGCGTTTTTTCCTGAATATATTCAGGAAAAAACGCATACGCCCTTTTTGGCCAACCAAGCAAGCCGGAAGTGCAAATCAGCGCTACAAAGAAGTCTCGCTTGCCCTCGGTCAAAAGGGCCATGCTGAACAAAGTGTAAAAACCAGAAAAGCAGGACAGGCCATGGAGACATGGGAGCCTTGCTACGCTGATGGGCGGGATGTAAATTGCCAACAGGCACTCTGGAGAAGAGTACGGTGTGTCCTGAAACAAGTAATAAACACAGCGTAGAGAGCATAGGGCACTTCCACTCATGGGCGTATAAATTGGGAAAACTAAAAATCAACAAGACACAGGCACCCTAAAGTTTACGGCTGCTCTGTTTCCAAAAACCTCCGCTTCGGTACACCTTCAATATCCCAGGAAAGAGAAAAATGGATAAAGAAATGGTGGTACTTGGCACAATGGAATATCACTCAGCCATGAAATCAATGTCATAAGGCTAGTTAGCAGCATGATGAGTGGATTTAGGTACGATGATTCAAAGTGAAATAAGTCACACAGAAAAAGACACTTATCCTAAGATATCGCTTATAGAGGGAATGTCAAAATCGTTACACTTGAACTGAATTACAAAACAGAACAGAGTCACACCTTTAGAAGACACACTATGGCTGCTTAACGGGAAAGGTGAGGTGGGGTGATGCATAAAACAAGGGTTTGAAATTAGCTCAGAGACCGCTCCATAAGCCAAATATGTAATAGACAAGGCCTACTCCCTGCTCAGTGAACTGGACTCAACACACCCTAGTCACCACACAAGAATATATCTGACTAGTAAGAATCTGAAAACCTATGTATCGATATCTCTCTGCAAGTGAATCAAGAGGGTGTAAAGCGGAATCAACCCAGCAGGGAAAAGCAGCCTAGAAAAGTTAGAAAAGATTCTAAACATAAATTACTTTAAAAAACCCACAAAACAAAGACCGTGAAAAGAGAGAAATTCTTACAAAATCCGTTCAGGGTCTATGATGCAACCTGGATTGACCATATCTAGACCCACAGCTGGATGAGACATAAGGCTGGACACTCTTGGGGCTGAGAGGATTGGTGAAGTTGGGTGAGCAAACGCAGATACTTTAAAATAACACTGCGGGGAACACACCCCATGGGTCTCAAATCTCCAGGTACAAGGGCATCTTCCTACATCAAAACATGCATGGGAAACCCAGAAGATGGTATGCCATGAGATCGGGAAAGGTTTCTAAAACGCACCTCATTTCTCCTCTCCTTGTGCTCGGGTTCGCCATTCCAGCCGCTTCACTAACCATCTCCCTACTTGGAGAATCAGCACCTTTAACCTCCTGATTGTACAGGTTGCAATTTGTCCTGAGGATGAATGGGAAGACGCAGAACCAACGAGAGACGAGCCCTAGGTGTTGGGACAGGCATAGGTCACTCCATTTTCCCATCAGGAAGAAGAATGAACCACAGGCTCAGCCTGCCCCCCAGAACCAAAATAGGGCCTGAAGCAATCCACCGCTTTTGCGGCCAGCTCCCAAAAAAGCGAGGAGACAAATGGAGCTCAGGGGCACTGCAATTCACAAACGTGCAGAGTTATAAATGAGAACTCTCGTCCACAAATATATTGAGGGAAGGCAACGAAGAGGATTTGAAAGCAAGGCAGATTTGCAGGAAACAGATTTCAGGAGGTAGATTCGACTCGCCTTTAAAGCACATGAAAAGCAGCAAAACGTTGACAATGATGCCCTTGGCCAAAAAGGGCGTATGCGTTTTTTCCTGAATATATTCAGGAAAAAACGCATACGCCCTTTTTGGCCAACCAAGCAAGCCGGAAGGGTAAATCAGCGCTACAAAGAAGTCTCGCTTGCCCTCGGTCAAATGGGCCATGCTGAACAAAGTGTAAAAACCAGAAAAGCAGGACAGGCCATGGAGACATGGGAGCCTTGCTACGCTGATGGGCGGGATGTAAATTGCCAACAGGCACTCTGGAGAAGAGTACGGTGTGTCCTGAAACAAGTAATAAACACAGCGTAGAGAGCATAGGGCACTTCCACTCATGGGCGTATAAATTGGGAAAACTAAAAATCAACAAGACACAGGCACCCTAAAGTTTACGGCTGCTCTGTTTCCAAGAACCTCCGCTTCGGTACACCTTCAATATCCCAGGAAAGAGAAAAATGGATAAAGAAATGGTGGTACTTGGCACAATGGAATATCACTCAGCCATGAAATCAATGTCATAAGGCTAGTTAGCAGCATGATGAGTGGATTTAGGTACGATGATTCTAAGTGAAATAAGTCACACAGAAAAAGACACTTATCCTAAGATATCGCTTATAGAGGGAATGTCAAAATCGCTACACTTGAACTGAATTACAAAACAGAACAGAGTCACACCTTTAGAAGACACACTATGGCTGCTTAACGGGAAAGGTGAGGTGGGGTGATGCATAAAACAAGGGTTTGAAATTAGCTCAGAGACCGCTCCATAAGCCAAATATGTAATAGACAAGGCCTACTCCCTGCTCAGTGAACTGGACTCAACACCCCCTAGTCACCGCACAAGAATATATCTGACTAGTAAGAATCTGAAAACCTATGTATCGATATCTCTCTGCAAGTGAATCAAGAGGGTGTAAAACGGCATCAACACAGCAGGGAAAAGCAGCCAAGACCGATTCTAAACGTAAATTACTTTAAAAAACCCACAAAACAAAGATCGTGAAAAGAGAGAAATTCTTACAAAATCCGTTCAGGGTCTATGATGCAACCTGGATTGACCATATCTAGACCCACAGCTGGATGAGACATAAGGCTGGACACTCTTGGGGCTGAGAGGATTGGTGAGGTTGGGTGAGCAAACGCAGATACTTTAAAGTAACACTGCGGGGAACACACCCCATGGGTCTCAAATCTCCAGGTACAAGGGCATCTTCCTACATCAAAACATGCATGGGAAACCCAGAAGATGGTATGCCATGAGATCGGGAAAGGTTTCTAAAACGCACCTCATTTCTCCTCTCCTTGTGCTCGGGTTCGCCATTCCAGCCGCTTCACTAACCATCTCCCTACTTGGAGAATCAGCACCTTTAACCTCCTGATTGTACAGGTTGCAATTTGTCCTGAGGATGAATGGGAAGACGCAGAACCAACGAGAGACGAGCCCTAGGTGTTGGGACAGGCATAGGTCACTCCATTTTCCCATCAGGAAGAAGAATGAACCACAGGCTCAGCCTGCCCCCCAGAACCAAAATAGGGCCTGAAGCAATCCAGCGCTTTTGCGGCCAGCTCCCAAAAAAGCGAGGAGACAAATGGAGCTCAGGGGCACTGCAATTCACAAACGTGCAGAGTTATAAATGAGAACTCTCGTCCACAAATATATTGAGGGAAGGCAACGAAGAGGATTTGAAAGCAAGGCAGATTTGCAGGAAACAGATTTCAGGAGGTAGATTCGACTCGCCTTTAAAGCACATGAAAAGCGGCAAAACGTTGACAATGATGCCCTTGGCCAAAAAGGGCGTATGCGTTTTTTCCTGAATATATTCAGGAAAAAACGCATACGCCCTTTTTGGCCAACCAAGCAAGCCGGAAGGGTAAATCAGCGCTACAAAGAAGTCTCGCTTGCCCTCGGTCAAAAGGGCCATGCTGAACAAAGTGTAAAAACCAGAAAAGCAGGACAGGCCATGGAGACATGGGAGCCTTGCTACGCTGATGGGCGGGATGTAAATTGCCAACAGGCACTCTGGAGAAGAGTACGGTGTGTCCTGAAACAAGTAATAAACACAGCGTAGAGAGCATAGGGCACTTCCACTCATGGGCGTATAAATTGGGAAAATTAAAAATCAACAAGACACAGGCACCCTAAAGTTTACGGCTGCTCTGTTTCCAAGAACCTCCGCTTCGGTACACCTTCAATATCCCAGGAAAGAGAAAAATGGATAAAGAAATGGTGGTACTTGGCACAATGGAATATCACTCAGCCATGAAATCAATGTCATAAGGCTAGTTAGCAGCATGATGAGTGGATTTAGGTACGATGATTCTAAGTGAAATAAGTCACACAGAAAAAGACACTTATCCTAAGATATCGCTTATAGAGGGAATGTCAAAATCGCTACACTTGAACTGAATTACAAAACAGAACAGAGTCACACCTTTAGAAGACACACTATGGCTGCTTAACGGGAAAGGTGAGGTGGGGTGATGCATAAAACAAGGGTTTGAAATTAGCTCAGAGACCGCTCCATAAGCCAAATATGTAATAGACAAGGCCTACTCCCTGCTCAGTGAACTGGACTCAACACACCCTAGTCACCACACTAGTAAGAATCTGAAAACCTATGTATCGATATCTCTCTGCAAGTGAATCAAGAGGGTGTAAAACGGCATCAACACAGCAGGGAAAAGCAGCCAAGACCGATTCTAAACGTAAATTACTTTAAAAAACCCACAAAACAAAGACCGTGAAAAGAGAGAAATTCTTACAAAATCCGTTCAGGGTCTATGATGCAACCTGGATTGACCATATCTAGACCCACAGCTGGATGAGACATAAGGCTGGACACTCTTGGGGCTGAGAGGATTGGTGAGGTTGGGTGAGCAAACACAGATACTTTAAAGTAACACTGCGGGGAACACACCCCATGGGTCTCAAATCTCCAGGTACAAGGGCATCTTCCTACATCAAAACATGCATGGGAAACCCAGAAGATGGTATGCCATGAGATCGGGAAAGGTTTCTAAAACGCACCTCATTTCTCCTCTCCTTGTGCTCGGGTTCGCCATTCCAGCCGCTTGACTAACCATCTCCCTACTTGGAGAATCAGCACCTTTAACCTCCTGATTGTACAGGTTGCAATTTGTCCTGAGGATGAATGGGAAGACGCAGAACCAACGAGAGACGAGCCCTAGGTGTTGGGACAGGCATAGGTCACTCCATTTTCCCATCAGGATGAAGAATGAACCACAGGCTCAGCCTGCCCCCCAGAACCAAAATAGGGCCTGAAGCAATCCAGCGCTTTTGCGGCCAGCTCCCAAAAAAGCGAGGAGACAAATGGAGCTCAGGGGCACTGCAATTCACAAACGTGCAGAGTTATAAATGAGAACTCTCGTCCACAAATATATTGAGGGAAGGCAACGAAGAGGATTTGAAAGCAAGGCAGATTTGCAGGAAACAGATTTCAGGAGGTAGATTCGAATCGCCTTTAAAGCACATGAAAAGCAGCAAAACGTTGACAATGATGCCCTTGGCCAAAAAGGGCGTATGCGTTTTTTCCTGAATATATTCAGGAAAAAACGCATACGCCCTTTTTGGCCAACCAAGCAAACCGGAAGTGCAAATCAGCGCTACAAAGAAGTCTCGCTTGCCCTCGGTCAAAAGGGCCATGCTGAACAAAGTGTAAAAACCAGAAAAGCAGGACAGGCCATGGAGACATGGGAGCCTTGCTACGCTGATGGGCGGGATGTAAATTGCCAACAGGCACTCTGGAGAAGAGTACGGTGTGTCCTGAAACAAGTAATAAACACAGCGTAGAGAGCATAGGGCACTTCCACTCATGGGCGTATAAATTGGGAAAACTAAAAATCAACAAGACACAGGCACCCTAAAGTTTACGGCTGCTCTGTTTCCAAAAACCTCCGCTTCGGTACACCTTCAATATCCCAGGAAAGAGAAAAATGGATAAAGAAATGGTGGTACTTGGCACAATGGAATATCACTCAGCCATGAAATCAATGTCATAAGGCTAGTTAGCAGCATGATGAGTGGATTTAGGTACGATGATTCAAAGTGAAATAAGTCACACAGAAAAAGACACTTATCCTAAGATATCGCTTATAGAGGGAATGTCAAAATCGTTACACTTGAACTGAATTACAAAACAGAACAGAGTCACACCTTTAGAAGACACACTATGGCTGCTTAACGGGAAAGGTGAGGTGGGGTGATGCATAAAACAAGGGTTTGAAATTAGCTCAGAGACCGCTCCATAAGCCAAATATGTAATAGACAAGGCCTACTCCCTGCTCAGTGAACTGGACTCAACACACCCTAGTCACCACACAAGAATATATCTGACTAGTAAGAATCTGAAAACCTATGTATCGATATCTCTCTGCAAGTGAATCAAGAGGGTGTAAAGCGGAATCAACCCAGCAGGGAAAAGCAGCCTAGAAAAGTTAGAAAAGATTCTAAACATAAATTACTTTAAAAAACCCACAAAACAAAGACCGTGAAAAGAGAGAAATTCTTACAAAATCCGTTCAGGGTCTATGATGCAACCTGGATTGACCATATCTAGACCCACAGCTGGATGAGACATAAGGCTGGACACTCTTGGGGCTGAGAGGATTGGTGAGGTTGGGTGAGCAAACGCAGATACTTTAAAATAACACTGCGGGGAACACACCCCATGGGTCTCAAATCTCCAGGTACAAGGGCATCTTCCTACATCAAAACATGCATGGGAAACCCAGAAGATGGTATGCCATGAGATCGGGAAAGGTTTCTAAAACGCACCTCATTTCTCCTCTCCTTGTGCTCGGGTTCGCCATTCCAGCCGCTTCACTAACCATCTCCCTACTTGGAGAATCAGCACCTTTAACCTCCTGATTGTACAGGTTGCAATTTGTCCTGAGGATGAATGGGAAGACGCAGAACCAACGAGAGACGAGCCCTAGGTGTTGGGACAGGCATAGGTCACTCCATTTTCCCATCAGGAAGAAGAATGAACCACAGGCTCAGCCTGCCCCCCAGAACCAAAATAGGGCCTGAAGCAATCCACCGCTTTTGCGGCCAGCTCCCAAAAAAGCGAGGAGACAAATGGAGCTCAGGGGCACTGCAATTCACAAACGTGCAGAGTTATAAATGAGAACTCTCGTCCACAAATATATTGAGGGAAGGCAACGAAGAGGATTTGAAAGCAAGGCAGATTTGCAGGAAACAGATTTCAGGAGGTAGATTCGACTCGCCTTTAAAGCACATGAAAAGCAGCAAAACGTTGACAATGATGCCCTTGGCCAAAAAGGGCGTATGCGTTTTTTCCTGAATATATTCAGGAAAAAACGCATACGCCCTTTTTGGCCAACCAAGCAAGCCGGAAGGGTAAATCAGCGCTACAAAGAAGTCTCGCTTGCCCTCGGTCAAATGGGCCATGCTGAACAAAGTGTAAAAACCAGAAAAGCAGGACAGGCCATGGAGACATGGGAGCCTTGCTACGCTGATGGGCGGGATGTAAATTGCCAACAGGCACTCTGGAGAAGAGTACGGTGTGTCCTGAAACAAGTAATAAACACAGCGTAGAGAGCATAGGGCACTTCCACTCATGGGCGTATAAATTGGGAAAACTAAAAATCAACAAGACACAGGCACCCTAAAGTTTACGGCTGCTCTGTTTCCAAGAACCTCCGCTTCGGTACACCTTCAATATCCCAGGAAAGAGAAAAATGGATAAAGAAATGGTGGTACTTGGCACAATGGAATATCACTCAGCCATGAAATCAATGTCATAAGGCTAGTTAGCAGCATGATGAGTGGATTTAGGTACGATGATTCTAAGTGAAATAAGTCACACAGAAAAAGACACTTATCATAAGATATCGCTTAGAGAGGGAATGTCAAAATCGCTACACTTGAACTGAATTACAAAACAGAACAGAGTCACACCTTTAGAAGACACACTATGGCTGCTTAACGGGAAAGGTGAGGTGGGGTGATGCATAAAACAAGGGTTTGAAATTAGCTCAGAGACCGCTCCATAAGCCAAATATGTAATAGACAAGGCCTACTCCCTGCTCAGTGAACTGGACTCAACACACCCTAGTCACCACACTAGTAAGAATCTGAAAACCTATGTATCGATATCTCTCTGCAAGTGAATCAAGAGGGTGTAAAACGGCAACAACACAGCAGGGAAAAGCAGCCAAGACCGATTCTAAACGTAAATTACTTTAAAAAACCCACAAAACAAAGATCGTGAAAAGAGAGAAATTCTTACAAAATCCGTTCAGGGTCTATGATGCAACCTGGATTGACCATATCTAGACCCACAGCTGGATGAGACATAAGGCTGGACACTCTTGGGGCTGAGAGGATTGGTGAGGTTGGGTGAGCAAACGCAGATACTTTAAAGTAACACTGCGGGGAACACACCCCATGGGTCTCAAATCTCCAGGTACAAGGGCATCTTCCTACATCAAAACATGCATGGGAAACCCAGAAGATGGTATGCCATGAGATCGGGAAAGGTTTCTAAAACGCACCTCATTTCTCCTCTCCTTGTGCTCGGGTTCGCCATTCCAGCCGCTTGACTAACCATCTCCCTACTTGGAGAATCAGCACCTTTAACCTCCTGATTGTACAGGTTGCAATTTGTCCTGAGGATGAATGGGAAGACGCAGAACCAACGAAGACGAGCCCTAGGTGTTGGGACAGGCATAGGTCACTCCATTTTCCCATCAGGAAGAAGAATGAACCACAGGCTCAGCCTGCCCCCCAGAACCAAAATAGGGCCTGAAGCAATCCAGCGCTTTTGCGGCCAGCTCCCAAAAAAGCGAGGAGACAAATGGAGCTCAGGGGCACTGCAATTCACAAACGTGCAGAGTTATAAATGAGAACTCTCGTCCACAAATATATTGAGGGAAGGCAACGAAGAGGATTTGAAAGCAAGGCAGATTTGCAGGAAACAGATTTCAGGAGGTAGATTCGACTCGCCTTTAAAGCACATGAAAAGCGGCAAAACGTTGACAATGATGCCCTTGGCCAAAAAGGGCGTATGCGTTTTTTCCTGAATATATTCAGGAAAAAACGCATACGCCCTTTTTGGCCAACCAAGCAAGCCGGAAGGGTAAATCAGCGCTACAAAGAAGTCTCGCTTGCCCTCGGTCAAAAGGGCCATGCTGAACAAAGTGTAAAAACCAGAAAAGCAGGACAGGCCATGGAGACATGGGAGCCTTGCTACGCTGATGGGCGGGATGTAAATTGCCAACAGGCACTCTGGAGAAGAGTACGGTGTGTCCTGAAACAAGTAATAAACACAGCGTAGAGAGCATAGGGCACTTCCACTCATGGGCGTATAAATTGGGAAAACTAAAAATCAACAAGACACAGGCACCCTAAAGTTTACGGCTGCTCTGTTTCCAAGAACCTCCGCTTCGGTACACCTTCAATATCCCAGGAAAGAGAAAAATGGATAAAGAAATGGTGGTACTTGGCACAATGGAATATCACTCAGCCATGAAATCAATGTCATAAGGCTAGTTAGCAGCATGATGAGTGGATTTAGGTACGATGATTCTAAGTGAAATAAGTCACACAGAAAAAGACACTTATCCTAAGATATCGCTTATAGAGGGAATGTCAAAATCGCTACACTTGAACTGAATTACAAAAGAGAACAGAGTCACACCTTTAGAAGACACACTATGGCTGCTTAACGGGAAAGGTGAGGTGGGGTGATGCATAAAACAAGGGTTTGAAATTAGCTCAGACACTGCTCCATAAGCCAAATATGTAATAGACAAGGCCTACTCCCTGCTCAGTGAACTGGACTCAACACACTCTAGTCACCACACTAGTAAGAATCTGAAAACCTATGTATTGATATCTCTCTGCAAGTGAAACAAGAGGGTGTAAAACGGCATCAACACAGCAGGGAAAAGCAGCCAAGACCGATTCTAAACGTAAATTACGTTAAAAAACCCACAAAACAAAGACCGTGAAAGAGAGAGAAATTCTTACAAAATCCGTTCAGGGTCTATGATGCAACCTGGATTGACCATATCTAGACCCACAGCTGGATGAGACATAAGGCTGGACACTCTAGGGGCTGAGAGGATTGGTGAGGTTGGGTGAGCAAACGCAGATACTTTAAAGTAACACTGCGGGGAACACACCCCATGGGTCTCAAATCTCCAGGTACAAGGGCATCTTCCTACATCAAAACATGCATGGGAAACCCAGAAGATGGTATGCCATGAGATCGGGAAAGGTTTCTAAAACGCACCTCATTTCTCCTCTCCTTGTGCTCGGGTTCGCCATTCCAGCCGCTTCACTAACCATCTCCCTACTTGGAGAATCAGCACCTTTAACCTCCTGATTGTACAGGTTGCAATTTGTCCTGAGGATGAATGGGAAGACGCAGAACCAACGAGAGACGAGCCCTAGGTGTTGGGACAGGCATAGGTCACTCCATTTTCCCATCAGGAAGAAGAATGAACCACAGGCTCAGCCTGCCCCCCAGAACCAAAATAGGGCCTGAAGCAATCCACCGCTTTTGCGGCCAGCTCCCAAAAAAGCGAGGAGACAAATGGAGCTCAGGGGCACTGCAATTCACAAACGTGCAGAGTTATAAATGAGAACTCTCGTCCACAAATATATTGAGGGAAGGCAACGAAGAGGATTTGAAAGCAAGGCAGATTTGCAGGAAACAGATTTCAGGAGGTAGATTCGACTCGCCTTTAAAGCACATGAAAAGCAGCAAAACGTTGACAATGATGCCCTTGGCCAAAAAGGGCGTATGCGTTTTTTCCTGAATATATTCAGGAAAAAACGCATACGCCCTTTTTGGCCAACCAAGCAAGCCGGAAGGGTAAATCAGCGCTACAAAGAAGTCTCGCTTGCCCTCGGTCAAATGGGACATGCTGAACAAAGTGTAAAAACCAGAAAAGCAGGACAGGCCATGGAGACATGGGAGCCTTGCTACGCTGATGGGCGGGATGTAAATTGCCAACAGGCACTCTGGAGAAGAGTACGGTGTGTCCTGAAACAAGTAATAAACACAGCGTAGAGAGCATAGGGCACTTCCACTCATGGGCGTATAAATTGGGAAAACTAAAAATCAACAAGACACAGGCACCCTAAAGTTTACGGCTGCTCTGTTTCCAAGAACCTCCGCTTCGGTACACCTTCAATATCCCAGGAAAGAGAAAAATGGATAAAGAAATGTGGTACTTGGCACAATGGAATATCACTCAGCCATGAAATCAATGTCATAAGGCTAGTTAGCAGCATGATGAGTGGATTTAGGTACGATGATTCTAAGTGAAATAAGTCACACAGAAAAAGACACTTATCATAAGATATCGCTTAGAGAGGGAATGTCAAAATCGCTACACTTGAACTGAATTACAAAACAGAACAGAGTCACACCTTTAGAAGACACACTATGGCTGCTTAACGGGAAAGGTGAGGTGGGGTGATGCATAAAACAAGGTTTTGAAATTAGCTCAGAGACCGCTCCATAAGCCAAATATGTAATAGACAAGGCCTACTCCCTGCTCAGTGAACTGGACTCAACACACCCTAGTCACCACACTAGTAAGAATCTGAAAACCTATGTATCGATATCTCTCTGCAAGTGAATCAAGAGGGTGTAAAACGGCAACAACACAGCAGGGAAAAGCAGCCAAGACCGATTCTAAACGTAAATTACTTTAAAAAACCCACAAAACAAAGATCGTGAAAAGAGAGAAATTCTTACAAAATCCGTTCAGGGTCTATGATGCAACCTGGATTGACCATATCTAGACCCACAGCTGGATGAGACATAAGGCTGGACACTCTTGGGGCTGAGAGGATTGGTGAGGTTGGGTGAGCAAACGCAGATACTTTAAAGTAACACTGCGGGGAACACACCCCATGGGTCTCAAATCTCCAGGTACAAGGGCATCTTCCTACATCAAAACATGCATGGGAAACCCAGAAGATGGTATGCCATGAGATCGGGAAAGGTTTCTAAAACGCACCTCATTTCTCCTCTCCTTGTGCTCGGGTTCGCCATTCCAGCCGCTTGACTAACCATCTCCCTACTTGGAGAATCAGCACCTTTAACCTCCTGATTGTACAGGTTGCAATTTGTCCTGAGGATGAATGGGAAGACGCAGAACCAACGAAGACGAGCCCTAGGTGTTGGGACAGGCATAGGTCACTCCATTTTCCCATCAGGAAGAAGAATGAACCACAGGCTCAGCCTGCCCCCCAGAACCAAAATAGGGCCTGAAGCAATCCAGCGCTTTTGCGGCCAGCTCCCAAAAAAGCGAGGAGACAAATGGAGCTCAGGGGCACTGCAATTCACAAACGTGCAGAGTTATAAATGAGAACTCTCGTCCACAAATATATTGAGGGAAGGCAACGAAGAGGATTTGAAAGCAAGGCAGATTTGCAGGAAACAGATTTCAGGAGGTAGATTCGACTCGCCTTTAAAGCACATGAAAAGCAGCAAAACGTTGACAATGATGCCCTTGGCCAAAAAGGGCGTATGCGTTTTTTCCTGAATATATTCAGGAAAAAACGCATACGCCCTTTTTGGCCAACCAAGCAAGCCGGAAGGGTAAATCAGCGCTACAAAGAAGTCTCGCTTGCCCTCGGTCAAAAGGGCCATGCTGAACAAAGTGTAAAAACCAGAAAAGCAGGACAGGCCATGGAGACATGGGAGCCTTGCTACGCTGATGGGCGGGATGTAAATTGCCAACAGGCACTCTGGAGAAGAGTACGGTGTGTCCTGAAACAAGTAATAAACACAGCGTAGAGAGCATAGGGCACTTCCACTCATGGGCGTATAAATTGGGAAAACTAAAAATCAACAAGACACAGGCACCCTAAAGTTTACGGCTGCTCTGTTTCCAAGAACCTCCGCTTCGGTACACCTTCAATATCCCAGGAAAGAGAAAAATGGATAAAGAAATGGTGGTACTTGGCACAATGGAATATCACTCAGCCATGAAATCAATGTCATAAGGCTAGTTAGCAGCATGATGAGTGGATTTAGGTACGATGATTCTAAGTGAAATAAGTCACACAGAAAAAGACACTTATCCTAAGATATCGCTTATAGAGGGAATGTCAAAATCGCTACACTTGAAGTGAATTACAAAAGAGAACAGAGTCACACCTTTAGAAGACACACTATGGCTGCTTAACGGGAAAGGTGAGGTGGGGTGATGCATAAAACAAGGGTTTGAAATTAGCTCAGACACTGCTCCATAAGCCAAATATGTAATAGACAAGGCCTACTCCCTGCTCAGTGAACTGGACTCAACACACTCTAGTCACCACACTAGTAAGAATCTGAAAACCTATGTATTGATATCTCTCTGCAAGTGAAACAAGAGGGTGTAAAACGGCATCAACACAGCAGGGAAAAGCAGCCAAGACCGATTCTAAACGTAAATTACGTTAAAAAACCCACAAAACAAAGACCGTGAAAGAGAGAGAAATTCTTACAAAATCCGTTCAGGGTCTATGATGCAACCTGGATTGACCATATCTAGACCCACAGCTGGATGAGACATAAGGCTGGACACTCTAGGGGCTGAGAGGATTGGTGAGGTTGGGTGAGCAAACGCAGATACTTTAAAGTAACACTGCGGGGAACACACCCCATGGGTCTCAAATCTCCAGGTACAAGGGCATCTTCCTACATCAAAACATGCATGGGAAACCCAGAAGATGGTATGCCATGAGATCGGGAAAGGTTTCTAAAACGCACCTCATTTCTCCTCTCCTTGTGCTCGGGTTCGCCATTCCAGCCGCTTCACTAACCATCTCCCTACTTGGAGAATCAGCACCTTTAACCTCCTGATTGTACAGGTTGCAATTTGTCCTGAGGATGAATGGGAAGACGCAGAACCAACGAGAGACGAGCCCTAGGTGTTGGGACAGGCATAGGTCACTCCATTTTCCCATCAGGAAGAAGAATGAACCACAGGCTCAGCCTGCCCCCCAGAACCAAAATAGGGCCTGAAGCAATCCAGCGCTTTTGCGGCCAGCTCCCAAAAAAGCGAGGAGACAAATGGAGCTCAGGGGCACTGCAATTCACAAACGTGCAGAGTTATAAATGAGAACTCTCGTCCACAAATATATTGAGGGAAGGCAACGAAGAGGATTTGAAAGCAAGGCAGATTTGCAGGAAACAGATTTCAGGAGGTAGATTCGACTCGCCTTTAAAGCACATGAAAAGCAGCAAAACGTTGACAATGATGCCCTTGGCCAAAAAGGGCCTATGCGTTTTTTCCTGAATATATTCAGGAAAAAACGCATAGGCCCTTTTTGGCCAACCAAGCAAGCCGGAAGGGTAAATCAGCGCTACAAAGAAGTCTCGCTTGCCCTCGGTCAAATGGGCCATGCTGAACAAAGTGTAAAAACCAGAAAAGCAGGACAGGCCATGGAGACATGGGAGCCTTGCTACGCTGATGGGCGGGATGTAAATTGCCAACAGGCAATCTGGAGAAGAGTACGGTGTGTCCTGAAACAAGTAATAAACACAGCGTAGAGAGCATAGGGCACTTCCACTCATGGGCGTATAAATTGGGAAAACTAAAAATCAACAAGACACAGGCACCCTAAAATTTACGGCTGCTCTGTTTCCAAGAACATCCGCCTCGGTACACCTTCAATATCCCAGGAAAGAGAAAAATGGATAAAGAAATGGTGGTACTTGGCACAATGGAATATCACTCAGCCATGAAATCAATGTCATAAGGCTAGTTAGCAGCATGATGTGTGGATTTAGGTACGATGATTCTAAGTGAAATAAGTCACACAGAAAAAGACACTTATCCTAAGATATCGCTTATAGAGGGAATGTCAAAATCGCTACACTTGAACTGAATTACAAAACAGAACAGAGTCACACCTTTAGAAGACACACTATGGCTGCTTAACGGGAAAGGTGAGGTGGGGTGATGCATAAAACAAGGGTTTGAAATTAGCTCAGAGACCGCTCCATAAGGCAAATATGTAATAGACAAGGCCTACTCCCTGCTCAGTGAACTGGACTCAACACACCCTAGTCACCACACAAGAATATATCTGACTAGTAAGAATCTGAAAACCTATATATCGATATCTCTCTGCAAGTGAATCAAGAGGGTGTAAAGCGGCATCAACACAGCAGGGAAAAGCAGCCAAGCCCGATTCTAAACATAAATTACTTTAAAAAACCCACAAAACAAAGACAGTGAAAGAGAGAGATATTCTTACAAAATCCGTTCAGGGTCTCTGATTCAACCTGGATTGACCATATCTAGACCCACAGCTGGATGAGACATAAGGCTGGACACTCTTGGGGCTGAGAGGATTGGTGAGGTTGGGTGAGCAAATGCAGATACTTTAAAGTAACACTGCGGGGAACACACCCCATGGGTCTCAAATCTCCAGGTACAAGGGCATCTTCCTACATCAAAACATGCATGGGAAACCCAGAAGATGGTATGCCATGAGATCGGGAAAGGTTTCTAAAACGCACCTCATTTCTCCTCTCCTTGTGCTCGGGTTCGCCATTCCAGCCCCTTGACTAACCATCTCCCTACTTGGAGAATCAGCACCTTTAACCTCCTGATTGTACAGGTTGCAATTTGTCCTGAGGATGAATGGGAAGACGCAGAACCAACGAGAGACGAGCCCTAGGTGTTGGGACAGGCATAGGTCACTCCATTTTCCCATCAGGAAGAAGAATGAACCACAGGCTCAGCCTGCCCCCCAGAACCAAAATAGGGCCTGAAGCAATCCTGCGCTTTTGCGGCCAGCTCCCAAAAAAGCGAGGAGACAAATGGAGCTCAGGGGCACTGCAATTCACAAACGTGCAGAGTTATAAATGAGAACTCTCGTCCACAAATATATTGAGGGAAGGCAACGAAGAAGATTTGAAAGCAAGGCAGATTTGCAGGAAACAGATTTCAGGAGGTAGATTCGACTCGCCTTTAAAGCACATGAAAAGCGGCAAAACGTTGACAATGATGCCCTTGGCCAAAAAGGGCGTATGCGTTTTTTCCTGAATATATTCAGGAAAAAACGCATACGCCCTTTTTGGCCAACCAAGCAAGCCGGAAGGGCAAATCAGCGCTACAAAGAAGTCTCGCTTGCCCTCGGTCAAAAGGGCCATGCTGAACAAAGTGTAAAAACCAGAAAAGCAGGACAGGCCATGGAGACATGGGAGCCTTGCTACGCTGATGGGTGGGATGTAAATTGCCAACAGGCATCTGGAGAAGAGTACGGTGTGTCCTGAAACAAGTAATAAACACAGCGTAGAGAGCATAGGGCACTTCCACTCATGGGCGTATAAATTGGGAAAACTAAAAATCAACAAGACACAGGCACCCTAAAATTTACGGCTGCTCTGTTTCCAAGAACCTCCGCTTCGGTACACCTTCAATATCCCAGGAAAGAGAAAAATGGATAAAGAAATGGTGGTACTTGTCACAATGCAATATCACTCAGCCATGAAATCAATGTCATAAGGCTAGTTAGCAGCATGATGATTGGATTTAGGTACGATGATTCTAAGTGAAATAAGTCACACAGAAAAAGACACTTATCCTAAGATATCGCTTATAGAGGGAATGTCAAAATCGCTACACTTGAACTGAATTACAAAACAGAACAGAGTCACACCTTTAGAAGACACACTATGGCTGCTTAACGGGAAAGGTGAGGTGGGGTGATGCATAAAACAAGGGTTTGAAATTAGCTCAGAGACCGCTCCATAAGCCAAATATATAATAGACAAGGCCTACTCCCTGCTCAGTGAACTGGACTCAACACACCCTAGTCACCACACAAGAATATATCTGACTAGTAAGAATCTGAAAACCTATATATCGATATCTCTCTGCAAGTGAATCAAGAGGGTGTAAAGCGGCATCAACACAGCAGGGAAAAGCAGCCAAGCCCGATTCTAAACATAAATTACTTTAAAAAACCCACAAAACAAAGACAGTGAAAGAGAGAGAAATTCTTACAAAATCCATTCAGGGTCTCTGATGCAACCTGCATTGACCATATCTAGACCCACAGCTGGATGAGACATAAGGCTGGACACTCTTGGGGCTGAGAGGTTTGGTGAGGTTGGGTGAGCAAACGCAGATACTTTAAAGTAACACTGCGGGGAACACACCCCATGGGTCTCAAATCTCCAGGTACAATGGCATCTTCCTACATCAAAACATGCATGGGAAACCCAGAAGATGGTATGCCATGAGATCGGGAAAGGTTTCTAAAACGCACCTCATTTCTCCTCTCCTTGTGCTTGGGTTCACCATTCCAGCTGCTTGACTAACCATCTCCCTACTTGGAGAATCAGCACCTTTAACCTCCTGATTGTACAGGTTGCAATCTGTCCTGAGGATGAACGGGAAGACGCGGAACCAACGAGAGACGAGCCCTAGGTGTTGGGACAGGCATAGGTCACTCCATTTTCCCATCAGGAAGAAGAATGAACCACAGGCTCAGCCTGCCCCCCAGAACCAAAATAGGGCCTGAATCAATCCTGCGCTTTTGCGGCCAGCTCCCAAAAAAGCGAGGAGACAAATGGAGCTCAGGGGCACTGCAATTCACAAACGTGCAGAGTTATAAATGAGAACTCTCGTCCACAAATATATTGAGGGAAGGCAACGAAGAGGATTTGAAAGCAAGGCAGATTTGCAGGAAACAGATTTCAGGAGGTAGATTCTACTCGCCTTTAAAGCACATGAAAAGCGGCAAAACGTTGACAATGATGCCCTTGGCCAAAAAGGGCGTATGCGATTTTTCCTGAATATATTCAGGAAAAAACGCATACGCCCTTTTTGGCCAACGAAGCAAGCCGGAAGGGCAAATCAGCGCTACAAAGAAGTCTCGCTTGCCCTCGGTCAAAAGGGCCATGCTGAACAAAGTGTAAAAACCAGAAAAGCAGGACAGGCCATGGAGACATGGGAGCCTTGCTACGCTGATGGGCGGGATGTAAATTGCCAACAGGCACTCTGGAGAAGAGTACGGTGTGTCCTGAAACAAGTAATAAACACAGCGTAGAGAGCATAGGGCACTTCCACTCATGGGCGTATAAATTGGGAAAACTAAAAATCAACAAGACACAGGCACCCTAAAGTTTACGGCTGCTCTGTTTCCAAGAACCTCCGCTTCGGTACACCTTCAATATCCCAGGAAAGAGAAAAATGGATAAAGAAATGGTGGTACTTGGCACAATGGAATATCACTCAGCCATGAAATCAATCTCATAAGGCTACTTAGCAGCATGATGAGTGGATTTAGGTACGATGATTCTAAGTGAAATAAGTCACACAGAAAAAGACACTTATCCTAAGATATCGCTTATAGAGAGAATGTCAAAATCGCTACACTTGAGCTGAATTACAAAACAAAACAGAGTCACACCTTTAGAAGACACACTATGGCTGCTTAACGGGAAAGGTGAGGTGGGGTGATGCATAAAACAAGGGTTTGAAATTAGCTCAGAGACCGCTCCATAAGCCAAATATGTAATAGACAAGTCCTACTCCCTGCTCAGTGAACTGGACTCAACACACCCTAGTCACCACACAAGAATATATCTGACTAGTAAGAATCTGAAAACCTATGTATCGATATCTCTCTGCAAGTGAATCAAGAGGGTGTAAAGCAGCATCAACACAGCAGGGAAAAGCAGCCAAGCCCGATTCTAAACATAAATTACTTTAAAAAACCCACAAAACAAAGACAGTTAAAGAGAGAGAAATTCTTACAAAATCCATTCAGGGTCTATGATGCAACCTGGATTGACCATATCTAGACACACAGCTGGATGAGACATAAGGCTGGACACTCTTGGGGCTGAGAGGATTGGTGAGGTTGGGTGAGCAAACCCAGATACTTTAAAGTAACACTGCTGGGAACACACCCCATGGGTCTCAAATCTCCAGGTACAAGGGCATCTTCCTACATCAAAACATGCATGGGAAACCCAGAAGATGGTATGCCATGAGATCGGGAAAGGTTTCTAAAACGCACCTCATTTCTCCTCTCCTTGTGCTCGGGTTCGCCATTCCAGCCGCTTGACTAACCATCTCCCTACTTGGAGAATCAGCACCTTTAACCTCCTGATTGTACAGGTTGCAATTTGTCCTGAGGATGAACGGGAAGACGCGGAACCAACGAGAGACGAGCCCTAGGTGTTGGGACAGGCATAGGTCACTCCATTTTCCCATCAGGAAGAAGAATGAACCACAGGCTCAGCCTGCCCCCCAGAACCAAAATAGGGCCTGAAGCAATCCTGCGCTTTTGCGGCCAGCTCCCAAAATAGCGAGGAGACAAATGGAGCTCAGGGGCACTGCAATTCACAAACGTGCAGAGTTATAAATGAGAACTCTCGTCCACAAATATATTGAGGGAAGGCAACGAAGAGGATTTGAAAGCAAGGCAGATTTGCAGGAAACAGATTTCAGGAGGTAGATTCGACTTGCCTTTAAAGCACATGAAAAGCGGCAAAACGTTGACAATGATGCCCTTGGCCAAAAAGGGCGTATGCGTTTTTTCCTGAATATATTCAGGAAAAAACGCATACGCCCTTTTTGGCCAACCAAGCAAGCCGGAAGGGCAAATCAGCGCTACAAAGAAGTCTCGCTTGCCCTCGGTCAAAAGGGCCATGCTGAACAAAGTGTAAAAACCAGAAAAGCAGGACAGGCCATGGAGACATGGGAGCCTTGCTACGCTGATGGGCGGGATGTAAATTGCCAACAGGCACTCTGGAGAAGAGTACGGTGTGTCCTGAAACAAGTAATAAACACAGCGTAGAGAGCATAGGGCACTTCCACTCATGGGCGTATAAATTGGGAAAACTAAAAATCAACAAGACACAGGCACCCTAAAGTTTACGGCTGCTCTGTTTCCAAGAATCTCCGCTTCGGTACACCTTCAATATCCCAGGAAAGAGAAAAATGGATAAAGAAATGGTGGTACTTGGCACAATGGAATATCACTCAGCCATGAAATCAATGTCATAAGGCTACTTAGCAGCATGATGAGTGGATTTAGGTACGATGATTCTAAGTGAAATAAGTCACACAGAAAAAGGCACTTATCCTAAGATATCGCTTATAGAGGGAATGTCAAAATCGCTACACTTGAACTGAATTACAAAACAGAACAGAGGCACACCTTTAGAAGACACACTATGGCTGCTTAACCGGAAAGGTGAGGTGGGGTGATGCATAAAACAAGGGTTTGAAACTAGCTCAGACACCGCTCCATAAGCCAAATATGTACTAGACAAGGCCTACTCCCTGCTGAGTGAACTGGACTCAACACCCCCTAGTCACCGCACAAGAATATATCTGACTAGTATGAATCTGAAAACCTATGTATCGATATCTCTCTGCAAGTGAATCAAGAGGGTGTAAAGCAGCATAAACACAGCAGGGAAAAGCAGCCAAACCCCATTCTAAACATACATTACTTTAAAAAACCCACAAAGCAAAGACAGTGAAAGAGAGAGAAATTCTTACAAAATCCGTTCAGGGTCTCTGATGCAACCTGGATTGACCATATCTAGACCCACAGCTGGATGAGACATAAGGCTGGACACTCTTGGGGCTGAGAGGATTGGTGAGGTTGGGTGAGCAAATGCAGATACTTTAAAGTAATACCGCGGGGTACCCACCCCATGGGTCTCAAATCTCCCGGTACAAGGGCATCTTCCTACATCAAAACATGCATGGGAAACCCAGAAGATGGTATGCCGTGAGATCGGGAAAGGTTTCTAAAACGCACCTCATTTCTCCTCTCCTTGTGCTCGGGTTCGCCATTCCAGCCGCTTGACTAACCATCTCCCTACTTGGAGAATCAGCACCTTTAACCTCCTGTTTCGTCCAGGTTGCAATTTGTCCTGAGGATGAACGGGAAGACGGGGAACCAACGAGAGACTAGCCCTAGGTGTTGGGACAGGCACAGGTCACTCCATTTTCCCATCAGGAAGAAGTATGAACCACAGGCTCAGCCTGCCCCCCAGAACCAAAATAGGGCCTGAAGCAATCCTGAGCTTTTGCGGCCAGCTCCCAAAAAAGCGAGGAGACAAATGGAGCTCAGGGGCACTGCAATTCACAAACGTGCAGAGTTATAAATGAGAACTCTCGTCCACAAATATATTGAGGGAAGGCAACGAAGAGGATTTGAAAGCAAGGCAGATTTGCAGGAAACAGATTTCAGGAGGTAGATTCGACTCGCCTTTAAAGCACATGAAAAGCGGCAAAACGTTGACAATGATGCCCTTGGCCAAAAAGGGCGTATGCGTTTTTTCCTGAATATATTCAGGAAAAAACGCATACGCCCTTTTTGGCCAACCAAGCAAGCCGGAAGGGCAAATCAGCGCTACAAAGAAGTCTCGCTTGCCCTCGGTCAAAAGGGCCATGCTGAACAAAATGTAAAAACCAGAAAAGCAGGACAGGCCATGGAGACATGGGAGCCTTGCTACGCTGATGGGCGGGATGTAAATTGCCAACAGGCACTCTGGAGAAGAGTACGGTGTGTCCTGAAACAAGTAATAAACACAGCGTAGAGAGCATAGGGCACTTCCACTCATGGGCGTATAAATTGGGAAAACTAAAAATCAACAAGACACAGGCACCCTAAAGTTTACGGCTGCTCTGTTTCCAAGAATCTCCGCTTCGGTACACCTTCAATATCCCAGGAAAGAGAAAAATGGATAAAGAAATGGTGGTACTTGGCACAATGGAATATCACTCAGCCATGAAATCAATGTCATAAGGCTACTTAGCAGCATGATGAGTGGATTTAGGTACGATGATTCTAAGTGAAATAAGTCACACAGAAAAAGGCAATTATCCTAAGATATCGCTTATAGAGGGAATGTCAAAATCGCTACACTTGAACTGAATTACAAAACAGAACAGAGGCACACCTTTAGAAGACACAATATGGCTGCTTAACCGGAAAGGTGAGGTGGGGTGATGCATAAAACAAGGGTTTGAAATTAGCTCAGACACCGCTCCATAAGCCAAATATGTACTAGACAAGGCCTACTCCCTGCTGAGTGAACTGGACTCAACACCCCCTAGTCACCGCACAAGAATATATCTGACTAGTATGAATCTGAAAACCTATGTATCGATATCTCTCTGCAAGTGAATCAAGAGGGTGTAAAGCAGCATAAACACAGCAGGGAAAAGCAGCCAAACCCCATTCTAAACATACATTACTTTAAAAAAGCCACAAAGCAAAGACAGTGAAAGAGAGAGAAATTCTTACAAAATCCGTTCAGGGTCTCTGATGCAACCTGGATTGACCATATCTAGACCCACAGCTGGATGAGACATAAGGCTGGACACTCTTGGGGCTGAGAGGATTGGTGAGGTTGGGTGAGCAAATGCAGATACTTTAAAGTAATACCGCGGGGTACCCACCCCATGGGTCTCAAATCTCCAGGTACAAGGGCATCTTCCTACATCAAAACATGCATGGGAAACCCAGAAGATGGTATGCCGTGAGATCGGGAAAGGTTTCTAAAACGCACCTCATTTCTCCTCTCCTTGTGCTCGGGTTCGCCATTCCAGCCGCTTGACTAACCATCTCTCTACTTGGAGAATCAGCACCTTTAACCTCCTGTTTCGTCCAGGTTGCAATTTGTCCTGAGGATGAACGGGAAGACGCGGAACCAATGAGAGACGAGCCCTAGGTGTTGGGACAGGCATAGGTCACTCCATTTTCCCATCAGGAAGAAGAATGAACCACAGGCTCAGCCTGCCCCCCAGAACCAAAATAGGGCCTGAAGCAATCCTGCGCTTTTGCGGCCAGCTCCCAAAAAAGCGAGGAGACAAATGGAGCTCAGGGGCACTGCAATTCACAAACGTGCAGAGTTATAAATGAGAACTCTCGTCCACAAATATATTGAGGGAAGGCAACGAAGAGGACTTGAAAGCAAGGCAGATTTGCAGGAAACAGATTTCAGGAGGTAGATTCGACTCGCCTTTAAAGCACATGAAAAGCGGCAAAACGTTGACAATGATGCCCTTGGCCAAAAAGGGCGTATGCGTTTTTTCCTGAATATATTCAGGAAAAAACGCATACGCCCTTTTTGGCCAACCAAGCAAGCCGGAAGGGCAAATCAGCGCTACAAAGAAATCTCGCTTGCCCTCGGTCAAAAGGGCCATGCTGAAAAAAGTGTAAAAACCAGAAAAGCAGGACAGGCCACGGAGACATGGGAGCCTTGCTACGCTGATGGGCGGGATGTAAATTGCCAACAGGCACTCTGGAGAAGAGTACGGTGTGTCCTGAAACAAGTAAGAAACACAGCGTAGAGAGCATAGGGCACTTCCACTCATGGGCGTATAAATTGGGAAAACTAAAAATCAACAAGACACAGGCACCCTAAAGTTTACGGCTGCTCTCTTTCCAAGAATCTCCGCTTCGGTACACCTTCAATATCCCAGGAAAGAGAAAAATGGATAAAGAAATGGTGGTACTTGGCACAATGGAATATCACTCAGCCATGAAATCAATGTCATAAGGCTAGTTAGCAGCATGATGAGTGGATTTAGGTACGATGATTGTAAGTGAAATAAGTCACAAAGAAAAAGACACTTATCCTAAGATATCGCTTTTAGGGGGAATGTCAAAATCGCTACACTTGAACTGAATTACAAAACAGAACATAGTCACACCTTTAGAAGACACACTATGGCTGCTTAACGGGAAAGGTGAGGTGGGGTGATGCATAAAACAAGGGTTTGAAATTAGCTCAGAGACCGCTCCATAAGCCAAATATGTACTAGACAAGGCCTACTCCCTGCTCAGTGAACTGGACTCAACACACCCTAGTCACCACACAAGAATATATCTGACTAGTAAGAATCTGAAAACCTATGTATCGATATCTCTCTGCAAGTGAATCAAAAGGGTGTAAAGCGGCATCAACACAGCAGGGAAAAGCAGCCAAGCCCGATTCTAAACATACATTACTTTAAAAAACCCACAAAACAAAGACAGTGAAAGAGAGAGAAATTCTTACAAAATCCGTTCAGGGTCTCTGATGCAACCTGGATTGACCATATCTAGACCCACAGCTGGATGAGACATAAGGCTGGACACTCTTGGGGCTCAAAGGATTGGTGAGGTTGGGTGAGAAATGCAGATACTTTAAAGTAACACTGCTGGGAACACACCCCATGGGTCTCAAATCTCCCGGTACAAGGGCATCTTCCTACATCAAAACCTGCATGGGAAACCCAGAAGATGGTATGCCATGAGATCGGGAAAGGTTTCTAAAACGCAGCTCATTTCTCCTCTCCTTGTGGTCGGGTTCGCCATTCCAGCCACTTGACTAACCATCTCCCTACTTGGAGAATCAGCACCTTTAACCTCCTGATTGTACAGGTTGCAATTTGTCCTGAGGATGAACGGGAAGACGCGGAACCAACGAGAGACGAGCCCTAGGTGTTGGGACAGGCATAGGTCACTCCATTTTCCCATCAGGAAGAAGAATGAACCACAGGCTCAGCCTGCCCCCCAGAACCAAAATAGGGCCTGAAGCAATCCTGCGCTTTTGCGGCCAGCTCCCAAAAAAGCGAGGAGACAAATGGAGCTCAGGGGCACTGCAATTCACAAAAGTGCAGAGTTATAAATGAGAACTCTCGTCCACAAATATATTGAGGGAAGGCAACGAAGAGGATTTGAAAGCAAGGCAGATTTGCAGGAAACAGATTTCAGGAGGTAGATTCGACTCGCCTTTAAAGCACATGAAAAGCGGCAAAATGTTGACAATGATGCCCTTGGCCTAAAAGGGCGTATGCGTTTTTTCCTGAATATATTCAGGAAAAAACGCATACGCCCTTTTAGGCCAAGCAAGCAAGCCGGAAGGGCAAATCAGCGCTACAAAGAAGTCTCGCTTGCCCTCGGTCAAAAGGGCCATGCTGAACAAAGTGTAAAAACCAGAAAAGCAGGACAGGCCATGGAGACATGGGAGCCTTGCTACGCTGATGGGCGAGATGTAAATTGCCAACAGGCACTCTGGAGAAGAGTACGGTGTGTCCTGAAACAAGTAATAAACACAGCGTAGAGAGCATAGGGCACTTCCACTCATGGGCGTATAAATTGGGAAAACTAAAAATCAACAAGACACAGGCACCCTAAAGTTTACGGCTGCTCTGTTTCCAAGAATCTCCGCTTCGGTACACCTTCAATATCCCAGGAAAGAGAAAAATGGATAAAGAAATGGTGGTACTTGGCACAATGGAATATCACTCAGCCGTGAAATCAATGTCATAAGGCTACTTAGCAGCATGATGAGTGGATTTAGGTAC
The DNA here is from genome assembly GCF_028564815.1 of Eubalaena glacialis. Lineage (NCBI taxonomy): Eukaryota > Metazoa > Chordata > Mammalia > Artiodactyla > Balaenidae > Eubalaena > Eubalaena glacialis. Next base: position 187,627 of record NW_026871303.1, on the reverse strand, counting down.
GATGATTCTAAGTGAAATAAGTCACACAGAAAAAGGCACTTATCCCAAGATATCGCTTATAGAGGGAATGCCAAAATCGCTACATTTGAACTGAATTACAAAACAGAACAGAGGCACACCTTTAGAAGACACACTATGGCTACTTAACCGGAAAGGTGAGGTGGGGTGATGCATAAAACAAGGGTTTGAAATTAGCTCAGACACCGCTCCATAAGCCAAATATGTACTAGACAAGGCCTACTCCCTGCTCAGTGAACTGGACTCAACACCCCCTAGTCACCGCACAAGAATATATCTGACTAGTATGAATCTCAAAAACCTATGTATCGATATCTCTCTGCAAGTGAATCAAAAGGGTGTAAAGCGGCATCAACACAGCAGGGAAAAGCAGCCAAGCCCGATTCTAAACATACATTACTTTAAAAAACCCACAAAAGAAAGACAGTGAAAGAGAGAGAAATTCTTACAAAATCCGTTCAGGGTCTATGATGCAACCTGGATTGACCATATCTAGGCCCACAGCTGGATGAGACATAAGGCTGGACACTCTTGGGGCTCAGAGGATTGGTGAGGTTGGGTGAGAAATGCAGATACTTTAAAGTAATACCGCGGGGTACCCACCCCATGGGTCTCAAATCTCCAGGTACAAGGGAATCTTCCTACATCAAAACATGCATGGGAAACCCAGAAGATGGTATGCCGTGAGATCGGGAAAGGTTTCTAAAACGCACCTCATTTCTCCTCTCCTTGTGCTCGGGTTCGCCATTCCAGCCGCCTGACTAACCATCTCCCTACTTGGAGAATCAGCACCTTTAACCTCCAGTTTCGTCCAGGTTGCAATTTGTCCTGAGGATGAACGGGAAGACGGGGAACCAACGAGAGACTAGCCCTAGGTGTTGGGACAGGCACAGGTCACTCCATTTTCCCATCAGGAAGAAGAATGAACCACAGGCTCAGCCTGCCCCCCAGAACCAAAATAGGGCCTGAAGCAATCCTGCGCTTTTGCGGCCAGCTCCCAAAAAAGCGAGGAGACAAATGGAGCTCAGGGGCACTGCAATTCACAAACGTGCAGAGTTATAAATGAGAACTCTCGTCCACAAATATATTGAGGGAAGGCAACGAAGAGGATTTGAAAGCAAGGCAGATTTGCAGGAAACAGATTTCAGGAGGTAGATTCGACTCGCCTTTAAAGCACATGAAAAGCGGCAAAACGTTGACAATGATGCCCTTGGCCAAAAAGGGCGTATGCGTTTTTTCCTGAATATATTCAGGAAAAAACGCATACGCCCTTTTTGGCCAACCAAGCAAGCCGGAAGGGCAAATCAGCGCTACAAAGAAGTCTCGCTTGCCCTCGGTCAAAAGGGCCATGCTGAAAAAAGTGTAAAAACCAGAAAAGCAGGACAGGCCATGGAGACATGGGAGCCTTGCTACGCTGATGGGCGGGATGTAAATTGCCAACAGGCACTCTGGAGAAGAGTACGGTGTGTCCTGAAACAAGTAATAAACACAGCGTAGAGAGCATAGGGCACTTCCACTCATGGGCGTATAAATTGGGAAAACTAAAAATCAACAAGACACAGGCACCCTAAAGTTTACGGCTGCTCTGTTTCCAAGAACCTCCACTTCGGTACACCTTCAATATCCCAGGAAAGAGAAAAATGGATAAAGAAATGGTGGTACTTGGCACAATGGAATATCACTCAGCCATGAAATCAATGTCATAAGGCTAGTTAGCAGCATGATGAGTGGATTTAGGTACGATGATTCTAAGTGAAATAAGTCACACAGAAAAAGACACTTATCCTAAGATATCGCTTTTAGGGGGAATGTCAAAATCGCTACACTTGAACTGAATTACAAAACAGAACATAGTCACACCTTTAGAAGACACACTATGGCTGCTTAACGGGAAAGGTGAGGTGGGGTGATGCATAAAACAAGGGTTTGAAATTAGCTCAGAGACCGCTCCATAAGCCAAATATGTACTAGACAAGGCCTACTCCCTGCTCAGTGAACTGGACTCAACACACCCTAGCCACCACACAAGAATATATCTGACTAGTAAGAATCTGAAAACCTATGTATCGATATCTCTCTGCAAGTGAATCAAAAGGGTGTAAAGTGGCATCAACACAGCAGGGAAAAGCAGCCAAGCCCGATTCTAAACATACATTACTTTAAAAGACCCACAAAAGAAAGACAGTGAAAGAGACAGAAATTCTTACAAAATCCGTTCAGGGTCTATGATGCAACCTGGATTGACCATATCTAGACCCACAGCTGGATGAGACATAAGGCTGGACACTCTTGGGGCTGAGAGGATTGGTGAGGTTGGGTGAGAAATGCAGATACTTTAAAGTAACACTGCTGGGAACACACCCCATGGGTCTCAAATCTCCAGGTACAAGGGCATCTTCCTACATCAAAACATGCATGGGAAACCCAGAAGATGGTATGCCATGAGATCGGGAAAGGTTTCTAAAACGCACCTCATTTCTCCTCTCCTTGTGCTCGGGTTCGCCATTCCAGCCACTTGACTAACCATCTCCCTACTTGGAGAATCAGCACCTTTAACCTCCTGATTGTACAGGTTGCAATTTGTCCTGAGGATGAACGGGAAGACGCGGAACCAACGAGAGACGAGCCCTAGGTGTTGGGACAGGCATAGGTCACTCCATTTTCCCATCAGGAAGAAGAATGAACCACAGGCTCAGCCTGCCCCCCAGAACCAAAATAGGGCCTGAAGCAATCCTGCGCTTTTGCGGCCAGCTCCCAAAAAACGAGGAGACAAATGGAGCTCAGGGGCACTGCAATTCACAAACGTGCAGAGTTATAAATGAGAACTCTCGTCCACAAATATATTGAGGGAAGGCAACGAAGAGGATTTGAAAGCAAGGCAGATTTGCAGGAAACAGATTTCAGGAGGTAGATTCGACTCGCCTTTAAAGCACATGAAAAGCAGCAAAACGTTGACAATGATGCCCTTGGCCAAAAAGGGCGTATGCGTTTTTTCCTGAATATATTCAGGAAAAAACGCATACGCCCTTTTAGGCCAAGCAAGCAAGCCGGAAGGGCAAATCAGCGCTACAAAGAAGTCTCGCTTGCCCTCGGTCAAAAGGGCCATGCTGAACAAAGTGTAAAAACCAGAAAAGCAGGACAGGCCATGGAGACATGGGAGCCTTGCTACGCTGATGGGCGGGATGTAAATTGCCAACAGGCACTCTGGAGAAGAGTACGGTGTGTCCTGAAACAAGTAATAAACACAGCGTAGAGAGCATAGGGCACTTCCACTCATGGGCGTATAAATTGGGAAAACTAAAAATCAACAAGAGACAGGCACCCTAAAGTTTACGGCTGCTCTGTTTCCAAGAATCTCCGCTTCGGTACACCTTCAATATCCCAGGAAAGAGAAAAATGGATAAAGAAATGGTGGTACTTGGCACAATGGAATATCACTCAGCCATGAAATCAATGTCATAAGGCTACTTAGCAGCATGATGAGTGGATTTAGGTACGATGATTCTAAGTGAAATAAGTCACACAGAAAAAGGCACTTATCCTAAGATATCGCTTATAGAGGGAATGCCAAAATCGCTACACTTGAACTGAATTACAAAACAGAACAGAGGCACACCTTTAGAAGACACACTATGGCTACTTAACCGGAAATGTGAGGTGGGGTGATGCATAAAACTAGGGTTTGAAATTAGCTCAGACACCGCTCCATAAGCCAAATATGTACTAGACAAGGCCTACTCCCTGCTCAGTGAACTGGACTCAACACCCCCTAGTCACCGCACAAGAATATATCTGACTAGTATGAATCTCAAAAACCTATGTATCGATATCTCTCTGCAAGTGAATCAAGAGGGTGTAAAGCGGCATAAACACAGCAGGGAAAAGCAGCCAAACCCCATTCTAAACATACATTACTTCAAAAAACCCACAAAGCAAAGACAGTGAAAGAGAGAGAAATTCTTACAAAATCCCTTCAGGGTATCTGATGCAACCTGGATTGACCATATCTAGACCCACAGCTGGATGAGACATAAGGCTGGACACTCTTGGGGCTGAGAGGATTGGTGACGTTGGGTGAGCAAATGCAGATACTTTAAAGTAATACCGCGGGGTACCCACCCCATGGGTCTCAAATCTCCAGGTACAAGGGAATCTTCCTACATCAAAACATGCATGGGAAACCCAGAAGATGGTATGCCGTGAGATCGGGAAAGGTTTCTAAAACGCACCTCATTTCTCCTCTCCTTGTGCTCGGGTTCGCCATTCCAGCCCCGTGACTAACCATCTCCCTACTTGGAGAATCAGCACCTTTAACCTACTGATTGTACAGGTTGCAATTTGTCCTGAGGATGAATGGGAAGACGCGGAACCAACGAGATACGAGCCCTAGGTGTTGGGACAGGCATAGGTCACTCCATTTTCCCATCAGGAAGAAGAATGAACCACAGGCTCAGCCTGCCCCCCAGAACCAAAATAGGGCCTGAAGCAATCCTGCGCTTTTGCGGCCAGCTCCCAAAAAAGCGAGGAGACAAATGGAGCTCAGGGGCACTGCAATTCACAAACGTGCAGAGTTATAAATGAGAACTCTCGTCCACAAATATATTGAGGGAAGGCAACGAAGAGGATTTGAAAGCAAGGCAGATTTGCAGGAAACAGATTTCAGGAGGTAGATTCGACTCGCCTTTAAAGCACATGAAAAGCGGCAAAACGTTGACAATGATGCCCTTGGCCAAAAAGGGCGTATGCGTTTTTTCCTGAATATATTCAGGAAAAAACGCATACGCCCTTTTAGGCCAAGCAAGCAAGCCGGAAGGGCAAATCAGCGCTACAAAGAAGTCTCGCTTGCCCTCGGTCAAAAGGGCCATGCTGAACAAAGTGTAAAAACCAGAAAAGCAGGACAGGCCATGGAGACATGGGAGCCTTGCTACGCTGATGGGCGGGATGTAAATTGCCAACAGGCACTCTGGAGAAGAGTACGGTGTGTCCTGAAACAAGTAATAAACACAGCGTAGAGAGCATAGGGCACTTCCACTCATGGGCGTATAAATTGGGAAAACTAAAAATCAACAAGAGACAGGCACCCTAAAGTTTACGGCTGCTCTGTTTCCAAGAATCTCCGCTTCGGTACACCTTCAATATCCCAGGAAAGAGAAAAATGGATAAAGAAATGGTGGTACTTGGCACAATGGAATATCACTCAGCCATGAAATCAATGTCATAAGGCTAGTTAGCAGCATGATGAGTGGATTTAGGTACGATGATTCTAAGTGAAATAAGTCACACAGAAAAAGGCACTTATCCTAAGATATCGCTTATAGAGGGAATGCCAAAATCGCTACACTTGAACTGAATTACAAAACAGAACAGAGGCACACCTTTAGAAGACACACTATGGCTACTTAACCGGAAAGGTGAGGTGGGGTGATGCATAAAACAAGGGTTTGAAATTAGCTCAGACACCGCTCCATAAGCCAAATATGTACTAGACAAGGCCTACTCCCTGCTCAGTGAACTGGACTCAACACCCCCTAGTCACCGCACAAGAATATATCTGACTAGTATGAATCTCAAAAACCTATGTATCGATATCTCTCTGCAAGTGAATCAAGAGGGTGTAAAGCGGCATAAACACAGCAGGGAAAAGCAGCCAAACCCCATTCTAAACATACATTACTTCAAAAAACCCACAAAGCAAAGACAGTAAAAGAGAGAGAAATTCTTACAAAATCCGTTCAGGGTATCTGATGCAACCTGGATTGACCATATCTAGACCCACAGCTGGATGAGACATAAGGCTGGACACTCTTGGGGCTGAGAGGATTGGTGAGGTTGGGTGAGCAAATGCAGATACTTTAAAGTAATACCGCGGGGTACCCACCCCATGGGTCTCAAATCTCCAGGTACAAGGGAATCTTCCTACATCAAAACATGCATGGGAAACCCAGAAAATGGTATGCCGTGAGATCGGGAAAGTTTTCTAAAACGCACCTCATTTCTCCTCTCCTTGTGCTCGGGTTCGCCATTCCAGCCGCTTGACTAACCATCTCCCTACTTGGAGAATCAGCACCTTTAACCTCCAGTTTCGTCCAGGTTGCAATTTGTCCTGAGGATGAACGGGAAGACGGGGAACCAACGAGAGACTAGCCCTAGGTGTTGGGACAGGCACAGGTCACTCCATTTTCCCATCAGTAAGAAGAATGAACCACAGGCTCAGCCTGCCCCCCAGAACCAAAATAGGGCCTGAAGCAATCCTGCGCTTTTGCGGCCAGCTCCCAAAAAAGCGAGGAGACAAATGGAGCTCAGGGGCACTGCAATTCACAAACGTGCAGAGTTATAAATGAGAACTCTCATCCACAAATATATTGAGGGAAGGCAACGAAGAGGATTTGAAAGCAAGGCAGATTTGCAGGAAACAGATTTCAGGAGGTAGATTCGACTCGCCTTTAAAGCACATGAAAAGCGGCAAAACGTTGACAATGATGCCCTTGGCCAAAAAGGGCGTATGCGTTTTTACCTGAATATATTCAGGAAAAAACGCATACGCCCTTTTTGGCCAACCAAGCAAGCCGGAAGGGCAAATCGGCGCTACAAAGAAGTCTCGCTTGCCCTTGGTCAAAAGGGCCATGCTGAAAAAACTGTAAAAACCAGAAAAGCAGGACAGGCCATGGAGACATGGGAGCCTTGCTACGCTGATGGGCGGGATGTAAATTGCCAACAGGCACTCTGGAGAAGAGTACGGTGTGTCCTGAAACAAGTAATAAACACAGCGTAGAGAGCATAGGGCACTTCCACTCATGGGCGTATAAATTGGGAAAACTAAAAATCAACAAGACACAGGCACCCTAAAATTTACGGCTGCTCTGTTTCCAAGAACCTCCGCTTCGGTACACCTTCAATATCCCAGGAAAGAGAAAAATGGATAAAGAAATGGTGGTACTTGGCACAATGGAATATCACTCAGCCATGAAATCAATGTCATAAGGCTAGTTAGCAGCATGATGAGTGGATTTAGGTACGATGATTCTAAGTGAAATAAGTCACACAGAAAAAGACACTTATCCTAAGATATCGCTTTTAGGGGGAATGTCAAAATCGCTACACTTGAACTGAATTACAAAACAGAACATAGTCACACCTTTAGAAGACACACTATGGCTGCTTAACGGGAAAGGTGAGGTGGGGTGATGCATAAAACAAGGGTTTGAAATTAGCTCAGAGACCGCTCCATAAGCCAAATATGTACTAGACAAGGCCTACTCCCTGCTCAGTGAACTGGACTCAACACACCCTAGTCACCACACAAGAATATATCTGACTAGTAAGAATCTGAAAACCTATGTATCGATATCTCTCTGCAAGTGAATCAAAAGGGTGTAAAGCGGCATCAACACAGCAGGGAAAAGCAGCCAAGCCCGATTCTAAACATACATTACTTTAAAAAACCCACAAAAGAAAGACAGTGAAAGAGACAGATATTCTTACAAAATCCGTTCAGGGTCTATGATGCAACCTGGATTGACCATATCTAGACCCACAGCTGGATGAGACATAAGGCTGGACACTCTTGGGGCTGAGCGGATTGGTGAGGTTGGGTGAGCAAATGCAGATACTTTAAAGTAATACCGCGGGGTACCCACCCCATGGGTCTCAAATCTCCAGGTACAAGGGAATCTTCCTACATCAAAACATGCATGGGAAACCCAGAAGATGGTATGCCGTGAGATCGGGAAAGGTTTCTAAAACGCACCTCATTTCTCCTCTCCTTGTGCTCGGGTTCGCCATTCCAGCCCCGTGACTAACCATCTCCCTACTTGGAGAATCAGCACCTTTAACCTACTGATTGTACAGGTTGCAATTTGTCCTGAGGATGAATGGGAAGACGCGGAACCAACGAGATACGAGCCCTAGGTGTTGGGACAGGCATAGGTCACTCCATTTTCCCATCAGGAAGAAGAATGAACCACAGGCTCAGCCTGCCCCCCAGAACCAAAATAGGGCCTGAAGCAATCCTGCGCTTTTGCGGCCAGCTCCCAACAAAGCGAGGAGACAAATGGAGCTCAGGGGCACTGCAATTCACAAACGTGCAGAGTTATAAATGAGAACTCTCGTCCACAAATATATTGAGGGAAGGCAACGAAGAGGATTTGAAAGCAAGGCAGATTTGCAGGAAACAGATTTCAGGAGGTAGATTCGACTCGCCTTTAAAGCACATGAAAAGCGGCAAAACGTTGACAATGATGCCATTGGCCAAAAAGGGCGTATGCGTTTTTTCCTGAATATATTCAGGAAAAAACGCATACGCCCTTTTAGGCCAAGCAAGCAAGCCGGAAGGGCAAATCAGCGCTACAAAGAAGTCTCGCTTGCCCTCGGTCAAAAGGGCCATGCTGAACAAAGTGTAAAAACCAGAAAAGCAGGACAGGCCATGGAGACATGGGAGCCTTGCTACGCTGATGGGCGGGATGTAAATTGCCAACAGGCACTCTGGAGAAGAGTACGGTGTGTCCTGAAACAAGTAATAAACACAGCGTAGAGAGCATAGGGCACTTCCACTCATGGGCGTATAAATTGGGAAAACTAAAAATCAACAAGAGACAGGCACCCTAAAGTTTACGGCTGCTCTGTTTCCAAGAATCTCCGCTTCGGTACACCTTCAATATCCCAGGAAAGAGAAAAATGGATAAAGAAATGGTGGTACTTGGCACAATGGAATATCACTCAGCCATGAAATCAATGTCATAAGGCTACTTAGCAGCATGATGAGTGGATTTAGGTACGATGATTCTAAGTGAAATAAGTCACACAGAAAAAGGCACTTATCCTAAGATATCGCTTATAGAGGGAATGCCAAAATCGCTACACTTGAACTGAATTACAAAACAGAACAGAGGCACACCTTTAGAAGACACACTATGGCTACTTAACCGGAAAGGTGAGGTGGGGTGATGCATAAAACAAGGGTTTGAAATTAGCTCAGACACCGCTCCATAAGCCAAATATGTACTAGACAAGGCCTACTCCCTGCTCAGTGAACTGGACTCAACACCCCCTAGTCACCGCACAAGAATATATCTGACTAGTATGAATCTCAAAAACCTATGTATCGATATCTCTCTGCAAGTGAATCAAGAGGGTGTAAAGCGGCATAAACACAGCAGGGAAAAGCAGCCAAACCCCATTCTAAACATACATTACTTCAAAAAACCCACAAAGCAAAGACAGTGAAAGAGAGAGAAATTCTTACAAAATCCGTTCAGGGTATCTGATGCAACCTGGATTGACCATATCTAGACCCACAGCTGGATGAGACATAAGGCTGGACACTCTTGGGGCTGAGAGGATTGGTGAGGTTGGGTGAGCAAATGCAGATACTTTAAAGTAATACCGCGGGGTACCCACCCCATGGGTCTCAAATCTCCAGGTACAAGGGAATCTTCCTACATCAAAACATGCATGGGAAACCCAGAAGATGGTATGCCGTGAGATCAGGAAAGGTTTCTAAAACGCACCTCATTTCTCCTCTCCTTGTGCTCGGGTTCGCCATTCCAGCCCCTTGACAAACCATCTCCCTACTTGGAGAATCAGCACCTTTAACCTCCTGTTTCGTCCAGGTTGCAATTTGTCCTGAGGATGAACAGGAAGACGGGGAACCAACGAGAGACTAGCCCTAGGTTTTGGGACAGGCACAGGTCACTCCATTTTCCCATCAGGAAGAAGAATGAACCACAGGCTCAGCCTGCCCCCCAGAACCAATATAGGGCCTGAAGCAATACTGCGCTTTTGCGGCCAGCTCCCAAAAAAGCAAGGAGACAAATGGAGCTCAGGGGCACTGCAATTCACAAACGTGCAGAGTTATAAATGAGAACTCTCGTCCACAAATATATTGAGGGAAGGCAACGAAGAGGATTTGAAAGCAAGGCAGATTTGCAGGAAACAGATTTCAGGAGGTAGATTCGACTCGCCTTTAAAGCACATGAAAAGCGGCAAAACGTTGACAATGATGCCCTTGGCCAAAAAGGGCGTATGCGTTTTTTCCCGAATATATTCAGGAAAAAACGCATACGCCCTTTTTGGCCAACCAAGCAAGCCGGAAGGGCAAATCAGCGCTACAAAGAAGTCTCACTTGCCCTCGGTCAAAACGGCCATGCTGAACAAACAGTAAAAACCAGAAGAGCAGGACAGGCCATGGAGACATGGGAGCCTTGCTACGCTGATGGGTGGGATATAAATTGCCAACAGGCACTCTGGAGAAGAGTACGGTGTGTCCTGAAACAAGTAATAAGCGCAGCGTTGAGAGCATAGGGCACTTCCACTCATGGGCGTATAAATTGGGAAAACTAAAAATCAACAAGACACAGGCACCCTAAAGTTTACGGCTGCTCTGTTGCCAAGAACCTCCGCTTCGGTACACCTTCAATATCCCAGGAAAGAGAAAAATGGATAAAGAAATGGTGGTACTTGACACAATGGAATATCACTCAGCCATGAAATCAATGTCATAAGGCTAGTTAGCAGCATGATGAGTGGATTTAGGTACGATGATTCTAAGTGAAATAAGTCACACAGTAAAAGGCCCTTCTCCTAAGATATCGCTTATAGAGGGAATGTCAAAATCGTTACACTTGAACTGAATTACAAAACAGAACAGAGGCACACCTTTAGAAGACACACTATGGCTGCTTAACGGGAAAGGTGAGGTGGGGTGATGCATAAAACAAGGGTTTGAAATTAGCTCAGACACTGCTCCATAAGCCAAATATGTAATAGACAAGGCCTACACCCTGCTCAGTATACTGGACTCAACACCCCCTAGTCACCGCACAAGAATATATCTGACTAGTATGAATCTGAAAACCTATGTATTGATATCTCTCTGCAAGTGAATCAAGAGGGTGTAAAGCGGCATAAACACAGCAGGGAAAAGCAGCCAAACCCCATTCTAAACATACATTACTTTAAAAAACCCACAAAGCAAAGACAGTGAAAGAGAGAGAAATTCTTACAAAATCCGTTCAGGGTCTCTGATGCAACCTGGATTGACCATATCTAGACCCACAGCTGGATGAGACATAAGGCTGGACACTCTTGGGGCTGAGAGGATTGGTGAGGTTGGGTGAGCAAATGCAGATACTTTAAAGTAATACCGTGGGGTACCCACCCCATGGGTCTCAAATCTCCAGGTACAAGGGCATCTTCCTACATCAAAACATGCATGGGAAACCCAGAAGATGGTATGCCGTGAGATCGGGAAAGGTTTCTAAAACGCACCTCATTTCTCCTCTCCTTGTGCTCGGGTTCGCCATTCCAGCCGCTTGACTAACCATCTCTCTACTTGGAGAATCAGCACCTTTAACCTCCTGATTGTACAGGTTGCAATTTGGCCTGAGGATGAATGGGAAGACGCAGAACCAACGAGAGACGAGCCCTAGGTGTTGGGACAGGCATAGGTCACTCCATTTTCCCATCAGGAAGAAGAATGAACCACAGGCTCAGTCTGCCCCCCAGAACTAAAATAGGGCCTGAAGCAATACTGCGCTTTTGCGGCCAGCTCCCAAAAAAGCGAGGAGACAAATGGAGCTCAGGGGCACTGCAATTCACAAACGTGCAGAGTTATAAATGAGAACTCTCGTCCACAAATATATTGAGGGAAGGCAACGAAGAGGATTTGAAAGCAAGGCAGATTTGCAGGAAACAGATTTCAGGAGGTAGATTCGACTCGCCTTTAAAGCACATGAAAAGCGGCAAAACGTTGACAATGATGCCCTTGGCCAAAAAGGGCGTATGCGTTTTTTCCTGAATATATTCAGGAAAAAACGCATACGCCCTTTTTGGCCAACCAAGCAAGCCGGAAGGGCAAATCAGCGCTACAAAGAAGTCTCGCTTGCCCTCGGTCAAAAGGGCCATGCTGAACAAAGTGTAAAAACCAGAAAAGCAGGACAGGCCATGGAGACATGGGAGCCTTGCTACGCTGATGGGCGGGATGTAAATTGCCAACAGGCACTCTGGAGAAGTGTACGGTGTGTCCTGAAACAAGTAATAAACACAGCATAGAGAGCATAGGGCACTTCCACTCATGGGCATATAAATTGGGAAAACTAAAAATCAACAAGACACAGGCACCCTAAAGTTTACGGCTGCTCTGTTTCCAAGAACCTCCACTTCGGTACACCTTCAATATCCCAGGAAAGAGAAAAATGGATAAAGAAATGGTAGTACTTGGCACAATGGAATATCACTCAGCCATGAAATCAATGTCATAAGGCTAGTTAGCAGCATGATGAGTGGATTTAGGTACGATGATTCTAAGTGAAAAAAGTCACACAGAAAAAGACACTTATCCTAAGATATCGCTTATAGAGGGAATGTCAAAATCGCTACACTTGAACTGAATTACAAAAGAGAACAGAGTCACACCTTTAGAAGACACACTATGGCTGCTTAACGGGAAAGGTGATGTGGGGTGATGCATAAAAAAAGGGTTTGAAATTAGCTCAGAGACCGCTCCATAAGCCAAATATGTAATAGACAAGGCCTACTCCCTGCTCAGTGAACTGGAGTCAACACACCCTAGTCACCACACAAGAATATATTTGACTAGTAAGAATCTGAAAACCTATGTATCGATATCTCTCTGCAAGTGAATCAAGAGGGTGTAAAGCGGCATCAACACAGCAGGGAAAATCAGCCAAGCCCGATTCTAAACATAAATTACTTTAAAAAACCCAGAAAACAAAGACAGTTAAAGAGAGAGAAATTCTTACAAAATCCATTCAGGGTCTATGATGCAACCTGGATTGACCATATCTAGACCCACAGCTGGATGAGACATAAGGCAGGACACTCTTGGGGCTGAGAGGATTGGTGAGGTTGGGTGAGCAAACGCAGATACTTTAAAGTAACACTGCGGGGAACACACCCCATGGGTCTCAAATCTCCAGGTACAAGGGCATCTTCCTACATCAAAACATGCATGGGAAACCCAGAAGATGGTATGCCATGAGATCGGGAAAGGTTTCTAAAATGCACCTCATTTCTCCTCTCCTTGTGCTCGGGTTCACCATTCCAGCTGCTTGACTAACCATCTCCCTATTTGGAGAATGAGCACCTATAACCTCCTGATTGTACAGGTTGCAATCTGTCCTGAGGATGAACGGGAAGACGTGGAACCAATGAGAGACGAGCCCTAGGTGTTGGGACAGGCATAGGTCACTCCATTTTCCCATCAGGAAGAAGAATGAACCACAGGCTCAGCCTGCCCCCCAGAACCAAAATAGGGCCTGAAGCAATCCTGCGCTTTTGCGGCCAGCTCCCAAGAAAGCGAGGAGACAAATGGAGCTCAGGGGCACTGCAATTCACAAACGTGCAGAGTTATAAATGAGAACTCTCGTCCACAAATATATTGAGGGAAGGCAACGAAGAGGATTTGAAAGCAAGGCAGATTTGCAGGAAACAGATTTCAGGAGGTAGATTCGACTCGCCTTTAAAGCACATGAAAAGCGGCAAAATGTTGACAATGATGCCCTTGGCCAAAAAGGGCGTATGCGTTTTTTCCTGAATATATTCAGGAAAAAACGCATACGCCCTTTTTGGCCAACCAAGCAAGCCAGAAGGGCAAATCAGCGCTAAAAAGAAGTCTCGCTTGCCCTCGGTCAAAAGGGCCATGCTGAACAAACTGTAAAAACCAGAAAAGCAGGACAGGCCATGGAGACATGGGAGCCTTGCTACGCTGATGGGCGGGATGTAAATTGCCAACAGGCACTCTGGAGAAGAGTACGGTGTGTCCTGAAACAAGTAATAAACACAGCGTTGACAGCATAGGGCACTTCCACTCATGGGCGTATAAATTGGGAAAATTAAAAATCAACAAGACACATGCACCCTAAACTTTACGGCTGCTCTGTTGCCAAGAACCTCCGCTTCGGTACACCTTCAATATCCCAGGAAAGAGAAAAATGGATAAAGAAATGGTGGTACTTGGCACAATGGAATATCACTCAGCCATGAAATCAATGTCATAAGGCTAGTTAGCAGCATGATGAGTGGATTTAGGTACGATGATTCTAAGTGAAATAAGTCACACAGTAAAAGGCCCTTCTCCTAAGATATCGCTTATTGAGGGAATGTCAAAATCGTTACACTTGAACTGAATTACAAAACAGAACAGAGGCACACCTTTAGAAGACACACTATGGCTGCTTAACGGGAAAGGTGAGGTGGGGTGATGCATAAAACAAGGGTTTGAAATTAGCTCAGACACCGCTCCATAAGCCAAATATGTAATAGACAAGGCCTACTCCCTGCTCAGTGTACTGGACTCAACACCCCCTAGTCACCGCACAAGAATATATCTGACTAGTATGAATCTGAAAACCTATGTATTGATATCTCTCTGCAAGTGAATCAAGAGGGTGTAAAGCGGCATAAACACAGCAGGGAAAAGCAGCCAAACCCCATTCTAAACATACATTACTTTAAAAAACCCACAAAGCAAAGACAGTGAAAGAGAGAGAAATTCTTACAAAATCTGTTCAGGGTCTCTGATGCAACCTGGATTGACCATATCTAGACCCACAGCTGGATGAGACATAAGGCTGGACACTCTTGGGGCTGAGAGGATTGGTGAGGTTGGGTGAGCAAATGCAGATACTTTAAAGTAATACCGCGGGGTACCCACCCCATGGGTCTCAAATCTCCAGGTACAAGGGCATCTTCCTACATCAAAACATGCATGGGAAACCCAGAAGATGGTATGCCGTGAGATCGGGAAAGGTTTCTAAAACGCACCTCATTTCTCCTCTCCTTGTGCTCGGGTTCGCCATTCCAGCCCCGTGACTAACCATCTCTCTACTTGGAGAATCAGCACCTTTAACCTCCTGATTGTACAGGTTGCAATTTGTCCTGAGGATGAATGGGAAGACGCAGAACCAACGAGAGTGAGCCCTAGGTGTTGGGACAAGCATAGGTCACTCCATTTTCCCATCAGGAATAAGAATGAACCACAGGCTCAGCCTGCCCCCCAGAACTAAAATAGGGCCTGAAGCAATCCTGCGCTTTTGCGGCCAGCTCCCTAAAAAGCGAGGAGACAAATGGAGCTCAGGGGCACTGCAATTCACAAACGTGCAGAGTTATAAATGAGAACTCTCGTGCACAAATATATTGAGGGAAGGCAACGAAGAGGATTTGAAAGCAAGGCAGATTTGCAGGAAACAGATTTCAGGAGGTAGATTCGACTCGCCTTTAAAGCACATGAAAAGCGGCAAAACATTGACAATGATGCCCTTGGCCAAAAAGGGCGTATGCGGTTTTCCTGAATATATTCAGGAAAAAACGCATACGCCCTTTTTGGCCAACCAAGCAAGCCGGAAGGGCAAATCAGCGCTACAAAGAAGTCTCGCTTGCCCTCGGTCAAAAGGGCCATGCTGAACAAAGTGTAAAAAACAGAAAAGCAGGACAGGCCATGGAGACATGGGAGCCTTGCTACGCTGATGGGCGGGATGTAAATTGCCAACAGGCACTCTGGAGAAGAGTACGGTGTGTCCTGAAACAAGTAATAAACACAGCGTTGAGAGCATAGGGCACTTCCACTCATGGGCATATAAATTGGGAAAACTAAAAATCAACAAGACACAGGCACCCTAAAGTTTACGGCTGCTCTGTTTCCAAGAACCCCCGCTTCGGTACACCTTCAATATCCCAGGAAAGAGAAAAATGGATAAAGAAATGGTGGTACTTGGCACAATGGAATATCACTCAGCCATGAAATCAATGTCATAAGGCTAGTTAGCAGCATGATGAGTGGATTTAGGTACGATGATTCTAAGTGAAATAAGTCACACAGAAAAAGACACTTATCCTAAGATATCGCTTATAGAGGGAATGTCAAAATCGCTACACTTGAACTGAATTACAAAACAGAACAGAGTCACACCTTTAGAAGACACACTATGGCTGCTTAACGGGAAAGGTGAGGTGGGGTGATGCATAAAACAAGGGGTTGAAATTAGCTCAGAGACCGCTCCATAAGCCAAATATGTAATAGACAAGGCCTACTCCCTGCTCAGTGAACTGGAGTCAACACACCCTAGTCACCACACAAGAATATATTTGACTAGTAAGAATCTGAAAACCTATGTATCGATATCTCTCTGCAAGTGAATCAAGAGGGTGTAAAGCGGCATCAACACAGCAGGGAAAATCAGCCAAGCCCGATTCTAAACATAAATTACTTTAAAAAACCCACAAAACAAAGACAGTGAAAGAGAGAGAAATTCTTACAAAATCCGTTCAGGGTCTCTGATGCAACCTGGATTGACCATATCTAGACCCACAGCTGGATGAGACATAAGGCTGGACACTCTTGGGGCTGAGAGGATTGGTGAGGTTGGGTGAGCAAATGCAGATACTTTAAAGTAATACCGCGGGGTACCCACCCCATGGGTCTCAAATCTCCAGGTACAAGGGCATCTTCCTACATCAAAACATGCATGTGAAACCCAGAAGATGGTATGCCGTGAGATCGGGAAAGGTTTCTAAAACGCACCTCATTTCTCCTCTCCTTGTGCTCGGGTTCGCCATTCCAGCCGCTTGACTAACCATCTCTCTACTTGGAGAATCAGCACCTTTAACCTCCTGATTGTACAGGTTGCAATTTGTCCTGAGGATGAATGGGAAGACGCAGAACCAACGAGAGCGAGCCCTAGGTGTTGGGACAGGCATAGGTCACTCCATTTTCCCATCAGGAATAAGAATGAACCACAGGCTCAGCCTGCCCCCCAGAACTAAAATAGGGCCTGAAGCAATCCTGCGCTTTTGCGGCCAGCACCCTAAAAAGCGAGGAGACAAATGGAGCTCAGGGGCACTGCAATTCACAAACGTGCAGAGTTATAAATGAGAACTCTCGTGCACAAATATATTGAGGGAAGGCAACGAAGAGGATTTGAAAGCAAGGCAGATTTGCAGGAAACAGATTTCAGGAGGTAGATTCGACTCGCCTTTAAAGCACATGAAAAGCGGCAAAACGTTGACAATGATGCCCTTGGCCAAAAAGGGCGTATGCGTTTTTTCCTGAATATATTCAGGAAAAAACGCATACGCCCTTTTTGGCCAACCAAGCAAGCCGGAAGGGCAAATCAGCGCTACAAAGAAGTCTCGCTTGCCCTCGGTCAAAAGGGCCATGCTGAACAAAGTGTAAAAACCAGAAAAGCAGGACAGGCCATGGAGACATGGGAGCCTTGCTACGCCGATGGGCGGGATGTAAATTGCCAACAGGCACTCTGGAGAAGAGTACGGTGTGTCCTGAAACAAGTAATAAACACAGCGTTGAGAGCATAGGGCACTTCCACTCATGGGCATATAAATTGGGAAAACTAAAAATCAACAAGACACAGGCACCCTAAAGTTTACGGCTGCTCTGTTGCAAGAACCTCCGCTTCGGTACACCTTCAATATCCCAGGAAAGAGAAAAATGGATAAAGAAATGGTGGTACTTGGCACAATGCAATATCACTCAGCCATGAAATCAATGTCATAAGGCTAGTTAGCAGCATGATGAGTGGATTTAGGTACGATGATTCTAAGTGAAATAAGTCACACAGAAAAAGGCACTTATCCTAAGATATCGCTTATAGAGGGAATGTCAAAATCGCTACACTTGAACTGAATTACCAAACAGAACAGAGTCACACCTTTAGAAGACACACTATGTCTGCTTAACTGGAAAGGTGAGGTGGGGTGATGCATAAAACAAGGGTTTGAAATTAGCTCAGACACCGCTCCATAAGCCAAATATGTACTAGACAAGGCCTACTCCCTGCTCAGTGAACTGGACTCAACACCCCCTAGTCACCGCACAAGAATATATCTGACTAGTATGAATCTGAAAACCTATGTATCGATATCTCTCTGCAAGTGAATCAAGAGGGTGTAAAGCGGCATAAACACAGCAGGGAAAATCAGCCAAACCCCATTCTAAACATACATTACTTTAAAAAAGCCACAAAGCAAAGACAGTGAAAGAGAGAGAAATTCTTACAAAATCCGTTCAGGGTCTCTGATGCAACCTGGATTGACCATATCTAGACCCACAGCTGGATGAGACATAAGGCTGGACACTCTTGCGGCTGAGAGGATTGGTGAGGTTGGGTGAGCAAATGCAGATACTTTAAAGTAATACTGCTGGGTACCCACCCCATGGGTCTCCAATCTCCAGGTACAAGGGCATCTTCCTACATCAAAACATGCATGGGAAACCCAGAAGATGGTATGCCGTGAGATCGGGAAAAGTTTCTAAAACGCACCTCATTTCTCCTCTCCTTGTGCTCGGGTTCGCCATTCCAGCCACTTGACTAACCATCTCCCTACTTGGAGAATCAGCACCTTTAACCTCCTGTTTCGTCCAGGTTGCAGTTTGTCCTGAGGATGAACGGGAAGACAGGGAACCAACGAGAGACTAGCCCTAGGTGTTGGGACAGGCACAGGTCACTCCATTTTCCCATCAGGAAGAAGAATGAACCACAGGCTCAGCCTGCCCCCCAAAACCAAAATAGGGCCTGAAGCAATCCTGCGCTTTTGCGGCCAGCTCCCAAAAAAGCGAGGAGACAAATGGAGCTCAGGGGCACTGCAATTCACAAACGTGCAGAGTTATAAATGAGAACTCTCGTGCACAAATATATTGAGGGAAGGCAACGAAGAGGATTTGAAAGCAAGGCAGATTTGCAGGAAACAGATTTCAGGAGGTAGACTCGACTCGCCTTTAAAGCACATGAAAAGCGGCAAAACGTTGACAATGATGCCCTTGGCCAAAAAGGGCGTATGCGTTTTTTCCTGAATATATTCAGGAAAAAACGCATACGCCCTTTTTGGCCAACCAAGCAAGCGGGAAGGGCAAATCAGCGCTACAAAGAAGTCTCACTTGCCCTCGGTCAAAAAGGCCATGCTGAACAAACAGTAAAAACCAGAAAAGCAGGACAGGCCATGGAGACATGGGAGCCTTGCTACGCTGATGGGTGGGATATAAATTGCCAACAGGCACTCTGGAGAAGAGTACGGTGTGTCCTGAAACAAGTAATAAACACAGCGTTGAGAGCATAGGGCACTTCCACTCATGGGCGTATAAATTGGGAAAACTAAAAATCAACAAGACACAGGCACCCTAAAGTTTACGGCTGCTCTGTTTCCAAGAACCTCCGCTTCAGTACACCTTCAATATCCCAGGAAAGAGAAAAATTGATAAAGAAATGGTGGTCCTTGGCACAATGGAATATCACTCAGCCATGAAATCAATGTCATAAGGCTAGTTAGCAGCATGATGAGTGGATTTAGGTACGATGATTCTAAGTGAAATAAGTCACACAGAAAAAGACAATTATCCTAAGATATCGCTTATAGAGGGAATGTCAAAATCGCTACACTTGAACTGAATTACAAAACAGAACAGAGTCACACCTTTAGAAGACACACTATGGCTGCTTAACCGGAAAGGTGAGGTGGGGTGATGCATAAAACAAGGGTTTGAAATTAGCTCAGAGACCGCTCCATAAGCCAAATATGTAATAGACAAGGCCTACTCCCTGCTCAGTGAACTGGACTCAACACACCCTAGTCACCACACAAGAATATATCTGACTAGTAAGAATCTGAAAACCTATGTATCGATATCTCTCTGCAAGTGAATCAAGAGGGTGTAAAGCGGCATCAACACAGCAGGGAAAAGCAGCCAAGCCCGATTCTAAACATAAATTACTTTAAAAAACCCACAAAACAAAGACAGTGAAAGAGAGAGAAATTCTTACAAAATCCGTTTAGGGTCTATGATGCAACCTGGATTGACCATATCTAGACCCACAGCTGGATGAGACATAAGGCTGGACACTCTTGAGGCTGAGAGGATTGGTGAGGTTGGGTGAGCAAATGCAGATACTTTAAAGTAATACCGCGGGGTACCCACCCCATGGGTCTCAAATCTCCAGGTACAAGGGAATCTTCCTACATCAAAACATGCATGGGAAACCCAGAAGATGGTATGCCGTGAGATCGGGAAAGGTTTCTAAAACGCACTTCATTTCTCCTCTCCTTGTGCTTGGGTTCGCCATTCCAGCCGCTTGACTCACCATCTCCCTACTTGGAGAATCAGCACCTTTAACCTACTGTTTCGTCCAGGTTGCAATTTGCCCTGAGGATGAACGGGAAGACGGGGAACCAACGAAAGACTAGCCCTAGGTGTTGGGACAGGCACAGGTCACTCCATTTTCCCATCAGGAAGAAGAATGAACCACAGGCTCAGCCTGCCCCCCAGAACCAAAATAGGGCCTGAAGCAATCCTGCGCTTTTGCGGCCAGCTCCCAAAAAAGCGAGGAGACAAATGGAGCTCAGGGGCACTGCAATTCACAAACGTGCAGAGTTATAAATGAGATCTCTCGTCCACAAATATATTGAGGGAAGGCAACGAAGAGGATTTGAAAGCAAGGCAGATTTGCAGGAAACAGATTTCAGGAGGTAGATTCGACTCGCCTTTAAAGCACATGAAAAGTGACAAAACGTTGACAATGATGCCCTTGGCCAAAAAGGGCGTATGCGTTTTTTCCTGAATATATTCAGGAAAAAACGCATACGCCCTTTTTGGCCAACCAAGCAAGCCGGAAGGGCAAATCAGCGCTACAAAGAAGTCTCGCTTGCCCTCGGTCAAAAGGGCCATGCTGAACAGACTGTAAAAACCAGAAAAGCAGGACAGGCCATGGAGACATGGGAGCCTTCCTACGCTGATGGGCGGGATGTAAATTGCCAACAGGCACTCTGGAGAAGAGTACGGTGTGTCCTGAAACAAGTAATAAACACAGCGTAGAGAGCATAGGGCACTTCCACTCATGGGCGTATAAATTGGGAAAATTAAAAATCAACAAGACACAGGCACCCTAAAGTTTACGGCTGCTCTGTTGCCAACAACCTCCGCTTCGGTACACTTTCAATATCCCAGGAAAGAGAAAAATGGATAAAGAAATGGTTGTACTTGGCACAATGCAATATCACTCAGCCATGAAATCAATGTCATAAGGCTAGTTAGCAGCATGATGAGTGGATTTAGGTACGATGATTCTAAGTGAAATAACTCACACAGAAAAAGGCACTTATCGTAAGATATCGCTTATAGAGGGAATGTCAAAATCGCTACACTTGAACTGAATTACAAACAGAACAGAGTCACACCTTTAGAAGACACACTATGGCTGCTTAACGGGAAAGGTGAGGTGGGGTGATGCATAAAACAAGGGTTTGAAATTAGCTCAGACACCGCTCCATAAGCCAAATATGTAATAGACAAGGCCTACTCCCTGCTCAGTATACTGGACTCAACACCCCCTAGTCACCGCACAAGATTATATCTGATTAGTATGAATCTGAAAACCTATGTATCGATATCTCTCTGCAAGTGAATCAAGAGGGTGTAAAGCGGCATCAACACAGCAGGGAAAAGCAGCCAAACCCCATTCTAAACATAAATTACTTTAAAAAACCCACAAAACAAAGACAGTGAAAGAGAGAGAAATTCTTACAAAATCCGTTCAGGGTCTCTGATGCAACCTGGATTGACCATATCTAGACCCACAGCTGGATGAGACATAAGGCTGGACACTCTTGGGGCTGAGAGGATTGGTGAGGTTGGGTGAGCAAACGCAGATACTTTAAAGTAAAACTGCGGGGAACACACCCCATGGGTCTCAAATCTCCTGGTACAAGGGCATCTTCCTACATCAAAACATGCATGGGAAACCCAGAAGATGGTATGCCATGAGATCGGGAAAGGTTTCTAAAACGCACCTCATTTCTCCTCTCCTTGTGCTCGGGTTCGCCATTCCAGCCGCTTGACTAACCATCTCCCTACTTGGAGAATCAGCACCTTTAACCTCCTGATTGTACAGGTTGCAATTTGTCCTGAGGATGAACGGGAAGACGCGGAAGCAACGAGAGACGAGCCCTAGGTATTGGGAGAGGCGTAGGTCACTCCATTTTCCCATCAGGAAGAAGAATGAACCACAGGCTCAGCCTGCCCCCCAGAACCAAAATAGGGCCTGAAGCAATCCTGCGCTTTTGTGGCCAGCTCCCAAAAAAGCGAGGAGACAAATGGAGCTCAGGGGCACTGCAATTCACAAACGTGCAGAGTTATAAATGAGAACTCTCGTCCACAAATATATTGAGGGAAGGCAACGAAGAGGATTTGAAAGCAAGGCAGATTTGCAGGAAACAGATTTCAGGAGGTAGATTCGACTCGCCTTTAAAGCACATGAAAAGCGGCAAAACGTTGACAATGATGCCCTTGGCCAAAAAGGGCGTATGCGTTTTTTCCTGAATATATTCAGGAAAAAACGCATACGCCCTTTTTGGCCAACCAAGCAAGCCGGAAGGGCAAATCAGCGCTACAAAGAAGTCTCGCTTGCCCTCGGTCAAAAGGGCCATGCTGAACAAAGCGTAAAAAACAGAAAAGCAGGACAGGCCATGGAGACATGGGAGCCTTGCTACGCTGATGGGCGGGATGTAAATTGCCAACAGGCACTCTGGAGAAGAGTACGGTGTGTCCTGAAACAAGTAATAAACACAGTGTAGAGAGCATAGGGCACTTGAACTCATGGGCGTATAAATTGGGAAAACTAAAAATCAACAAGACACAGGCACCCCAAACTTTACGGCTGCTCTGTTGCCAAGAACCTCCACTTCGGTACACCTTCAATATCCCAGGAAAGAGAAAAATGGATAAAGAAATGGTGGTACTTGGCACAATGGAATATCAGTCAGCCATGAAATCAATGTCATAAGGCTAGTTAGCAGCATGATGAGTGGATTTAGGTACGATGATTCTAAGTGAAATAAGTCACACAGAAAAAGGCACTTATCCTAAGATATCGCTTATAGAGGGAATGTCAAAATCGCAACACTTGAACTGAATTACAAAACAGAACAGAGGCACACCTTTAGAAGACACACTATGGCTGCTTAACGGGAAAGGTGAGGTGGGGTGATGCATAAAACAAGGGTTTGAAATTAGCTCAGACACCGCTCCATAAGCCAAATATGTAATAGACAAGGCCTACTCCCTGCTCAGTTAACTGGACTCAACACCCCCTAGTCACCGCACAAGATTATATCTGATTAGTATGAATCTGAAAACCTATGTATCGATATCTCTCTGCAAGAGAATCAAGAGGGTGTAAAGCGGCATAAACACAGCAGGGAAAAGCAGCCAAACCCCATTCTAAACATATATTACTTTAAAAAACCCACAAAGCAAACACAGTGAAAGAGAGAGAAATTCTTACAAAATCCGTTCAGGGTCTCTGATGCAACCTGGATTGACCATATCTAGACCCACAGCTGGATGAGACATAAGGCTGGACACTCTTGGGGCTGAGAGGATTGGTGAGGTCGGGTGAGCAAATGCAGATACTTTAAAGTAACACCGCGGGGTACCCACCCTATGGGTCTCAAATCTCCAGGTACAAGGGAATCTTCCTACATCAAAACATGCATGGGAAACCCAGAAGATGGTATGCCATGAGATCGGGAAAGGTTTCTAAAACGCACCTCATTTCTTCTTTCCTTGTGCTCGGGTTCGCCATTCCAGCCACTTGACTAACCATCTCCCTAATTGGAGAATCAGCACCTTTAACCTCCTGTTTCGTCCAGGTTGCAATTTGTCCTGAGGATGAAGGGGAAGACGGGGAAACAACGAGAGACTAGCCCTAGGTGTTGGGACAGGCACAGGTCACTCCATTTTCCCATCAGGAAGAAGAATGAACCACAGGCTCAGCCTGCCCCCCAGAACCAAAATAGGGCCTGAAGCAATCCTGCGCTTTTGCGGCCAGCTCCCAAAAAAGCGAGGAGACAAATGGAGCTCAGGGGCACTGCAATTCACAAACGTGCAGAGTTATAAATGAGAACTCTCGTCCACAAAAATATTGAGGGAAGGCAACGAAGAGGATTTGAAAGCAAAGCAGATTTGCAGGAAACAGATTTCAGGAGGTAGATTCGACTCGCCTTTAAAGCACATGAAAAGCGGCAAAACGTTGACAATGAGGCCCTTGGCCAAAAAGGGCGTATGCGTTTTTTCCTGAATATATTCAGGAAAAAACGCATACGCCCTTTTTGGCCAACCAAGCAAGCCGGAAGGGCAAATCAGCGCTACAAAGAAGTCTCGCTTGCCCTCGGTCAAAAGGGCCATGCTGAAGAAAGTGTAAAAACCAGAAAAGCAGGACAGGCCATGGAGACATGGGAGCCTTGCTACGCTGATGGGCGGGATGTAAATTGCCAACAGGCACTCTGGAGAAGTGTACGGTGTGTCCTGAAACAAGTAATAAACACAGCGTAGAGAGCATAGGGCACTTCCACTCATGGGCGTATAAATTGGGAAAACTAAAAATCAACAAGACACAGGCACCCCAAACTTTACGGCTGTTCTGTTGCCAAGAACCTCCGCTTCGGTACACCTTCAATATCCCAGGAAAGAGAAAAATGGATAAAGAAATGGTGGTACTTGGCACAATGGAATATCACTCAGCCATGAAATCAATGTCATAAGGCTAGTTAGCAGCATGATGAGTGGATTTAGGTACGATGATTCTAAGTGAAATAAGTCACACAGAAAAAGGCACTTATCCTAAGATATCGCTTATAGAGGGAATGTCAAAATCGCTACACTTGAACTGAATTACAAAACAGAACAGAGGCACACCTTTAGAAGACACACTATGGCTGCTTAACCGGAAAGGTGAGGTGGGGTGATGCATAAAACAAGGGTTTGAAATTAGCTCAGAGACCGCTCCATAAGCCAAATATGTAATAGACAAGGCCTACTCCCTGCTCAGTGAACTGGACTCAACACACCCTAGTCACCACACAAGAATATATCTGACTAGTAAGAATCTGAAA
This sequence comes from Eubalaena glacialis, assembly GCF_028564815.1. NCBI lineage: Eukaryota > Metazoa > Chordata > Mammalia > Artiodactyla > Balaenidae > Eubalaena > Eubalaena glacialis. Next base: position 162,697 of record NW_026871303.1, on the reverse strand, counting down.
ACCTATGTATCGATATCTCTCTGCAAGTGAATCAAGAGGGTGTAAAGCGGCATCAACACAGCAGGGAAAAGCAGCCAAGCCCGATTCTAAACATAAATTACTTTAAAAAACCCACAAAACAAAGACAGTGAAAGAGAGAGAAATTCTTACAAAATCCGTTCAGGGTCTCTGATGCAACCTGGATTCACCATATCTAGACCCACAGCTGGATGAGACATAAGGCTGGACACTCTTGGGGCTGAGAGGATTGGTGAGGTTGGGTGAGCAAACGCAGATACTTTAAAGTAGTACTGTGGGGAACACACCCCATGGGTCTCAAATCTCCAGATACAAGGGCATCTTCCTACATCAAAACATGCATGGGAAACCCAGAAGATGGTATGCCATGAGATCGGGAAAGGTTTCTAAAACGCACCTCATTTCTCCTCTCCTTGTGCTCGGGTTCGCCATTCCAGCCACTTGACTAACCATCTCCCTAATTGGAGAATCAGCACCTTTAACCTCCTATATCGTCCAGGTTGCAATTTGTCCTGAGGATGAAGGGGAAGACGGGGAAACAACGAGAGACTAGCCCTAGGTGTTGGGACAGGCACAGGTCACTCCATTTTCCCATCAGGAAGAAGAATGAACCACAGGCTCAGCCTGCCCCCCAGAACCAAAATAGGGCCTGAAGCAATCCTGCGCTTTTGCGGCCAGCTCCCAAAAAAGCGAGGAGACAAATGGAGCTCAGGGGCACTGCAATTCACAAACGTGCAGAGTTATCAATGAGAACTCTCGTCCACAAATATACTGAGGGAAGGCAACGAAGAGGATTTGAAAGCAAGGCAGATTTTCAGGAAACAGATTTCAGGATGTAGATTCGACTCGCCTGTAAAGCACATGAAAAGCGGCAAAACGTTGACAATGAGGCCCTTGGCCAAAAAGGGCGTATGCGTTTTTTCCTGAATATATTCAGGAAAAAACGCATACGCCCTTTTTGGCCAACCAAGCAAGCCGGAAGGGCAAATCAGCGCTACAAAGAAGTCTCGCTTGCCCTCGGTCAAAAGGGCCATGCTGAACAAAGTGTAAAAACCAGAAAAGCAGGACAGGCCATGGAGACAAGGGAGCCTTGCTACGCTGATGGGCGGGATGTAAATTGCCAACAGGCACTCTGGAGAAGAGTACGGTGTGTCCTGAAACAAGTAATAAACACAGCGTAGAGAGGATAGGGCACTCCCACTCATGGGCGTATAAATTGAGAAAACTAAAAATCAACAAGACACAGGCACCCTAAAGTTTACGGCTGCTCTGTTTCCAAGAACCTCCGCTTCGGTACACCTTCAATATACCAGGAAAGAGAAAAGTGGATAAAGAAATGGTGGTACTTGGCACAATGGAATATCACTCAGCCATGAAATCAATGTCATAAGGCTAGTTAGCAGCATGATGAGTGGATTTAGGTACGATGATGCTAAGTGAAATAAGTCACACAGAAAAAGACACTTATCCTAAGATATCGCTTATAGAGGGAATGTCAAAATCGCTACACTTGAACTGAATTACAAAACAGAACAGAGTCACACCTTTAGAAGACACACTATGGCTGCTTAACCGGAAAGGTGAGGTGGGGCGATGCATAAAACAAGGGTTTGAAATTAGCTTAGAGACCGCTCCATAAGCCAAATATGTAATAGACAAGGCCTACTCCCTGCTCAGTGAACTGGACTCAACACACCCTAGTCACCACACAAGAATATATCTGAGTAGTAAGAATCTGAAAACATATGTATCGATATCTCTCTGCAAGTGAATCAAGAGGGTGTAAAGCGGCATCAACACAGCAGGGAAAAGCAGCCAAGCCCGATTCTAAACATAAATTACTTTAAAAAACCCACAAAACAAAGACAGTGAAAGAGAGAGAAATTCTTACAAAATCCGTTCAGGGTCTCTGATGCAACCTGGATTCACCATATCTAGACCCACAGCTGGATGAGACATAAGGCTGGACACTCTTGTGGCTGAGAGGATTGGTGAGGTTGGGTGAGCAAACGCAGATACTTTAAAGTAATACTGTGGGGAACACACCCCATGGGTCTCAAATCTCCAGGTACAAGGGCATCTTCCTACATCAAAACATGCATGGGAAACCCAGAAGATGGTATGCCATGAGATCGGGAAAGGTTTCTAAAACGCACCTCATTTCTCCTCTCCTTGTGCTCGGGTTCGCCATTCCAGCCACTTGACTAACCATCTCCCTAATTGGAGAATCAGCACCTTTAACCTCCTGATTGTACAGGTTGCAATTTGTCCTGAGGATGAACGGGAAGACGCGGAACCAACGAGAGACGAGCCCTAGGTGTTGGGACAGGCGTAGGTCACTCCATTTTCCCATCAGGAAGAAGAATGAACCACAGGCTCAGCCTGCCCCCCAGAACCAAAATAGGGCCTGAAGCAATCCTGCGCTTTTGCGGCCAGCTCCCAAAAAAGCGAGGAGACAAATGGAGCTCAGGGGCACTGCAATTCACAAACGTGCAGAGTTATAAATGAGAACTCTCGTCCACAAATATATTGAGGGAAGGCAACGAAGAGGATTTGAAAGCAAGGCAGATTTGCAGGAAACAGATTTCAGGAGGTAGATTCGACTCGCCTTTAAAGCACATGAAAAGCGGCAAAACGTTGACAATGATGCCCTTGGCCAAAAAGGGCGTATGCGTTTTTTCCTGAATATATTCAGGAAAAAACGCATACGCCCTTTTTGGCCAACCAAGCAAGCGGGAAGGGCAAATCAGCGCTACAAAGAAGTCTCGTTTGCCCTCGGTCAAAAAGGCCATGCTGAACAAAGTGTAAAAACCAGAAAAGCAGGACAGGCCATGGAGACATGGGAGCCTTGCTACGCTGATGGGCGGGATGTAAATTGCCAACAGGCACTCTGGAGAAGAGTACGGTGTGTCCTGAAACAAGTAATAAACACAGCGTAGAGAGCATAGGGCACTTCCACTCATGGGCGTATAAATTGGGAAAACTAAAAATCAACAAGACACAGGCACCCCAAACTTTACGGCTGCTCTGTTGCCAAGAACCTCCGCTTCGGTACACCTTCAATATCCCAGGAAAGAGAAAAATGGATAAAGAAATGGTGGTACTTGGCACAATGGAATATCACTCAGCCATGAAATCAATGTCATAAGGCTAGTTAGCAGCATGATGATTGGATTTAGGTACGATGATTCTATGTGAAATAAGTCACACAGAAAAAGACACTTATCCTAAGATATCGCTTATAGAGGGAATGTCAAAATCGCTACACTTGAACTGAATTACAAAACAGAACAGAGTCACACCTTTAGAAGACACACTATTGCTGCTTAACCGGAAAGGTGAGGTGGGGTGATGCATAAAACAAGGGTTTGAAATTAGCTCAGACATCGCTCCATAAACCAAATATGTAATAGACAATGCCTACTCCCTGCTCAGTGAACTGGACTCAACACCCCCTAGTCACCGCACAAGAATATATCTGACTAGTATGAATCTGAAAACCTATGTATCGATATCTCTCTGCAAGTGAATCAAGAGGGTGTAAAGCGGCATAAACACAGCAGGGAAAAGCAGCCAAACCCCATTCTAAACATACATTACTTTAAAAAACCCACAAAGCAAAGACAGTGAAAGAGAGAGAAATTCTTACAAAATCCGTTCAGGGTCTCTGATGCAACCTGGATTGACCATATCTAGACCCACAGCTGGATGAGACATAAGGCTGGACACTCTTGGGGCTGAGAGGATTGGTGAGGTTGGGTGAGCAAATGCAGATACTTTAAAGTAATACCGTGGGGTACCCACCCCATGGGTCTCAAATCTCCAGGTACAATGGAATCTTCCTACATCAAAACATGCATGGGAAACCCAGAAGATGCTATGCCGTGAGATCGGGAAAGGTTTCTAAAACGCACCTCATTTCTCCTCTCCTTGTGCTCGGGTTCGCCATTCCAGCCGATTGACTAACCATCTCCCTACTTGGAGAATCAGCACCTTTAACCTACTGTTTCGTCCAGGTTGCATTTTGTCCTGAGGATGAACGGGAAGATGGGGAACCAACGAAAGACTAGCCCTAGGTGTTGGGACAGGCACAGGTCACTCCATTTTCCCATCAGGAAGAAGAATGAACCACAGGCTCAGCCTGCCCCCCAGAACCAAAATAGGGCCTGAAGCAATCCTGCGCTTTTGCGGCCAGCTCCCAAAAAAGCGAGGAGACAAATGGAGCTCAGGGGCACTGCAATTCACAAACGTGCAGAGTTATAAATGAGAACTCTCGTCCACAAATATATTGAGGGAAGGCAACGAAGAGGATTTGAAAGCAAGGCAGATTTGCAGGAAACAGATTTCAGGAGGTAGATTCGACTCGCCTTTAAAGCACATGAAAAGCGGCAAAACGTTGACAATGATGCCCTTGGCCAAAAAGGGCGTATGCGTTTTTTCCTGAATATATTCAGGAAAAAACGCATACGCCCTTTTTGGCCAACCAAGCAAGCCGGAAGTGCAAATCAACACTACAAAGAAGTCTCGCTTGCCCTCGGTCAAAGGGCCATGCTGAACAAAATGTAAAAACCAGAAAAGCAGGACAGGCCATGGAGACATGGCAGCCTTACTACGCTGATGGGGGGGATGTAAATTGCCAACAGGCACTCTGGAGAAGAGTACGGTGTGTCCTGAAACAAGTAATAAACACAGCGTAGAGAGCATAAGGCACTTCCACTCATGGGCGTAAAAATTGGGAAAACTAAAAATCAACAAGACACAGGCACCCCAAACTTTACGGCTGCTCTGTTTCCAAGAACCTCCGCTTCGGTACACCTTCAATATCCCAGGAAAGAGAAAAATGGATAAAGAAATGGTGGTACTTGGCACAATGCAATATCACTCAGCCATGAAATCAATGTCATAAGGCTAGTTAGCAGCATGATGAGTGGATTTAGGTACGATGATTCTAAGTGAAATAAGTCACACAGAAAAAGACACTTATCCTAAGATATCGCTTATAGAGGGAATGTCAAAATCGCTACACTTGAACTGAATTACAAAACAGAACAGAGTCACACCTTTAGAAGACACACTATGGCTGCTTAACGGGAAAGGTGAGGTGGGGTGATGCATAAAACAAGGGTTTGAAATTAGCTCAGAGACCGCTCCATAAGCCAAATATGTAATAGACAAGGCCTACTCCCTGCTCAGTGAACTGGACTCAACACACCCTAGTCACCACACAAGAATATATCTGACTAGTAAGAATCTGAAAACCTATGTATCGATATCTCTCTGCAAGTGAATCAAGAGGGTGTAAAGCGGCATCAACACAGCAGGGAAAAGCAGCCAAGCCCGATTCTAAACATAAATTACTTTAAAAAACCCACAAAACAAAGACAGTGAAAGAGAGAGAAATTCTTACAAAATCCGTTCAGGGTCTATGATGCAACCTGGATTGACCATATCTAGACCCACAGCTGGATGAGACATAAGGCTGGACACTCTTGGGGCTGAGAGGATTGGTGAGGTTGGGTGAGCAAACGCAGATACTTTAAAGTAACACTGCGGGGAACACACCCCATGGGTCTCAAATCTCCAGGTACAAGGGAATCTTCCTACATCAAAACATGCCTGGGAAACCCAGAAGATGGTATGCCATGAGATCGGGAAAGGTTTCTAAAATGCACCTCATTTCTCCTCTCCTTGTGCTCGGGTTCACCATTCCAGCTGCTTGACTAACCATCTCCCTACTTGGAGAATCAGCACCTTTAACCTCCTGATTGTACATGTTGCAATTTGTCCTGAGGATGAACGGGAAGACGCGGAACCAAGGAGAGACGAGCCCTAGGTGTTGGGACAGGCATAGGTCACTCCATTTTCCCATCAGGAAGAAGAATGAACCACAGGCTCAGCCTGCCCCCCAGAACCAAAATAGGGCCTGAAGCAATCCTGCGCTTTTGCGGCCAGCTCCCAAAAAAGCGAGGAGACAAATGGAGCTCAGGGGCACTGCAATTCACAAACGTGCAGAGTTATAAATGAGAACTCTCGTCCACAAATATATTGAGGGAAGGCAACGAAGAGGATTTGAAGTCAAGGCAGATTTGCAGGAAACAGATTTCAGGGGGTAGATTCGACTCGCCTATAAAGCACATGAAAAGCGGCAAAACGTTGACAATGATGCCCTTGGCCAAAAAGGGCGTATGCGTTTTTTCTTGAATATATTCAGGAAAAAAAGCATACGCCCTTTTTGGCCAACCAAGCAAGCCGGAAGGGCAAATCAGCGCTACAAAGAAGTCTCGCTTGCCCTCGGTCAAAAGGGCCATGCTGAACAAAGTGTAAAAACCGGAAAAGCAGGACAGGCCATGGAGACATGGGAGCCTTGCTACGCTGATGAGCGGGATGTAAATTGCCAACAGGCACTCTGGAGAAGAGTACGGTGTGTCCTGAAACAAGTAATAAACACAGCGTTGAGAGCATAGGGCACTTCCACTCATGGGCATATAAATTGGGAAAACTAAAAATCAACAAGACACAGGCACCCCAAACTTTACGGCTGCTCTGTTTCCAAGAACCTCCGCTTCGGTACACCTTCAATATCCCAGGAAAGAGAAAAATGGATAAAGAAATGGTGGTACTTGGCACAATGCAATATCACTCAGCCATGAAATCAATGTCATAAGGCTAGTTAGCAGCATGATGAGTGGATTTAGGTACGATGATTCTAAGTGAAATAAGTCACACAGAAAAAGGCACTTATCCTAAGATATCGCTTATAGAGGGAATGTCAAAATCGCTACACTTGAACTGAATTACAAAACAGAACAGAGGCACACCTTTAGAAGACACACTATTGCTGCTTAACCGGAAAGGTGAGGTGGGGTGATGCATAAAACAAGGGTTTGAAATTAGCTCAGACACCGCTCCATAAGCCAAATATGTACTAGACAAGGCCTACTCCCTGCTCAGTGAACTGGACTCAACACCCCCTAGTCACCGCACAAGAATATATCTGACTAGTATGAATCTGAAAACCTATGTATCGATATCTCTCTGCAAGTGAATCAAGAGGGTGTAAAGCCGCATAAACACAGCAGGGAAAAGCAGCCAAACCCCATTCTAAACATACATTACTTTAAAAAACCCACAAAGCAAAGACAGTGAAAGAGAGAGAAATTCTTACAAAATCCGTTCAGGGTCTCTGATGCAACCTGGATTGACCATATCTAGACCCACAGCTGGATGAGACATAAGGCTGGACACTCTTGGGGCTGAGAGGATTGGTGAGGTTGGGTGAGCAAATGCAGATACTTTAAAGTAATACCGTGGGGTACCCACCCCATGGGTCTCAAATCTCCAGGTACAAGGGAATCTTCCTACATCAAAACATGCATGGGAAACCCAGAAGATGGTATGCCATGAGATCGGGAAAGGTTTCTTAAACGCACCTCATTTCTCCTCTCCTTGTGCTCGGGTTCGCCATTCCAGCCGATTGACTAACCATCTCCCTACTTGGAGAATCAGCACCTTTAACCTACTGTTTCGTCCAGGTTGCATTTTGTCCTGAGGATGAACGGGAAGATGGGGAACCAACGAAAGACTAGCCCTAGGTGTTGGGACAGGCACAGGTCACTCCATTTTCCCATCAGGAAGAAGAATGAACCACAGGCTCAGCCTGCCCCCCAGAACCAAAATAGGGCCTGAAGCAATCCTGCGCTTTTGCGGCCAGCTCCTAAAAAAGCGAGGAGACAAATGGAGCTCAGGGGCACTGCAATTCACAAACGTGCAGAGTTATAAATGAGAACTCTCGTCCACAAATATATTGAGGGAAGGCAACGAAGAGGATTTGAAAGCAAGGCAAATTTGCAGGAAACAGATTTCAGGAGGTAGATTCGACTCGCCTTTAAAGCACATGAAAAGCGGCAAAACGTTGACAATGATGCCCTTGGCCAAAAAGGGCGTATGCGTTTTTTCCTGAATATATTCAGGAAAAAACGCATACGCCCTTTTTGGCCAACCAAGCAAGCCGGAAGTGCAAATCAACGCTACAAAGAAGTCTCGCTTGCCCTCGGTCAAAGGGCCATGCTGAACAAAATGTAAAAACCAGAAAAGCAGGACAGGCCATGGAGACATGGCAGCCTTACTACGCTGATGGGGGGGATGTAAATTGCCAACAGGCACTCTGGAGAAGAGTACGGTTTGTCCTGAAACAAGTAATAAACACAGCGTAGAGAGCATAGGGCACTTCCACTCATGGGCGTAAAAATTGGGAAAACTAAAAATCAACAAGACACAGGCACCCCAAACTTTACGGCTGCTCTGTTTCCAAGAACCTCCGCTTCGGTACACCTTCAATATCCCAGGAAAGAGAAAAATGGATAAAGAAATGGTGGTACTTGGCACAATGCAATATCACTCAGCCATGAAATCAATGTCATAAGGCTAGTTAGCAGCATGATGAGTGGATTTAGGTACGATGATTCTAAGTGAAATAAGTCACACAGAAAAAGACACTTATCCTAAGATATCGCTTATAGAGGGAATGTCAAAATCGCTACACTTGAACTGAATTACAAAACAGAACAGAGTCACACCTTTAGAAGACACACTATGGCTGCTTAACGGGAAAGGTGAGGTGGGGTGATGCATAAAACAAGGGTTTGAAATTAGCTCAGAGACCGCTCCATAAGCCAAATATGTAATAGACAAGGCCTACTCCCTGCTCAGTGAACTGGACTCAACACACCCTAGTCACCACACAAGAATATATCTGACTAGTAAGAATCTGAAAACCTATGTATCGATATCTCTCTGCAAGTGAATCAAGAGGGTGTAAAGCGGCATCAACACAGCAGGGAAAAGCAGCCAAGCCCGATTCTAAACATAAATTACTTTAAAAAACCCACAAAACAAAGACAGTGAAAGAGAGAGAAATTCTTACAAAATCCGTTCAGGGTCTATGATGCAACCTGGATTGACCATATCTAGACCCACAGCTGGATGAGACATAAGGCTGGACACTCTTGGGGCTGAGAGGATTGGTGAGGTTGGGTGAGCAAACGCAGATACTTTAAAGTAACACTGCGGGGAACACACCCCATGGGTCTCAAATCTCCAGGTACAAGGGAATCTTCCTACATCAAAACATGCCTGGGAAACCCAGAAGATGGTATGCCATGAGATCGGGAAAGGTTTCTAAAATGCACCTCATTTCTCCTCTCCTTGTGCTCGGGTTCACCATTCCAGCTGCTTGACTAACCATCTCCCTACTTGGAGAATCAGCACCTTTAACCTCCTGATTGTACATGTTGCAATTTGTCCTGAGGATGAACGGGAAGACGCGGAACCAAGGAGAGACGAGCCCTAGGTGTTGGGACAGGCATAGGTCACTCCATTTTCCCATCAGGAAGAAGAATGAACCACAGGCTCAGCCTGCCCCCCAGAACCAAAATAGGGCCTGAAGCAATCCTGCGCTTTTGCGGCCAGCTCCCAAAAAAGCGAGGAGACAAATGGAGCTCAGGGGCACTGCAATTCACAAACGTGCAGAGTTATAAATGAGAACTCTCGTCCACAAATATATTGAGGGAAGGCAACGAAGAGGATTTGAAGTCAAGGCAGATTTGCAGGAAACAGATTTCAGGGGGTAGATTCGACTCGCCTATAAAGCACATGAAAAGCGGCAAAACGTTGACAATGATGCCCTTGGCCAAAAAGGGCGTATGCGTTTTTTCTTGAATATATTCAGGAAAAAAAGCATACGCCCTTTTTGGCCAACCAAGCAAGCCGGAAGGGCAAATCAGCGCTACAAAGAAGTCTCGCTTGCCCTCGGTCAAAAGGGCCATGCTGAACAAAGTGTAAAAACCAGAAAAGCAGGACAGGCCATGGAGACATGGGAGCCTTGCTACGCTGATGAGCGGGATGTAAATTGCCAACAGGCACTCTGGAGAAGAGTACGGTGTGTCCTGAAACAAGTAATAAACACAGCGTTGAGAGCATAGGGCACTTCCACTCATGGGCATATAAATTGGGAAAACTAAAAATCAACAAGACACAGGCACCCCAAACTTTACGGCTGCTCTGTTTCCAAGAACCTCCGCTTCGGTACACCTTCAATATCCCAGGAAAGAGAAAAATGGATAAAGAAATGGTGGTACTTGGCACAATGCAATATCACTCAGCCATGAAATCAATGTCATAAGGCTAGTTAGCAGCATGATGAGTGGATTTAGGTACGATGATTCTAAGTGAAATAAGTCACACAGAAAAAGGCACTTATCCTAAGATATCGCTTATAGAGGGAATGTCAAAATCGCTACACTTGAACTGAATTACAAAACAGAACAGAGGCACACCTTTAGAAGACACACTATTGCTGCTTAACCGGAAAGGTGAGGTGGGGTGATGCATAAAACAAGGGTTTGAAATTAGCTCAGACACCGCTCCATAAGCCAAATATGTACTAGACAAGGCCTACTCCCTGCTCAGTGAACTGGACTCAACACCCCCTAGTCACCGCACAAGAATATATCTGACTAGTATGAATCTGAAAACCTATGTATCGATATCTCTCTGCAAGTGAATCAAGAGGGTGTAAAGCCGCATAAACACAGCAGGGAAAAGCAGCCAAACCCCATTCTAAACATACATTACTTTAAAAAACCCACAAAGCAAAGACAGTGAAAGAGAGAGAAATTCTTACAAAATCCGTTCAGGGTCTCTGATGCAACCTGGATTGACCATATCTAGACCCACAGCTGGATGAGACATAAGGCTGGACACTCTTGGGGCTGAGAGGATTGGTGAGGTTGGGTGAGCAAATGCAGATACTTTAAAGTAATACCGTGGGGTACCCACCCCATGGGTCTCAAATCTCCAGGTACAAGGGAATCTTCCTACATCAAAACATGCATGGGAAACCCAGAAGATGGTATGCCATGAGATCGGGAAAGGTTTCTTAAACGCACCTCATTTCTCCTCTCCTTGTGCTCGGGTTCGCCATTCCAGCCGATTGACTAACCATCTCCCTACTTGGAGAATCAGCACCTTTAACCTACTGTTTCGTCCAGGTTGCATTTTGTCCTGAGGATGAACGGGAAGATGGGGAACCAACGAAAGACTACCCTAGGTGTTGGGACAGGCACAGGTCACTCCATTTTCCCATCAGGAAGAAGAATGAACCACAGGCTCAGCCTGCCCCCCAGAACCAAAATAGGGCCTGAAGCAATCCTGCGCTTTTGCGGCCAGCTCCCAAAAAAGCGAGGAGACAAATGGAGCTCAGGGGCACTGCAATTCACAAACGTGCAGAGTTATAAATGAGAACTCTCGTCCACAAATATATTGAGGGAAGGCAATGAAGAGGATTTGAAAGCAAGGCAGATTTGCAGGAAACAGATTTCAGGAGGTAGATTCGACTCGCCTTTAAAGCACATGAAAAGCAGCAAAACGTTGACAATGATGCCCTTGGCCAAAAAGGGCGTATGCGTTTTTTCCTGAATATATTCAGGAAAAAACGCATACGCCCTTTTTGGCCAACCAAGCAAGCCGGAAGGGCAAATCAGCGCTACAAAGAAGTCTCGCTTGCCCTCGGTCAAAAGGACCATGCTGAACAAAGTGTAAAAACCAGAAAAGCAGGACAGGCCATGGAGACATGGGAGCCTTGCTACGCTGATGGGCGGGATGTAAATTGCCAACAGGCACTCTGGAGAAGAGTACGGTGTGTCCTGAAACAAGTAATAAACACAGCGTAGAGAGCATAGGGCACTTCCACTCATGGGCGTATAAATTGGGAAAACTAAAAATCAACAAGACACAGGCACCCCAAACTTTACGGCTGCTCTGTTGCCAAGAACCTCCGCTTCGGTACACCTTCAATATCCCAGGAAAGAGAAAAATGGATAAAGAAATGGTGGTACTTGGCACAATGGAATATCACTCAGCCATGAAATCAATGTCATAAGGCTAGTTAGCAGCATGATGATTGGATTTAGGTACGATGATTCTATGTGAAATAAGTCACACAGAAAAAGACACTTATCCTAAGATATCGCTTATAGAGGGAATGTCAAAATCGCTACACTTGAACTGAATTACAAAACAGAACAGAGTCACACCTTTAGAAGACACACTATGGCTGCTTAACCGGAAAGGTGAGGTGGGGTGATGCATAAAACAAGGGTTTGAAATTAGCTCAGACACCGCTCCATAAGCCAAATATGTAATAGACAAGGCCTACTCCCTGCTCAGTGAACTGGACTCAACACACCCTAGTCACCACACAAGAATATATCTGACTAGTAAGAATCTGAAAACCTATGTATCGATATCTCTCTGCAAGTGAATCAAGAGGGTGTAAAGCGGCATCAACACAGCAGGGAAAAGCAGCCAAGCCCGATTCTAAACATAAATTACTTTAAAAAACCCACAAAGCAAAGACAGTGAAAGAGAGAGAAATTCTTACAAAATCCGTTCAGGGTCTCTGATGCAACCTGGATTGACCATATCTAGACCCACAGCTGGATGAGACATAAGGCTGGACACTCTTGGGGCTGAGAGGATTGGTGAGGTTGGGTGAGCAAACGCAGATACTTTAAAGTAACACTGCGGGGAACACACCCCATGGGTCTCAAATCTCCAGGTAAAAGGGCATCTTCCTACATCAAAACATGCCTGGGAAACCCAGAAGATGGTATGCTGTGAGATCGGGAAAGGTTTCTACAACGCACCTCATTTCTCCTCTCCTTGTGCTCGGGTTCGCCATTCCAGCCGCTTGACTAACCATCTCTCTACTTGGAGAATCAGCACCTTTAACCTCCTGTTTGGAACAGGTTGCAATTTGTCCTGAGGATGAACGGGAAGACGGGGAACCAACGAGAGACTAGCCCTAGGTGTTGGGACAGGCACAGGTCACTCCATTTTCCCATCAGGAAGAAGAATGAACCACAGGCTCAGCCTACCCCCCAGAACCAAAATAGGGCCTGAAGCAATCCTGCGCTTTTGCGGCCAGCTCCCAAAAAAGCGAGGAGACAAATGGAGCTCAGTGGCACTGCAATTCACAAACGTGCAGAGTTATAAATGAGAACTCTCGTCCACAAATATATTGAGAGAAGGCAACGAAGAGGATTTGAAAGCAAGGCAGATTTGCAGGAAACAGATTTCAGGAGGTAGATTCGACTCGCCGTTAAAGAACATGAAAAGCGGCAAAACGTTGACAATGATGCCCTTGGCCAAAAAGGGCGTATGCGTTTTTCCTTGAATATATTCAGGAAAAAAAGCATACGCCCTTTTTGGCCAACCAAACAAGCCGGAAGGGCAAATCAGCGCTACAAAGAAGTCTCGCTTGCCCTCGGTCAAAAGGGCCATGCTGAACAAAGTGTAAAAACCAGAAAAGCAGGACAGACGATGGAGACATGGGAGCCTTGCTACGCTGATGAGCGGGATGTAAATTGCCAACAGGCACTCTGGAGAAGAGTACGGTGTGTCCTGAAACAAGTAATAAACACAGCGTTGAGAGCATAGGGCACTTCCACTCATGGGCATATAAATTGGGAAAACTAAAAATCAACAAGACACAGGCACCCCAAACTTTACGGCTGCTCTCTTTCCAAGAACCTCCACTTCGGTACACCTTCAATATCCCAGGAAAGAGAAAAATGGATAAAGAAATGATGGTACTTGCGCAATGCAATATCACTCAGCCATGAAATCAATGTCATAAGGCTAGTTAGCAGCATGATGAGTGGATTTAGGTACGATGATTCTAAGTGAAATAAGTCACACAGAAAAAGGCACTTATCCTAAGATATCGCTTATAGAGGGAATGTCAAAATCGCTACACTTGAACTGAATTACAAAACAGAACAGAGGCACACCTTTAGAAGACACACTATTGCTGCTTAACCGGAAAGGTGAGGTGGGGTGATGCATAAAACAAGGGTTTGAAATTAGCTCAGACATCGCTCCATAAACCAAATATGTAATAGACAAAGCCTACTCCCTGCTCAGTGAACTGGACTCAACACCCCCTAGTCACCGCACAAGAATATATCTGACTAGTATGAATCTGAAAACCTATGTATCGATATCTCTCTGCAAGTGAATCAAGAGGGTGTAAAGCGGCATAAACACAGCAGGGAAAAGCAGCCAAACCCCATTCTAAACATACATTACTTTAAAAAACCCACAAAGCAAAGACAGTGAAAGAGAGAGAAATTCTTACAAAATCCGTTCAGGGTCTCTGATGCAACCTGGATTGACCATATCTAGAGCCACAGCTGGATGAGACATAAGGCTGGACACTCTTGGGGCTGAGAGGATTGGTGAGGTTGGGTGAGCAAATGCAGATACTTTAAAGTAATACCGTGGGGTACCCACCCCATGGGTCTCAAATCTCCAGGTACAATGGAATCTTCCTACATCAAAACATGCATGGGAAACCCAGAAGATGCTATGCCGTGAGATCGGGAAAGGTTTCTAAAACGCACCTCATTTCTCCTCTCCTTGTGCTCGGGTTCGCCATTCCAGCCGATTGACTAACCATCTCCCTACTTGGAGAATCAGCACCTTTAACCTACTGTTTCGTCCAGGTTGCATTTTGTCCTGAGGATGAACGGGAAGATGGGGAACCAACGAAAGACTAGCCCTAGGTGTTGGGACAGGCACAGGTCACTCCATTTTCCCATCAGGAAGAAGAATGAACCACAGGCTCATCCTGCCCCCCAGAACCAAAATAGGGCCTGAAGCAATCCTGCGCTTTTGCGGCCAGCTCCTAAAAAAGCGAGGAGACAAATGGAGCTCAGGGGCACTGCAATTCACAAACGTGCAGAGTTATAAATGAGAACTCTCGTCCACAAATATATTGAGGGAAGGCAACGAAGAGGATTTGAAAGCAAGGCAGATTTGCAGGAAACAGATTTCAGGAGGTAGATTCGACTCGCCTTTAAAGCACATGAAAAGCGGCAAAACGTTGACAATGATGCCCTTGGCCAAAAAGGGCGTATGCGTTTTTTCCTGAATATATTCAGGAAAAAACGCATACGCCCTTTTTGGCCAACCAAGCAAGCCGGAAGTGCAAATCAACGCTACAAAGAAGTCTCGCTTGCCCTCGGTCAAAGGGCCATGCTGAACAAAATGTAAAAACCAGAAAAGCAGGACAGGCCATGGAGACATGGCAGCCTTACTACGCTGATGGGGGGGATGTAAATTGCCAACAGGCACTCTGGAGAAGAGTACGGTGTGTCCTGAAACAAGTAATAAACACAGCGTAGAGAGCATAGGGCACTTCCACTCATGGGCGTAAAAATTGGGAAAACTAAAAATCAACAAGACACAGGCACCCCAAACTTTACGGCTGCTCTGTTTCCAAGAACCTCCGCTTCGGTACACCTTCAATATCCCAGGAAAGAGAAAAATGGATAAAGAAATGGTGGTACTTGGCACAATGCAATATCACTCAGCCATGAAATCAATGTCATAAGGCTAGTTAGCAGCATGATGAGTGGATTTAGGTACGATGATTCTAAGTGAAATAAGTCACACAGAAAAAGACACTTATCCTAAGATATCGCTTATAGAGGGAATGTCAAAATCGCTACACTTGAACTGAATTACAAAACAGAACAGAGTCACACCTTTAGAAGACACACTATGGCTGCTTAACGGGAAAGGTGAGGTGGGGTGATGCATAAAACAAGGGTTTGAAATTAGCTCAGAGACCGCTCCATAAGCCAAATATGTAATAGACAAGGCCTACTCCCTGCTCAGTGAACTGGACTCAACACACCCTAGTCACCACACAAGAATATATCTGACTAGTAAGAATCTGAAAACCTATGTATCGATATCTCTCTGCAAGTGAATCAAGAGGGTGTAAAGCGGCATCAACACAGCAGGGAAAAGCAGCCAAGCCCGATTCTAAACATAAATTACTTTAAAAAACCCACAAAACAAAGACAGTGAAAGAGAGAGAAATTCTTACAAAATCCGTTCAGGGTCTATGATGCAACCTGGATTGACCATATCTAGACCCACAGCTGGATGAGACATAAGGCTGGACACTCTTGGGGCTGAGAGGATTGGTGAGGTTGGGTGAGCAAACGCAGATACTTTAAAGTAACACTGCGGGGAATACACCCCATGGGTCTCAAATCTCCAGGTACAAGGGAATCTTCCTACATCAAAACATGCCTGGGAAACCCAGAAGATGGTATGCCATGAGATCGGGAAAGGTTTCTAAAATGCACCTCATTTCTCCTCTCCTTGTGCTCGGGTTCACCATTCCAGCTGCTTGACTAACCATCTCCCTACTTGGAGAATCAGCACCTTTAACCTCCTGATTGTACAGGTTGCAATTTGTCCTGAGGATGAACGGGAAGACGCGGAACCAAGGAGAGACGAGCCCTAGGTGTTGGGACAGGCATAGGTCACTCCATTTTCCCATCAGGAAGAAGAATGAACCACAGGCTCAGCCTGCCCCCCAGAACCAAAATAGGGCCTGAAGCAATCCTGCGCTTTTGCGGCCAGCTCCCAAAAAAGCGAGGAGACAAATGGAGCTCAGGGGCACTGCAATTCACAAACGTGCAGAGTTATAAATGAGAACTCTCGTCCACAAATATATTGAGGGAAGGCAACGAAGAGGATTTGAAATCAAGGCAGATTTGCAGGAAACAGATTTCAGGGGGTAGATTCGACTCGCCTATAAAGCACATGAAAAGCGGCAAAACGTTGACAATGATGCCCTTGGCCAAAAAGGGCGTATGCGTTTTTTCTTGAATATATTCAGGAAAAAAAGCATACGCCCTTTTTGGCCAACCAAGCAAGCCGGAAGGGCAAATCAGCGCTACAAAGAAGTCTCGCTTGCCCTCGGTCAAAAGGGCCATGCTGAACAAAGTGTAAAAACCAGAAAAGCAGGACAGGCCATGGAGACATGGGAGCCTTGCTACGCTGATGAGCGGGATGTAAATTGCCAACAGGCACTCTGGAGAAGAGTACGGTGTGTCCTGAAACAAGTAATAAACACAGCGTTGAGAGCATAGGGCACTTCCACTCATGGGCATATAAATTGGGAAAACTAAAAATCAACAAGACACAGGCACCCCAAACTTTACGGCTGCTCTGTTTCCAAGAACCTCCGCTTCGGTACACCTTCAATATCCCAGGAAAGAGAAAAATGGATAAAGAAATGGTGGTACTTGGCACAATGCAATATCACTCAGCCATGAAATCAATGTCATAAGGCTAGTTAGCAGCATGATGAGTGGATTTAGGTACGATGATTCTAAGTGAAATAAGTCACACAGAAAAAGGCACTTATCCTAAGATATCGCTTATAGATGGAATGTCAAAATCGCTACACTTGAACTGAATTACAAAACAGAACAGAGGCACACCTTTAGAAGACACACTATTGCTGCTTAACCGGAAAGGTGAGGTGGGGTGATGCATAAAACAAGGGTTTGAAATTAGCTCAGACACCGCTCCATAAGCCAAATATGTACTAGACAAGGCCTACTCCCTGCTCAGTGAACTGGACTCAACACCCCCTAGTCACCGCACAAGAATATATCTGACTAGTATGAATCTGAAAACCTATGTATCGATATCTCTCTGCAAGTGAATCAAGAGGGTGTAAAGCCGCATAAACACAGCAGGGAAAAGCAGCCAAACCCCATTCTAAACATACATTACTTTAAAAAACCCACAAAGCAAAGACAGTGAAAGAGAGAGAAATTCTTACAAAATCCGTTCAGGGTCTCTGATGCAACCTGGATTGACCATATCTAGACCCACAGCTGGATGAGACATAAGGCTGGACACTCTTGGGGCTGAGAGGATTGGTGAGGTTGGGTGAGCAAATGCAGATACTTTAAAGTAATACCGTGGGGTACCCACCCCATGGGTCTCAAATCTCCAGGTACAAGGGAATCTTCCTACATCAAAACATGCATGGGAAACCCAGAAGATGGTATGCCATGAGATCGGGAAAGGTTTCTTAAACGCACCTCATTTCTCCTCTCCTTGTGCTCGGGTTCGCCATTCCAGCCGATTGACTAACCATCTCCCTACTTGGAGAATCAGCACCTTTAACCTACTGATTCGTCCAGGTTGCATTTTGTCCTGAGGATGAACGGGAAGATGGGGAACCAACGAAAGACTACCCTAGGTGTTGGGACAGGCACAGGTCACTCCATTTTCCCATCAGGAAGAAGAATGAACCACAGGCTCAGCCTGCCCCCCAGAACCAAAATAGGGCCTGAAGCAATCCTGCGCTTTTGCGGCCAGCTCCCAAAAAAGCGAGGAGACAAATGGAGCTCAGGGGCACTGCAATTCACAAACGTGCAGAGTTATAAATGAGAACTCTCGTCCACAAATATATTGAGGGAAGGCAATGAAGAGGATTTGAAAGCAAGGCAGATTTGCAGGAAACAGATTTCAGGAGGTAGATTCGACTCGCCTTTAAAGCACATGAAAAGCAGCAAAACGTTGACAATGATGCCCTTGGCCAAAAAGGGCGTATGCGTTTTTTCCTGAATATATTCAGGAAAAAACGCATACGCCCTTTTTGGCCAACCAAGCAAGCCGGAAGGGCAAATCAGCGCTACAAAGAAGTCTCGCTTGCCCTCGGTCAAAAGGACCATGCTGAACAAAGTGTAAAAACCAGAAAAGCAGGACAGGCCATGGAGACATGGGAGCCTTGCTACGCTGATGGGCGGGATGTAAATTGCCAACAGGCACTCTGGAGAAGAGTACGGTGTGTCCTGAAACAAGTAATAAACACAGCGTAGAGAGCATAGGGCACTTCCACTCATGGGCGTATAAATTGGGAAAACTAAAAATCAACAAGACACAGGCACCCCAAACTTTACGGCTGCTCTGTTGCCAAGAACCTCCGCTTCGGTACACCTTCAATATCCCAGGAAAGAGAAAAATGGATAAAGAAATGGTGGTACTTGGCACAATGGAATATCACTCAGCCATGAAATCAATGTCATAAGGCTAGTTAGCAGCATGATGATTGGATTTAGGTACGATGATTCTATGTGAAATAAGTCACACAGAAAAAGACACTTATCCTAAGATATCGCTTATAGAGGGAATGTCAAAATCGCTACACTTGAACTGAATTACAAAACAGAACAGAGTCACACCTTTAGAAGACACACTATGGCTGCTTAACCGGAAAGGTGAGGTGGGGTGATGCATAAAACAAGGGTTTGAAATTAGCTCAGACACCACTCCATAAGCCAAATATGTAATAGACAAGGCCTACTCCCTGCTCAGTGAACTGGACTCAACACACCCTAGTCACCACACAAGAATATATCTGACTAGTAAGAATCTGAAAACCTATGTATCGATATCTCTCTGCAAGTGAATCAAGAGGGTGTAAAGCGGCATCAACACAGCAGGGAAAAGCAGCCAAGCCCGATTCTAAACATAAATTACTTTAAAAAACCCACAAAGCAAAGACAGTGAAAGAGAGAGAAATTCTTACAAAATCCGTTCAGGGTCTCTGATGCAACCTGGATTGACCATATCTAGACCCACAGCTGGATGAGACATAAGGCTGGACACTCTTGGAGCTGAGAGGATTGGTGAGGTTGGGTGAGCAAACGCAGATACTTTAAAGTAACACTGCGGGGAACACACCCCATGGGTCTCAAATCTCCAGGTAAAAGGGCATCTTCCTACATCAAAACATGCCTGGGAAACCCAGAAGATGGTATGCTGTGAGATCGGGAAAGGTTTCTACAACGCACCTCATTTCTCCTCTCCTTGTGCTCGGGTTCGCCATTCCAGCCGCTTGACTAACCATCTCTCTACTTGGAGAATCAGCACCTTTAACCTCCTGTTTGGAACAGGTTGCAATTTGTCCTGAGGATGAACGGGAAGACGGGGAACCAACGAGAGACTAGCCCTAGGTGTTGGGACAGGCACAGGTCACTCCATTTTCCCATCAGGAAGAAGAATGAACCACAGGCTCAGCCTGCCCCCCAGAACCAAAATAGGGCCTGAAGCAATCCTGCGCTTTTGCGGCCAGCTCCCAAAAAAGCGAGGAGACAAATGGAGCTCAGTGGCACTGCAATTCACAAACGTGCAGAGTTATAAATGAGAACTCTCGTCCACAAATATATTGAGAGAAGGCAACGAAGAGGATTTGAAAGCAAGGCAGATTTGCAGGAAACAGATTTCAGGAGGTAGATTCGACTCGCCGTTAAAGAACATGAAAAGCGGCAAAACGTTGACAATGATGCCCTTGGCCAAAAAGGGCGTATGCGTTTTTCCTTGAATATATTCAGGAAAAAAAGCATACGCCCTTTTTGGCCAACCAAACAAGCCGGAAGGGCAAATCAGCGCTACAAAGAAGTCTCGCTTGCCCTCGGTCAAAAGGGCCATGCTGAACAAAGTGTAAAAACCAGAAAAGCAGGACAGACGATGGAGACATGGGAGCCTTGCTACGCTGATGAGCGGGATGTAAATTGCCAACAGGCACTCTGGAGAAGAGTACGGTGTGTCCTGAAACAAGTAATAAACACAGCGTTGAGAGCATAGGGCACTTCCACTCATGGGCATATAAATTGGGAAAACTAAAAATCAACAAGACACAGGCACCCCAAACTTTACGGCTGCTCTCTTTCCAAGAACCTCCACTTCGGTACACCTTCAATATCCCAGGAAAGAGAAAAATGGATAAAGAAATGATGGTACTTGCGCAATGCAATATCACTCAGCCATGAAATCAATGTCATAAGGCTAGTTAGCAGCATGATGAGTGGATTTAGGTACGATGATTCTAAGTGAAATAAGTCACACAGAAAAAGGCACTTATCCTAAGATATCGCTTATAGAGGGAATGTCAAAATCGCTACACTTGAACTGAATTACAAAACAGAACAGAGGCACACCTTTAGAAGACACACTATTGCTGCTTAACCGGAAAGGTGAGGTGGGGTGATGCATAAAACAAGGGTTTGAAATTAGCTCAGACATCGCTCCATAAACCAAATATGTAATAGACAAAGCCTACTCCCTGCTCAGTGAACTGGACTCAACACCCCCTAGTCACCGCACAAGAATATATCTGACTAGTATGAATCTGAAAACCTATGTATCGATATCTCTCTGCAAGTGAATCAAGAGGGTGTAAAGCGGCATAAACACAGCAGGGAAAAGCAGCCAAACCCCATTCTAAACATACATTACTTTAAAAAACCCACAAAGCAAAGACAGTGAAAGAGAGAGAAATTCTTACAAAATCCGTTCAGGGTCTCTGATGCAACCTGGATTGACCATATCTAGACCCACAGCTGGATGAGACATAAGGCTGGACACTCTTGGGGCTGAGAGGATTGGTGAGGTTGGGTGAGCAAATGCAGATACTTTAAAGTAATACCGTGGGGTACCCACCCCATGGGTCTCAAATCTCCAGGTACAAGGGAATCTTCCTACATCAAAACATGCATGGGAAACCCAGAAGATGCTATGCCGTGAGATCGGGAAAGGTTTCTAAAACGCACCTCATTTCTCCTCTCCTTGTGCTCGGGTTCGCCATTCCAGCCGCTTGACTAACCATCTCCCTATTTGGAGAATCAGCACCTTTAACCTACTGTTTCGTCCAGGTTGCATTTTGTCCTGAGGATGAACGGGAAGATGGGGAACCAACGAAAGACTAGCCCTAGGTGTTGGGACAGGCACAGGTCACTCCATTTTCCCATCAGGAAGAAGAATGAACCACAGGCTCAGCCTGCCCCCCAGAACCAAAATAGGGCCTGAAGCAATCCTGCGCTTTTGCGGCCAGCTCCTAAAACAGCGAGGAGACAAATGGAGCACAGGGGCACTGCAATTCACAAACCTGCAGAGTTATAAATGAGAACTCTCGTCCACAAATATATTGAGGGAAGGCAACGAAGAGGATTTGAAAGCAAGGCAGATTTGCAGGAAACAGATTTCAGGAGGTAGATTCGACTCGCCTTTAAAGCACATGAAAAGCGGCAAATCGTTGACAATGATGCCCTTGGCCAAAAAGGGCGTATGCGTTTTTTCCTGAATATATTCAGGAAAAAACGCATACGCCCTTTTTGGCCAACCAAGCAAGCCGGAAGTGCAAATCAACGCTACAAAGAAGTCTCGCTTGCCCTCGGTCAAAAGGGCCATGCTGAACAAAATGTAAAAACCAGAAAAGCAGGACAGGCCATGGAGACATGGCAGCCTTACTACGCTGATGGGGGGGATGTAAATTGCCAACAGGCACTCTGGAGAAGAGTACGGTGTGTCCTGAAACAAGTAATAAACACAGCGTAGAGAGCATAGGGCACTTCCACTCATGGGCGTAAAAATTGGGAAAACTAAAAATCAACAAGACACAGGCACCCCAAACTTTACGGCTGCTCTGTTTCCAAGAACCTCCGCTTCGGTACACCTTCAATATCCCAGGAAAGAGAAAAATGGATAAAGAAATGGTGGTACTTGGCACAATGCAATATCACTCAGCCATGAAATCAATGTCATAAGGCTAGTTAGCAGCATGATGAGTGGATTTAGGTACGATGATTCTAAGTGAAATAAGTCACACAGAAAAAGACACTTATCCTAAGATATCGCTTATAGAGGGAATGTCAAAATCGCTACACTTGAACTGAATTACAAAACAGAACAGAGTCACACCTTTAGAAGACACACTATGGCTGCTTAACGGGAAAGGTGAGGTGGGGTGATGCATAAAACAAGGGTTTGAAATTAGCTCAGAGACCGCTCCATAAGCCAAATATGTAATAGACAAGGCCTACTCCCTGCTCAGTGAACTGGACTCAACACACCCTAGTCACCACACAAGAATATATCTGACTAGTAAGAATCTGAAAACCTATGTATCGATATCTCTCTGCAAGTGAATCAAGAGGGTGTAAAGCGGCATCAACACAGCAGGGAAAAGCAGCCAAGCCCGATTCTAAACATAAATTACTTTAAAAAACCCACAAAACAAAGACAGTGAAAGAGAGAGAAATTCTTACAAAATCCGTTCAGGGTCTATGATGCAACCTGGATTGACCATATCTAGACCCACAGCTGGATGAGACATAAGGCTGGACACTCTTGGGGCTGAGAGGATTGATGAGGTTGGGTGAGCAAACGCAGATACTTTAAAGTAACACTGCGGGGAATACACCCCATGGGTCTCAAATCTCCAGGTACAAGGGAATCTTCCTACATCAAAACATGCCTGGGAAACCCAGAAGATGGTATGCCATGAGATCGGGAAAGGTTTCTAAAATGCACCTCATTTCTCCTCTCCTTGTGCTCGGGTTCACCATTCCAGCTGCTTGACTAACCATCTCCCTACTTGGAGAATCAGCACCTTTAACCTCCTGATTGTACAGGTTGCAATTTGTCCTGAGGATGAACGGGAAGACGCGGAACCAAGGAGAGACGAGCCCTAGGTGTTGGGACAGGCATAGGTCACTCCATTTTCCCATCAGGAAGAAGAATGAACCACAGGCTCAGCCTGCCCCCCAGAACCAAAATAGGGCCTGAAGCAATCCTGCGCTTTTGCGGCCAGCTCCCAAAAAAGCGAGGAGACAAATGGAGCTCAGGGGCACTGCAATTCACAAACGTGCAGAGTTATAAATGAGAACTCTCGTCCACAAATATATTGAGGGAAGGCAACGAAGAGGATTTGAAATCAAGGCAGATTTGCAGGAAACAGATTTCAGGGGGTAGATTCGACTCGCCTATAAAGCACATGAAAAGCGGCAAAACGTTGACAATGATGCCCTTGGCCAAAAAGGGCGTATGCGTTTTTTCTTGAATATATTCAGGAAAAAAAGCATACGCCCTTTTTGGCCAACCAAGCAAGCCGGAAGGGCAAATCAGCGCTACAAAGAAGTCTCGCTTGCCCTCGGTCAAAAGGGCCATGCTGAACAAAGTGTAAAAACCAGAAAAGCAGGACAGGCCATGGAGACATGGGAGCCTTGCTACGCTGATGGGCGGGATGTAAATTGCCAACAGGCACTCTGGAGAAGAGTACGGTGTGTCCTGAAACAAGTAATAAACACAGCGTTGAGAGCATAGGGCACTTCCACTCATGGGCATATAAATTGGGAAAACTAAAAATCAACAAGACACAGGCACCCCAAACTTTACGGCTGCTCTGTTTCCAAGAACCTCCGCTTCGGTACACCTTCAATATCCCAGGAAAGAGAAAAATGGATAAAGAAATGGTGGTACTTGGCACAATGCAATATCACTCAGCCATGAAATCAATGTCATAAGGCTAGTTAGCAGCATGATGAGTGGATTTAGGTACGATGATTCTAAGTGAAATAAGTCACACAGAAAAAGGCACTTATCCTAAGATATCGCTTATAGAGGGAATGTCAAAATCGCTACACTTGAACTGAATTACAAAACAGAACAGAGGCACACCTTTAGAAGACACACTATTGCTGCTTAACCGGAAAGGTGAGGTGGGGTGATGCATAAAACAAGGGTTTGAAATTAGCTCAGACACCGCTCCATAAGCCAAATATGTACTAGACAAGGCCTACTCCCTGCTCAGTGAACTGGACTCAACACCCCCTAGTCACCGCACAAGAATATATCTGACTAGTATGAATCTGAAAACCTATGTATCGATATCTCTCTGCAAGTGAATCAAGAGGGTGTAAAGCCGCATAAACACAGCAGGGAAAAGCAGCCAAACCCCATTCTAAACATACATTACTTTAAAAAACCCACAAAGCAAAGACAGTGAAAGAGAGAGAAATTCTTACAAAATCCGTTCAGGGTCTCTGATGCAACCTGGATTGACCATATCTAGACCCACAGCTGGATGAGACATAAGGCTGGACACTCTTGGGGCTGAGAGGATTGGTGAGGTTGGGTGAGCAAATGCAGATACTTTAAAGTAATACCGTGGGGTACCCACCCCATGGGTCTCAAATCTCCAGGTACAAGGGAATCTTCCTACATCAAAACATGCATGGGAAACCCAGAAGATGGTATGCCATGAGATCGGGAAAGGTTTCTTAAACGCACCTCATTTCTCCTCTCCTTGTGCTCGGGTTCGCCATTCCAGCCGATTGACTAACCATCTCCCTACTTGGAGAATCAGCACCTTTAACCTACTGTTTCGTCCAGGTTGCATTTTGTCCTGAGGATGAACGGGAAGATGGGGAACCAACGAAAGACTACCCTAGGTGTTGGGACAGGCACAGGTCACTCCATTTACCCATCAGGAAGAAGAATGAACCACAGGCTCAGCCTGCCCCCCAGAACCAAAATAGGGCCTGAAGCAATCCTGCGCTTTTGCGGCCAGCTCCCAAAAAAGCGAGGAGACAAATGGAGCTCAGGGGCACTGCAATTCACAAACGTGCAGAGTTATAAATGAGAACTCTCGTCCACAAATATATTGAGGGAAGGCAACGAAGAGGATTTGAAAGCAAGGCAGATTTGCAGGAAACAGATTTCAGGAGGTAGATTCGACTCGCCTTTAAAGCACATGAAAAGCGGCAAAACGTTGACAATGATGCCCTTGGCCAAAAAGGGCGTATGCGTTTTTTCCTGAATATATTCAGGAAAAAACGCATACGCCCTTTTTGGCCAACCAAGCAAGCCGGAAGGGCAAATCAGCGCTACAAAGAAGTCTCGCTTGCCCTCGGTCAAAAGGGCCATGCTGAACAAAGTGTAAAAACCAGAAAAGCAGGACAGGCCATGGAGACATGGGAGCCTTGCTACGCTGATGGGCGGGATGTAAATTGCCAACAGGCACTCTGGAGAAGAGTACGGTGTGTCCTGAAACAAGTAATAAACACAGCGTAGAGAGCATAGGGCACTTCCACTCAAGGGCGTAGAAATTGGGAAAAATAAAAATCAAAAAGACACAGGCACCCTAAAGTTTACGGCTGCTCTGTTTCCAAGAACCTCCACTTCGGTACACCTTCAATATCCCAGGAAAGAGAAAAATGGATAAAGAAATGGTGGTACTTGGCACAATGGAATATCACTCAACCATGAAATCAATGTCATAAGGCTAGTTAGCAGCATGATGAGTGGATTTAGATACGATGATTCTAAGTGAATTAAGTCACACAGAAAAAGACACTTATCCTAAGATATCGCTTATAGAGGGAATGTCAAAATCGCTGCACTTGAAGTGAATTACAAAACAGAACAGAGTCACACCTTTAGAAGACACACTATGGCTGCTTAACGGGAAAGGTGAGGTGGGGTGATGCATAAAACAAGGGTTTGAAATTAGCTCAGAGACCGCTCCATAAGCCAAATATGTAATAGACAAGGCCTACTCCCTGCTCAGTGAACTGGACTCAACACACCCTAGTCACCACACAAGAATATATCTGACTAGTAAGAATCTGAAAACCTATGTATCGATATCTCTCTGCAAGTGAATCAAGAGGGTGTAAAGCGGCATCAACACAGCAGGGAAAAGCAGCCAAGCCCGATTCTAAACATAAATTACTTTAAAAAACCCACAAAGCAAAGACAGTGAAAGAGAGAGAAATTCTTACAAAATCCGTTCAGGGTCTCTGATGCAACCTGGATTGACCATATCTAGACCCACAGCTGGATGAGACATAAGGCTGGACACTCTTGGGGCTGAGAGGATTGGTGAGGTTGGGTGAGCAAACGCAGATACTTTAAAGTAACACTGCGGGGAACACACCCCATGGGTCTCAAATCTCCAGGTAAAAGGGCATCTTCCTACATCAAAACATGCCTGGGAAACCCAGAAGATGGTATGCTGTGAGATCGGGAAAGGTTTCTACAACGCACCTCATTTCTCCTCTCCTTGTGCTCGGGTTCGCCATTCCAGCCGCTTGACTAACCATCTCTCTACTTGGAGAATCAGCACCTTTAACCTCCTGTTTGGAACAGGTTGCAATTTGTCCTGAGGATGAACGGGAAGACGGGGAACCAACGAGAGACTAGCCCTAGGTGTTGGGACAGGCACAGGTCACTCCATTTTCCCATCAGGAAGAAGAATGAACCACAGGCTCAGCCTACCCCCCAGAACCAAAATAGGGCCTGAAGCAATCCTGCGCTTTTGCGGCCAGCTCCCAAAAAAGCGAGGAGACAAATGGAGCTCAGTGGCACTGCAATTCACAAACGTGCAGAGTTATAAATGAGAACTCTCGTCCACAAATATATTGAGGGAAGGCAACGAAGAGGATTTGAAAGCAAGGCAGATTTGCAGGAAACAGATTTCAGGAGGTAGATTCGACTCGCCGTTAAAGAACATGAAAAGCGGCAAAACGTTGACAATGATGCCCTTGGCCAAAAAGGGCGTATGCGTTTTTCCTTGAATATATTCAGGAAAAAAAGCATACGCCCTTTTTGGCCAACCAAACAAGCCGGAAGGGCAAATCAGCGCTACAAAGAAGTCTCGCTTGCCCTCGGTCAAAAGGGCCATGCTGAACAAAGTGTAAAAACCAGAAAAGCAGGACAGGCGATGGAGACATGGGAGCCTTGCTACGCTGATGAGCGGGATGTAAATTGCCAACAGGCACTCTGGAGAAGAGTACGGTGTGTCCTGAAACAAGTAATAAACACAGCGTTGAGAGCATAGGGCACTTCCACTCATGGGCATATAAATTGGGAAAACTAAAAATCAACAAGACACAGGCACCCCAAACTTTACGGCTGCTCTGTTTCCAAGAACCTCCACTTCGGTACACCTTCAATATCCCAGGAAAGAGAAAAATGGATAAAGAAATGGTGGTACTTGCGCAATGCAATATCACTCAGCCATGAAATCAATGTCATAAGGCTAGTTAGCAGCATGATGAGTGGATTTAGGTACGATGATTCTAAGTGAAATAAGTCACACAGAAAAAGGCACTTATCCTAAGATATCGCTTATAGAGGGAATGTCAAAATCGCTACACTTGAACTGAATTACAAAACAGAACAGAGGCACACCTTTAGAAGACACACTATTGCTGCTTAACCGGAAAGGTGAGGTGGGGTGATGCATAAAACAAGGGTTGGAAATTAGCTCAGACATCGCTCCATAAACCAAATATGTAATAGACAATGCCTACTCCCTGCTCAGTGAACTGGACTCAATACCCCCTAGTCACCGCACAAGAATATATCTGACTAGTATGAATCTGAAAACCTATGTATCGATATCTCTCTGCAAGTGAATCAAGAGGGTGTAAAGCGGCATAAACACAGCAGGGAAAAGCAGCCAAACCCCATTCTAAACATACATTACTTTAAAAAACCCACAAAGCAAAGACAGTGAAAGAGAGAGAAATTCTTACAAAATCCGTTCAGGGTCTCTGATGCAACCTGGATTGACCATATCTAGAGCCACAGCTGGATGAGACATAAGGCTGGACACTCTTGGGGCTGAGAGGATTGGTGAGGTTGGGTGAGCAAATGCAGATACTTTAAAGTAATACCGTGGGGTACCCACCCCATGGGTCTCAAATCTCCAGGTACAAGGGAACCTTCCTACATCAAAACATGCATGGGAAACCCAGAAGATGCTATGCCGTGAGATCGGGAAAGGTTTCTAAAACGCACCTCATTTCTCCTCTCCTTGTGCTCGGGTTCGCCATTCCAGCCGATTGAATAACAATCTCCCTACTTGGAGAATCAGCACCTTTAACCTACTTTTTCGTCCAGGTTGCATTTTGTCCTGAGGATGAACGGGAAGATGGGGAACCAACGAAAGACTAGCCCTAGGTGTTGGGACAGGCACAGGTCACTCCATTTTCCCATCAGGAAGAAGAATGAACCACAGGCTCAGCCTGCCCCCCAGAACCAATATAGGGCCTGAAGCAATCCTGCGCTTTTGCGGCCAGCTCCTAAAAAAGCGAGGAGACAAATGGAGCTCAGGGGCACTGCAATTCACAAACGTGCAGAGTTATAAATGAGAACTCTCGTCCACAAATATATTGAGGGAAGGCAACGAAGAGGATTTGAAAGCAAGGCAGATTTGCAGGAAACAGATTTCAGGAGGTAGATTCGACTCGCCTTTAAAGCACATGAAAAGCGGCAAAACGTTGACAACGATGCCCTTGGCCAAAAAGGGCGTATGCGTTTTTTCCTGAATATATTCAGGAAAAAACGCATACGCCCTTTTTGGCCAACCAAGCAAGCCGGAAGTGCAAATCAACGCTACAAAGAAGTCTCGCTTGCCCTCGGTCAAAAGGGCCATGCTGAACAAAATGTATAAACCAGAAAAGCAGGACAGGCCATGGAGACATGGCAGCCTTACTACGCTGATGGGGGGGATGTAAATTGCCAACAGGCACTCTGGAGAAGAGTACGGTGTGTCCTGAAACAAGTAATAAACACAGCGTAGAGAGCATAGGGCACTTCCACTCATGGGCGTAAAAATTGGGAAAACTAAAAATCAACAAGACACAGGCACCCCAAACTTTACGGCTGCTCTGTTTCCAAGAACCTCCGCTTCGGTACACCTTCAATATCCCAGGAAAGAGAAAAATGGATAAAGAAATGGTGGTACTTGGCACAATGCAATATCACTCAGCCATGAAATCAATGTCATAAGGCTAGTTAGCAGCATGATGAGTGGATTTAGGTACGATGATTCTAAGTGAAATAAGTCACACAGAAAAAGACACTTATCCTAAGATATCGCTTATAGAGGGAATGTCAAAATCGCTACACTTGAACTGAATTACAAAACAGAACAGAGTCACACCTTTAGAAGACACACTATGGCTGCTTAACGGGAAAGGTGAGGTGGGGTGATGCATAAAACAAGGGTTTGAAATTAGCTCAGAGACCGCTCCATAAGCCAAATATGTAATAGACAAGGCCTACTCCCTGCTCAGTGAACTGGACTCAACACACCCTAGTCACCACACAAGAATATATCTGACTAGTAAGAATCTGAAAACCTATGTATCGATATCTCTCTGCAAGTGAATCAAGAGGGTGTAAAGCGGCATCAACACAGCAGGGAAAAGCAGCCAAGCCCGATTCTAAACATAAATTACTTTAAAAAACCCACAAAACAAAGACAGTGAAAGAGAGAGAAATTCTTACAAAATCCGTTCAGGGTCTCTGATGCAACCTGGATTGACCATATCTAGACCCACAGCTGGATGAGACATAAGGCTGGACACTCTTGGGGCTGAGAGGATTGGTGAGGTTGGGTGAGCAAACGCAGATACTTTAAAGTAACACTGCGGGGAATACACCCCATGGGTCTGAAATCTCCAGGTACAAGGGAATCTTCCTACATCAAAACATGCCTGGGAAACCCAGAAGATTGTATGCCATGAGATCGGGAAAGGTTTCTAAAATGCACCTCATTTCTCCTCTCCTTGTGCTCGGGTTCACCATTCCAGCTGCTTGACTAACCATCTCCCTACTTGGAGAATCAGCACCTTTAACCTCCTGATTGTACAGGTTGCAATTTGTCCTGAGGATGAACGGGAAGACGCGGAACCAAGGAGAGACGAGCCCTAGGTGTTGGGACAGGCATAGGTCACTCCATTTTCCCATCAGGAAGAAGAATGAACCACAGGCTCAGCCTGCCCCCCAGAACCAAAATAGGGCCTGAAGCAATCCTGCGCTTTTGCGGCCAGCTCCCAAAAAAGCGAGGAGACAAATGGAGCTCAGGGGCACTGCAATTCACAAACGTGCAGAGTTATAAATGAGAACTCTCGTCCACAAATATATTGAGGGAAGGCAACGAAGAGGATTTGAAAGCAAGGCAGATTTGCAGGAAACAGATTTCAGGGGGTAGATTCGACTCGCCTATAAAGCACATGAAAAGCGGCAAAACGTTGACAATGATGCCCTTGGCCAAAAAGGGCGTATGCGTTTTTTCTTGAATATATTCAGGAAAAAAAGCATACGCCCTTTTTGCCAACCAAGCAAGCCGGAAGGGCAAATCAGCGCTACAAAGAAGTCTCGCTAGCCCTCGGTCAAAAGGGCCATGCTGAACAAAGTGTAAAAACCAGAAAAGCAGGACAGGCCATGGAGACATGGGAGCCTTGCTACGCTGATGAGCGGGATGTAAATTGCCAACAGGCACTCTGGAGAAGAGTACGGTGTGTCCTGAAACAAGTAATAAACACAGCGTTGAGAGCATAGGGCACTTCCACTCATGGGCATATAAATTGGGAAAACTAAAAGTCAACAAGACACAGGCACCCCAAACTTTACGGCTGCTCTGTTTCCAAGAACCTCCGCTTCGGTACACCTTCAATATCCCAGGAAAGAGAAAAATGGATAAAGAAATGGTGGTACTTGGCACAATGCAATATCACTCAGCCATGAAATCAATGTCATGAGGCTAGTTAGCAGCATGATGTGTCGATTTAGCGACGATGATTCTAAGTGAAATAAGTCACACAGAAAAAGGCACTTATCCTAAGATATCGCGTAGAGAGGGAATGTCAAAATCGCTACACTTGAACTGAATTACGAAACAGAACAGAGGCACACCTTTAGAAGACACACTATGGCTGCTTAACGGGAAAGGTGAGGTGGGGTGATGCATAAAAAAAGGGTTTGAAATTAGCTCAGACACCGCTCCATAAGCCAAATATGTAATAGACAAGGCCTACTCCCTGCTCAGTGAACTGGACTCAACACCCCCTAGTCACCGCACAAGAATATATCTGACTAGTATGAATCTGAAAACCTATGTATCGATATCTCTCTGCAAGTGAATCAAGAGGGTGTAAAGCAGCATAAACACAGCAGGGAAAAGCAGCCAAACCCCATTCTAAACATACATTACTTTAAAAAACCCACAAAGCAAAGACAGTGAAAGAGAGAGAAATTCTTACAAAATCCGTTCAGGGTCTCTGATGCAACCTGGATTAACCATATCTAGACCCACAGCTGGATGAGACATAAGGCTGGACACTCTTGGGGCTGAGAGGATTGGTGAGGTTGGGTGAGCAAATGCAGATACTTTAAAGTAATACCGCGGGGTACCCACCCCATGGGTCTCAAATCTCCAGGTACAAGGGAATCTTCCTACATCAAAACATGCATGGGAAACCCAGAAGATGGTATGCCGTGAGATCGGGAAAGGTTTCTAAAACGCACCTCATTTCTCCTCTCCTTGTGCTCGGGTTCGCCATTCCAGCCGCTTGACTAACCATCTCCCTACTTGGAGAATCAGCACCTTTAACCTACTGTTTCGTCCACGTTGCAATTTGTCCTGAGGATGAACGTGAAGACGGGGAACCAACGAGAGACGAGCCCTAGGTTTTGGGACAGGTATAGGTCACTCCATTTTCCCATCAGGAAGAAGAATGAACCACAGGCTCAGCCTGCCCCCCAGAACCAAAATAGGGCCTGAAGCAATCCTGCGCCTTTGCGGCCAGCTCCCAAAAAAGCGACGAGACAAATGGAGCTCAGGGGCACTGCAATTCACAAACGTGTAGAGTTATAAATGAGAACTCTCGTCCACAAATATATTGAGGGAAGGCAACGAAGAGGATTTTAAAGCAAGGCAGATTTGCAGGAAACAGATTTCAGGAGGTAGATTCGACTCGCCTTTAAAGCACATGAAAAGCGGCAAAACGTTGACAATGATGCCCTTGGCCAAAAAGGGAGTATGCGTTTTTTCCTGAATATATTCAGGAAAAAACGCATACGCACTTTTTGGCCAACCAAGCAAGCCGGAAGGGCAAATCGGCACTACAAAGAAGTCTCGCTTGCCCTCGGTTAAAAGGGCCATGCTGAACAAAGTGTAAAAACCAGAAAAGCAGGACAGGCCATGGAGACATGGGAGCCTTGCTACGCTGATGGGCGGGATGTAAATTGCCAACAGGCACTCTGGAGAAGAGTACGGTGTGTCCTGAAACAAGTAATAAACACAGCGTAGAGAGCATAGGGCACTTCCACTCATGGGCGTATAAATTGGGAAAACTAAAAATCAACAAGACACAGGCACCCTAAAGTTTACGGCTGCTCTGTTTCCAAGAACCTCCGCTTCGGTACACCTTCAATATCCCAGGAAAGAGAAAAATGGATAAAGAAATGGTGGTACATGGCACAATGGAATATCACTCAGCCATGAAATCAATGTCATATGTCTAGTTAGCAGCATGATGAGTGGATTTAGGTACGATGATTCTAAGTGAAATAAGTCACACAGAAAAAGACACTTATCCTAAGATATCGCTTATAGAGGGAATGTCAAAATCGCTACACTTGAACTGAATTACAAAACAGAACAGAGGCACACCTTTAGAAGACACAATATGGCTGCTTAACGGGAAAGGTGAGGTGGGGTGATGCATAAAACAAGGGTTTGAAATTAGCTCAGAGACCGCTCCATAAGCCAAATATGTAATAGACAAGGCCTACTCCCTGCTCAGTGAACTGGACTCAACACACCCTAGTCACCACACAAGAATATATCTGACTAGTAAGAATCTGAAAACCTATGTATCGATATCTCTCTGCAAGTGAATCAAGAGGGTGTAAAGCGGCATCAACACAGCAGGGAAAAGCAGCCAAACCCCATTCTAAACATACATTACTTCTAAAAACCCACAAAACTAAGACAGTGAAAGAGAGAGAAATTCTTACAAAATCCGTTCAGGGTCTATGATGCAACGTGGATTGACCATATCAAGACCCACAGCTGGATGAGACATAAGGCTGGACACTCTTGGGGCTGAGAGGATTGGTGAGGTTGGATGAGCAAACGCAGATACTTTAAAGTAACACGGCCGGGAACACACCCCATGGGTCTCAAATCTCCAGGTACAAGGGAATCTTCCTACATCAAAACATGCATGGGAAACCCAGAAGATGGTATGCCATGAGATCGGGAAAGGTTTCTAAAACGCACCTCATTTCTCCTCTCCTTGTGCTCGGGTTCGCCATTCCAGCCGCTTGACTAACCATCTCCCTATTTGGAGAATCAGCACCTTTAACCTCCTGATTGTACAGGTTGCAATTTGTCCTGAGGATGAACGGGAAGACGCGGAACCAACGAGAGACGAGCCCTAGGTGTTGGAACAGGCATAGGTCACTCCATTTTCCCATCAGGAAGAAGAATGAACCACAGGCTCAGCCTGCCCCCCAGAACCAAAATAGGGCCTGAAGCAATACTGCGCTTTTGCGGCCAGCTCCCAAAAAAGCGAGAAGACAAATGGAGCTCAGGGGCACTGCAATTCACAAACGTGCAGAGTTATAAATGAGAACTCTCGTCCACAAATATATTGAGGGAAGGCAACGAAGAGGATTTGAAAGCAAGGCAGATTTGCAGGAAACAGATTTCAGGAGGTAGATTCGACTCGCCTTTAAAGCACATGAAAAGCGGCAAAACGTTGACAATGATGCCCTTGGCCAAAAAGGGCGTATGCGTTTTTTCCTGAATATATTCAGGAAAAAACGCATACGCCCTTTTTGGCCAACCAAGCAAGCCAGAAGGGCAAATCAGCGCTACAAAGAAGTCTCGCTTGCCCTCGGTCAAAAGGGCCATGCTGAACAAACAGTAAAAACCAGAAAATCAGGACAGGCCATGGAGACATGGGAGCCTTGCTACGCTGATGGGCGGGATGTAAATTGCCAACAGGCACTCTGGAGAAGAGTACGGTGTGTCCTGAAACAAGTAATAAACACAGCGTAGAGAGCATAGGGCACTTCCACTCATGGGCGTATAAATTGGGAAAACTAAAAATCAACAAGACACAGGCACCCTAAAGTTTACGGCTGCTCGGTTTACAAGAACCTCCACTTCGGTACACCTTCAAAATCCCAGGAAAGAGAAAAATGGATAAAGAAATGGTGGTACTTGGCACAATGGAATATCACTCAGCCATGTAATCAATGTCATAAGGCTAGTTAGCAGCATGATGAGTGGATTTAGGTACGATGATTCTAAGTGAAATAAGTCACACAGAAAAAGACACTTATCCTAAGATATCGCTTATAGAGGGAATGTCAAAATCGCTACACTTGAACTGAATTACGAAACAGAACAGAGGCACACCTTTAGAAGACACACTATGGCTGCTTAACGGGAAAGGTGAGGTGGGGTGATGCATAAAACAAGGGTTTGAAATTAGCTCAGAGACCGCTCCATAAGCCAAATATGTAATAGACAAGGCCTACTCCCTGCTCAGTGACCTGGACTCAAAACACCCTAGTCACCACACAAGAATATATCTGACTAGTAAGAATCTGAAAACCTATGTATCGATATCTCTCTGCAAGTGAATCAAGAGGGTGTAAAGCGGCATCAACACAGCAGGGAAAAGCAGCCAAGCCCTATTCTAAACATAAATTACTTTAAAAAACCCACAAAACAAAGACAGTGAAAGAGAGAGAAATTCTTACAAAATCCGTTCAGGGTCTATCATGCAACCTGGATTGACCATATCTAGACCCACAGCTGGATGAGACATAAGGCTGGACACTCTTGGGGCTGAGAGGATTGGTGAGGTTGGGTGAGCAAACGCAGATACTTTAAATAACACTGCGGGGAACACACCCCATGGGTCTCAAATCTCCAGGTACAAGGGCATCTTCCTACATCAAAACATGCATGGGAAACCCAGAAGATGGTATGCCGTGAGATCGGGAAAGGTTTCTAAAACGCACCTCATTTCTCCTCTCCTTGTGCTCGGGTTCGCCATTCCAGCCGCTTGACTAACCATCTCCCTACTTGGAGAATCAGCACCTTTAACCTCCTGATTGTACAGGTTGCAATTTGTCCTGAGGATGAACGTGAAGACGGGGAACCAACGAGAGACGAGCCCTAGGTGTTGGGACAGGCATAGGTCACTCCATTTTCCCATCAGGAAGAAGAATGAACCACAGGCTCAGCCTGCCCCCCAGAACCAAAATAGGGCCTGAAGCAATCCTGCGCTTTTGCGGCCAGCTCCCAAAAAAGCGAGGAGACAAATGGAGCTCAGGGGCACTGCAATTCACAAACGTGCAGAGTTATAAATGAGAACTCTCGTCCACAAATATATTGAGGGAAGGCAACGAAGAGGATTTGAAAGCAAGGCAGATTTGCAGGAAACAGATTTCAGGAGGTAGATTCGACTCGCCTTTAAAGCACATGAAAAGCGGCAAAACGTTGACAATGATGCCCTTGGCCAAAAAGGGCGTATGCGTTTTTTCCTGAATATATTCAGGAAAAAACGCATACGCCCTTTTTGGCCAACCAAGCAAGCCGGAAGGGCAAATCGGCGCTACAAAGAAGTCTCGCTTGCCCTCGGTTAAAAGGGCCATGCTGAACAAAGTGTAAAAACCAGAAAAGCAGGACAGGCCATGGAGACATGGCAGCCTTGCTACGCCAATGGGTGGGATGTAAATTGCCAACAGGCACACTGGAGAAGAGTACGGTGTGTCCTGAAACAAGTAATAAACACAGCGTAGAGAGCATAGGGCACTTCCACTCATGGGCGTATAAATTGGGAAAGCTAAAAATCAACAAGACACAGGCACCCTAAAGTTTACGGCTGCTCTGTTTCCAAGAACCTCCGCTTCGGTACACCTTCAATATCCCAGGAAAGAGAAAAATGGATAAAGAAATGGTGGTACTTGGCACAATGGAATATCACTCAGCCATGAAATCAATGTCATAAGGCTAGTTAGCAGCATGATGAGTGGATTTAGGTACGATGATTCTAAGTGAAATAAGTCACACAGAAAAAGACACTTATCCTAAGATATCGCTTATAGAGGGAATGTCAAAATCGCTACACTTGAACTGAATTACGAAACAGAACAGAGGCACACCTTTAGAAGACACACTATGGCTGCTTAACGGGAAAGGTGAGGTGGGGTGATGCATAAAACAAGGGTTTGAAATTAGCTCAGAGACCGCTCCATAAGCCAAATATGTAATAGACAAGGCCTACTCCCTGCTCAGTGAACTAGACTCAACACACCCTAGTCACCACACAAGAATATATCTGACTAGTAAGAATCTGAAAACCTATGTATCGATATCTCTCTGCAAGTGAATCAAGAGGGTGTAAAGCGGCATCAACACAGCAGGGAAAAGCAGCCAAGCACCATTCTAAACATAAATTACTTTAAAACACCCACAAAACAAAGACAGTGAAAGAGAGAGAAATTCTTACAAAATCCGTTCAGGGTCTATGATGCAACGTGGATTGACCATATCTAGACCCACAGCTGGATGAGACATAAGGCTGGACACTCTTGGGGCTGAGAGGATTGGTGAGGTTGGGTGAGCAAATGCAGATACTTTAAATTAATACCGCGGGGTACCCACCCCATGGGTCTCAAATCTCCAGGTACAAGGGAATCTTCCTACATCAAAACATGCATGGGAAACCCAGAAGATGGTATGCCGTGAGATCGGGAAAGGTTTCTAAAACGCACCTCATTTCTCCTCTCCGTGTGCTCGGGTTCGCCATTCCAGCCGCTTGACTAACCATCTCCCTACTTGGAGAATCAGCACCTTTAACCTACTGTTTCGTCCAGGTTGCAAATTGTCCTGAGGATGAACGGGAAGACGGGGAACCAACGAAAGACTAGCCCTAGGTGTTGGGACAGGCACAGGTCACTCCATTTTCCCATCAGGAAGAAGAATGAACCACAGGCTCAGCCTGCCCCCCAGAACCAAAATAGGGCCTGAAGCAATCCTGTGCTTCTGCGGCCAGCTCCCAAAAAAGCGAGGAGACAAATGGAGCTCAGGGGCACTGCAATTCACAAACGTGCAGAGTTATAAATGAGAACTCTCGTCCACAAATATATTGAGGGAAGGCAACGAAGAGGATTTTAAAGCAAGGCAGATTTGCAGGAAACAGATTTCAGGAGGTAGATTCGACTCGCATTTAAAGCACATGAAAAGTGGCAAAACGTTGACAATGATGCCCTTGGCCAAAAAGGGCGTATGCGTTTTTTCCTGAATATATTCAGGAAAAAACGCATACGCCCTTTCTGGCCAACCAAGCAAGCCGGAAGGGCAAATCAGCGCTACAAAGAAGTCTCGCTTGCCCTCGTTCAAAAGGGCCATGCTGAACAAAGTGTAAAAACCAGAAAAGCAGGACAGGCCATGGAGACATGGGAGCCTTGCTACGCTGATGGGCGGGATGTAAATTGCCAACAGGCACTCTGGAGAAGAGTACGGTGTGTCCTGAAACAAGTAATAAACACAGCGTAGAGAGCATAGGGCACTTCCACTCATGGGCGTATAAATTGGGAAAGCTAAAAATCAACAAGACACAGGCACCCTAAAGTTTACGGCTGCTCGGTTTACAAGAACCTCCACTTTGGTACACCTTCAAATTCCCAGGAAAGAGAAAAATGGATAAAGAAATGGTGGTACTTGGCACAATGGAATATCACTCAGCCATGAAATCAATGTCATAAGGCTAGTTAGCAGCATGATGAGTGGATTTAGGTACGATGATTCTAAGTGAAATAAGTCACACAGAAAAAGACACTTATCCTAAGATATCGCTTATACAGGGAATGTCAAAATCGCTACACTTGAACTGAATTACGAAACAGAACAGAGGCACACCTTTAGAAGACACACTATGGCTGCTTAACGGGAAAGGTGAGGTGGGGTGATGCATAAAACAAGGGTTTGAAATTAGCTCAGAGACCGCTCCATAAGCCAAATATGTAATAGACAAGGCCTACTCCCTGCTCAGTGAACTGGACTCAAAACACCCTATTCACCACACAAGAATATATCTGACTAGTAAGAATCTGAAAACCTATGTATCGATATCTCTCTCCAATTGAATCAAGAGGGTGTAAAGCGGCATCAACACAGCAGGGAAAAGGAGCCAAGCCCGATTCTAAACATAAATTACTTTAAAAAACCCACAAAACAAAGACAGTGAAAGAGAGAGAAATTCTTACAAAATCCGTTCAGGGTCTATGATGCAACCTGGATTGACCATATCCAGACCCATAGCTGGATGAGAAATAAGGCTGGACACTCTTGGGGCTGAGAGGATTGGTGAGGTTGGGTGAGCAAATGCAGATACTTTAAATAACACTGCGGGGAACACACCCCATGGGTCTCAAATCTCCAGGTACAAGGGCATCTTCCTACATCAAAACATGCATGGGAAACCCAGAAGATGGTATGCCATGAGATCGGGAAAGGTTTCTAAAACGCACCTCATTTCTCCTCTCCTTGTGCTCGGGTTCGCCATTCCAGCCGCTTGACTAACCATCTCCCTACTTGGAGAATCAGCACCTTTAACCTCCTGATTGTACAGGTTGCAATTTGTCCTGAGGATGAACGGGAAGACGGGGAACCAACGAGAGACGAGCCCTAGGTGTTGGGACAGGCATAGGTCACTCCATTTTCCCATCAGGAAGAAGAATGAACCAGAGGCTCAGCCTGCCCCCCAGAACCAAAATAGGGCCTGAAGCAATCCTGCGCTTTTGCGGCCAGCTCCCAAAAAAGCGAGGAGACAAATGGAGCTCAGGGGCACTGCAATTCACAAACGTGCAGAGTTATAAATGAGAACTCTCGTCCACAAATATATTGAGGGAAGTCAACGAAGAGGATTTCAAAGCAAGGCAGATTTGCAGGAAACAGATTTCAGGAGGTAGATTCGACTCGCCTTTAAAGCACATGAAAAGCGGCAAAACGTTGACAATGATGCCCTTGGCCAAAAAGGGCGTATGCGTTTTTTCCTGAACATATTCAGGAAAAAACGCATACGCCCTTTTTGGCCAACCAAGCAAGCCGGAAGGGCAAATCAGCGCTACAAAGAAGTCTCGCTTGCCCTCGGTCAAAAGGGCCATGCTGAACAAAGTGTAAAAACCAGAAAAGCAGGACAGGCCATGGAGACATGGGAGCCTTGCTATGCTGATGGGCGGGATGTAAATTGCCAACAGGCACTCTGGAGAAGAGTATGGTGTGTCCTGAAACAAGTAATAAACACAGCGTAGAGAGCATAGGGCACTTCCACTCATGGGCGTATAAATTGGGAAAACTAAAAGTCAACAAATCACAGGCACCCCAAACTTTACGGCTGCTCTGTTGCCAAGAACCTCCGCTTTGGTACACCTTCAATATCCCAGGAAAGAGAAAAATGGATAAAGAAATGGTGGTACTTGGCACAATGGAATATCACTCAGCCATGAAATCAATGTCATAAGGCTAGTTAGCAGCATGATGTGTCGATTTAGCGACGATGATTCTAAGTGAAATAAGTCACACAGAAAAAGGCACATATCCTAAGATATCGCTTAGAGAGGGAATGTCAAAATCGCTACACTTGAACGGAATTACGAAACAGAACAGAGGCACACCTTTAGAAGACACACTATGGCTGCTTAACGGGAAAGGTGAGGTGGGGTGATGCATAAAACAAGGGTTTGAAATTAGCTCAGACACCGCTCCATAAGCCAAATATGTAATAGACAAGGCCTACTCCCTGCTCAGTGAACTGGACTCAACACCCCCTAGTCACCGCACAAGAATATATCTGACTAGTATGAATCTGAAAACCTATGTATTGATAACTCTCTGCAAGTGAATCAAGAGGGTGTAAAGCAGCAGAAACACAGCAGGGAAAAGCAGCCAAACCCCATTCTAAACATACATTACTTTAAAAAACCCACAAAGCAAAGACAGTGAAAGAGAGAGAAATTCTTACAAAATCCGTTCAGGGTCTCTGATGCAACCTGGATTAACCATATCTAGACCCACAGCTGGATGAGACATAAGGCTGGACACTCTTGGGGCTGAGAGGATTGGTGAGGTTGGGTGAGCAAATGCAGATACTTTAAAGTAATACCGCGGGGTACCCACCCCATGGGTCTCAAATCTCCAGGTACAAGGGAATCTTCCTACATCAAAACATGCATGGGAAACCCAGAAGATGGTATGCCGTGAGATCGGGAAAGGTTTCTAAAACGCACCTCATTTCTCCTCTCCTTGTGCTCGGGTTCGCCATTCCAGCCGCTTGACTAACCATCTCCCTACTTGGAGAATCAGCACCTTTAACCTACTGTTTCGTCCAGGTTGCAAATTGTCCTGAGGATGAACGGGAAGACGGGGAACCAACGAAAGACTAGCCCTAGGTGTTGGGACAGGCACAGGTCACTCCATTTTCCCATCAGGAAGAAGAATGAACCACAGGCTCAGCCTGCCCCCCAGAACCAAAATAGGGCCTGAAGCAATCCTGCGCTTCTGCGGCCAGCTCCCAAAAAAGCGAGGAGACAAATGGAGCTCAGGGGCACTGCAATTCACAAACGTGCAGAGTTATAAATGAGAACTCTCGTCCACAAATATATTGAGGGAAGGCAACGAAGAGGATTTTAAAGCAAGGCAGATTTGCAGGAAACAGATTTCAGGAGGTAGATTCGACTCGCCTTTAAAGCACATGAAAAGCGGCACAACGTTGACAATGATGCCCTTGGCCAAAAAGGGCGTATGCGTTTTTTCCTGAATATATTCAGGAAAAAACGCATACGCCCTTTCTGGCCAACCAAGCAAGCCGGAAGGGCAAATCAGCGCTACAAAGAAGTCTCGCTTGCCCTCGGTCAAAAGGGCCATGCTGAACAAAGTGTAAAAACCAGAAAAGCAGGACAGGCCATGGAGACATGGGAGCCATGCTACGCTGATGGGCGGGATGTAAATTGCCAACAGGCACTCTGGAGAAGAGTACGGTGTGTCCTGAAACAAGTAATAAACACAGCGTAGAGAGCATAGGGCACTTCCACTCATGGGCGTATAAATTGGGAAAACTAAAAATCAACAAGACACAGGCACCCTAAAGTTTACGGCTGCTCGGTTTACAAGAACCTCTACTTTGGTACACCTTCAAAATCCCAGGAAAGAGAAAAATGGATAAAGAAATGGTGGTACTTGGCACAATGGAATATCACTCAGCCATGAAATCAATGTCATAAGGCTAGTTAGCAGCATGATGAGTGGATTTAGGTACGATGATTCTAAGTGAAATAAGTCACACAGAAAAAGACACTTATCCTAAGATATCGCTTATACAGGGAATGTCAAAATCGCTACACTTGAACTGAATTACGAAACAGAACAGAGGCACACCTTTAGAAGACACACTATGGCTGCTTAACGGGAAAGGTGAGGTGGGGTGATGCATAAAACAAGGGTTTGAAATTAGCTCAGAGACCGCTCCATAAGCCAAATATGTAATAGACAAGGCCTACTCCCTGCTCAGTGAACTGGACTCAAAACACCCTAGTCACCACACAAGAATATAACTGACTAGTAAGAATCTGAAAACCTATGTATCGATATCTCTCTCCAAGTGAATCAAGAGGGTGTAAAGCGGCATCAACACAGCAGGGAAAAGCAGCCAAGCCCGATTCTAAACATAAATTACTTTAAAAAACCCACAAAACAAAGACAGTGAAAGAGAGAGAAATTCTTACAAAATCCGTTCAGTGTCTATGATGCAACCTGGATTGACCATATCCAGACCCACAGCTGGATGAGAAATAAGGCTGGACACTCCTGGGGCTGAGAGGATTGGTGAGGTTGGGTGAGCAAACGCAGATACTTTAAATAACACTGCGGGGAACACACCCCATGGGTCTCAAATCTCCAGGTACAAGGGCATCTTCCTACATCAAAACATGCATGGGAAACCCAGAGGATGGTATGCCATGAGATCGGGAAAGGTTTCTAAAACGCACCTCATTTCTCCTCTCCTTGTGCTCGGGTTCGCCATTCCAGCCGCTTGACTAACCATCTCCCTACTTGGAGAATCAGCACCTTTAACCTCCTGATTGTACAGGTTGAAATTTGTCCTGAGGATGAACGGGAAGACGGGGAACCAACGAGAGACGAGCCCTAGGTGTTGGGACAGGCATAGGTCACTCCATTTTCCCATCAGGAAGAAGAATGAACCACAGGCTCAGCCTGCCCCCCAGAACCAAAATAGGGCCTGAAGCAATCCTGCGCTTTTGCGGCCAGCTCCCAAAAAAGCGAGGAGACAAATGGAGCTCAGGGGCACTGCAATTCACAAACGTGCAGAGTTATAAATGAGAACTCTCGTCCACAAATATATTGAGGGAAGGCAACGAAGAGGATTTGAAAGCAAGGCAGATTTGCAGGAAACAGATTTCAGGAGGTAGATTCGACTCGCCTTTAAAGCACATGAAAAGCGGCAAAACGTTGACAATGATGCCCTTGGCCAAAAAGGGCGTATGCGTTTTTTCCTGAATATATTCAGGAAAAAACGCATACGCCCTTTTTGGCCAAGCAAGCAAGCCGGAAGGGCAAATCAGCGCTACAAAGAAGTCTCGCTTGCCCTCGGTCAAAAGGGCCATGCTGAACAAAGTGTAAAAACCAGAAAAGCAGGACAGGCCATGGAGACATGGGAGCCTTGCTATGCTGATGGGCGGGATGTAAATTGCCAACAGGCACTCTGGAGAAGAGTATGGTGTGTCCTGAAACAAGTAATAAACACAGCGTAGAGAGCATAGGGCACTTCCACTCATGGGCGTATAAATTGGGAAAACTAAAAGTCAACAAATCACAGGCACCCCAAACTTTACGGCTGCTCTGTTGCCAAGAACCTCCGCTTCGGTACACCTTCAATATCCCAGGAAAGAGAAAAATGGATAAAGAAATGGTGGTACTTGGCACAATGGAATATCACTCAGCCATGAAATCAATGTCATAAGGCTAGTTAGCAGCATGATGTGTCGATTTAGCGACGATGATTCTAAGTGAAATAAGTCACACAGAAAAAGGCACTTATCCTAAGATATCGCTTATAGAGGGAATGTCAAAATCGCTACACTTGAACTGAATTACGAAACAGAACAGAGGCACACCTTTAGAAGACACACTATGGCTGCTTAACGGGAAAGGTGAGGTGGGGTGATGCATAAAACAAGGGTTTGAAATTAGCTCAGAGACCGCTCCATAAGCCAAATATGTAATAGACAAGGCCTACTCCCTGCTCAGTGAACTGGACTCAACACCCCCTAGTCACCGCACAAGAATATATCTGACTAGTATAAATCTGAAAACCTATGTATCGATATCTCTCTGCAAGTGAATCAAGAGGGTGTAAAGCAGCATAAACACAGCAGGGAAAAGCAGCCAAACCCCATTCTAAACATACATTACTTTAAAAAACCCACAAAGCAAAGACAGTGAAAGAGAGAGAAATTCTTACAAAATCCGTTCAGGGTCTCTGATGCAACCTGGATTAACCATATCTAGACCCACAGCTGGATGAGACATAAGGCTGGACACTCTTGGGGCTGAGAGGATTGGTGAGGTTGGGTGAGCAAATGCAGATACTTTAAAGTAATACCGCGGGGTACCCACCCCATGGGTCTCAAATCTCCAGGTACAAGGGAATCTTCCTACATCAAAACATGCATGGGAAACCCAGAAGATGGTATGCCGTGAGATCGGGAAAGGTTTCTAAAACGCAACTCATTTCTCCTCTCCTTGTGCTCGGGTTCGCCATTCCAGCCGCTTGACTAACCATCTCCCTACTTGGAGAATCAGCACCTTTAACCTACTGTTTCGTCCAGGTTGCAATTTGTCCTGAGGATGAACGGGAAGACGGGGAACCAACGAAAGACTAGCCCTAGGTGTTGGGACAGGCACAGGTCACTCCATTTTCCCATCAGGAAGAAGAATGAACCACAGGCTCAGCCTGCCCCCCAGAACC
This sequence comes from Eubalaena glacialis, assembly GCF_028564815.1. NCBI lineage: Eukaryota > Metazoa > Chordata > Mammalia > Artiodactyla > Balaenidae > Eubalaena > Eubalaena glacialis. The sequence goes on along the minus strand of NW_026871303.1, from coordinate 118,088 downwards.
AAAATAGGCCCTGAAGCAATCCTGCGCTTCTGCGGCCAGCTCCCAAAAAAGCGAGGAGACAAATGGAGCTCAGGGGCACTGCAATTCACAAACGTGCAGAGTTATAAATGAGAACTCTCGTCCACAAATATATTGAGGGAAGGCAACGAAGAGGATTTGAAAGCAAGGCAGATTTGCAGGAAACAGATTTCAGCAGGTAGATTCGACTCGCCTTTAAAGCACATGAAAAGCGGCAAAACGTTGACAATGATGCCCTTGGCCAAAAAGGGCGTATGCGTTTTTTCCTGAATATATTCAGGAAAAAACGCATACGCCCTTTTTGGCCAACCAAGCAAGCCGGAAGGGCAAATCAGCGCTACAAAGAAGTCTCGCTTGCCCTCGGTCAAAAGGGCGATGCTGAACAAAGTGTAAAAACCAGAAAAGCAGGACAGGCCATGGAGACATGGGAGCCTTGCTACGCTGATGGGTGGGATGTAAATTGCCAACAGGCACACTGGAGAAGAGTACGGTGTGTCCTGAAACAAGTAATAAACACAGCGTAGAGAGCATAGGGCACTTCCACTCATGGGCGTATAAATTGGGAAAACTAAAAATCAACAAGACACAGGCACCCTAAAGTTTACGGCTGCTCTGTTTCCAAGAACCTCCGCTTCGGTACACCTTCAATATCCCAGGAAAGAGAAAAATGGATAAAGAAATGGTGGTACTTGGCACAATGGAATATCACTCAGCCATGAAATCAATGTCATAAGGCTAGTTAGCAGCATGATGAGTGGATTTAGGTACGATGATTCTAAGTGAAATAAGTCACACAGAAAAAGACACTTATCCTAAGATATCGCTTATAGAGGGAATGTCAAAATCGCTACACTTGAACTGAATTACAAAACAGAACAGAGTCACACCTTTAGAAGACACACTATGGCTGCTTAACGGGAAAGGTGAGGTGGGGTGATGCATAAAACAAGGGTTTGAAATTAGCTCAGAGACCGCTCCATAAGCCAAATATGTAATAGACAAGGCCTACTCCCTGCTCAGTGAACTGGACTCAACACACCCTAGTCACCACACAAGAATATATCTGACTAGTAAGAATCTGAAAACCTATGTATCGATATCTCTCTGCAAGTGAATCAAGAGGGTGTAAAGCGGCATCAACACAGCAGGGAAAAGCAGCCAAACCCCATTCTAAACATACATTACTTTTAAAAACCCACAAAACAAAGACAGTGAAAGAGAGAGAAATTCTTACAAAATCCGTTCAGGGTCTATGATGCAACGTGGATTGACCATATCTAGACCCACAGCTGGATGAGACATAAGGCTGGACACTCTTGGGGCTGAGAGGATTGGTGAGGTTGGGTGAGCAAACGCAGATACTTTAAAGTAACACTGCGGGGAACACACCCCATGGGTCTCAAATCTCCAGGTACAAGGGAATCTTCCTACATCAAAACATGCATGGGAAACCCAGAAGATGGTATGCCATGAGATCGGGAAAGGTTTCTAAAACGCACCTCATTTCTCCTCTCCTTGTGCTCGGGTTCGCCATTCCAGCCGCTTGACTAACCATCTCCCTATTTGGAGAATCAGCACCTTTAACCTCCTGATTGTACAGGTTGCAATTTGTCCTGAGGATGAACGGGAAGACGGGGAACCAACGAGAGACGAGCCCTAGGTGTTGGGACAGGCATAGGTCACTCCATTTTCCCATCAGGAAGAAGAATGAACCACAGGCTCAGCCTGCCCCCCAGAACCAAAATAGGGCCTGAAGCAATCCTGCGCTTTTGCGGCCAGCTCCCAAAAAAGCGAGGAGACAAATGGAGCTCAGGGGCACTGCAATTCACAAACGTGCAGAGTTATAAATGAGAACTCTCGTCCACAAATATATTGAGGGAAGGCAACGAAGAGGATTAGAAAGCAAGGCAGATTTGCAGGAAACAGATTTCAGGAGGTAGATTCGACTCGCCTTTAAAGCACATGAAAAGCGGCAAAACGTTGACAATGATGCCCTTGGCCAAAAAGGGCGTATGCGTTTTTTCCTGAATATATTCAGGAAAAAACGCATACGCCCTTTTTGGCCAACCAAGCAAGCCGGAAGGGCAAATCAGCGCTACAAAGAAGTCTCGCTTGCCCTCGGTCAAAAGGGCCATGCTGAACAAAGTGTAAAAACCAGAAAAGCAGGACAGGCCATGGAGACATGGGAGCCTTGCTATGCTGATGGGCGGGATGTAAATTGCCAACAGGCACTCAGGAGAAGAGTACGGTGTGTCCTGAAACAAGTAATAAACACAGCGTAGAGAGCATAGGGCACTTCCACTCATGGGCGTATAAATTGGGAAAACTAAAAGTCAACAAATCACAGGCACCCCAAACTTTACGGCTGCTCTGTTTCCAAGAACCTCCGCTTCGGTACACCTTCAATATCCCAGGAAAGAGAAAAATGGATAAAGAAATGGTGGTACTTGGCACAATGGAATATCACTCAGCCATGAAATCAATGTCATAAGGCTAGTTAGCAGCATGATGTGTCGATTTAGCGACGATGATTCTAAGTGAAATAAGTCACACAGAAAAAGGCACTTATCCTAAGATATCGCTTAGAGAGGGAATGTCAAAATCGCTACACTTGAAATGAATTACGAAACAGAACAGAGGCACACCTTTAGAAGACACACTATGGCTGCTTAACGGGAAAGGTGAGGTGGGGTGATGCATAAAACAAGGGTTTGAAATTAGCTCAGACACCGCTCCATAAGCCAAATATGTAATAGACAAGGCCTACTCCCTGCTCAGTGAACTGGACTCAACACCCCCTAGTCACCGCACAAGAATATATCTGACTAGTATGAATCTGAAAACCTATGTATCGATAACTCTCTGCAAGTGAATCAAGAGGGTGTAAAGCAGCAGAAACACAGCAGGGAAAAGCAGCCAAACCCCATTCTAAACATACATTACTTTTAAAAACCCACAAAGCAAAGACAGTGAAAGAGAGAGAAATTCTTACAAAATCCGTTCAGGGTCTCTGATGCAACCTGGATTAACCATATCTAGAGCCACAGCTGGATGAGACATAAGGCTGGACACTCTTGGGGCTGAGAGGATTGGTGAGGTTGGGTGAGCAAATGCAGATACTTTAAAGTAATACCGCGGGGTACCCACCCCATGGGTCTCAAATCTCCAGGTACAAGGGAATCTTCCTACATCAAAACATGCATGGGAAACCCAGAAGATGGTATGCCGTGAGATCGGGAAAGGTTTCTAAAACGCACCTCATTTCTCCTCTCCTTGTGCTCGGGTTCGCCATTCCAGCCGCTTGACTAACCATCTCCCTATTTGGAGAATCAGCACCTTTAACCTACTGTTTCGTCCAGGTTGCAAATTGTCCTGAGGATGAACGGGAAGACGGGGAACCAACGAGAGACTAGCCCTAGGTGTTGGGACAGGCACAGGTCACTCCATTTTCCCATCAGGAAGAAGAATGAACCACAGGCTCAGCCTGCCCCCCAGAACCAAAATAGGGCCTGAAGCAATCCTGCGGTTCTGCGGCCAGCTCCCAAAAAAGCGAGGAGACAAACGGAGCTCAGGGGCACTGCAATTCACAAACGTGCAGAGTTATTAATGAGAACTCTCGTCCACAAATATATTGAGGGAAGGCAACGAAGAGGATTTTAAAGCAAGGCAGATTTGCAGGAAACAGATTTCAGGAGGTAGATTCGACTCGCCGTTAAAGCACATGAAAAGCGGCAAAACGTTGACAATGATGCCCTTGGCCAAAAAGGGATTATGCGTTTTTTCCTGAATATATTCAGGAAAAAACGCATACGCCCTTTCTGGCCAACCAAGCAAGCCGGAAGGGCAAATCAGCGCTACAAAGAAGTCTCGCTTGCCCTCGGTCAAAAGGGCCATGCTGAACAAAGTGTAAAAACCAGAAAAGCAGGACAGGCCATGGAGACATGGGAGCCTTGCTACGCTGATGGGCGGGATGTAAATTGCCAACAGGCACTCTGGAGAAGAGTACGGTGTGTCCTGAAACAAGTAATAAACACAGCGTAGAGAGCATAGGGCACTTCCACTCATGGGGTATAAATTGGGAAAACTAAAAATCAACAAGACACAGGCACCCTAAAGTTTACGGCTGCTCTGTTTCCAAGAACCTCCGCTTCGGTACACCTTCAATATCCCAGGAAAGAAAAAAATGGATAAAGAAATGGTGGTACATGGCACAATGGAATAACACTCAGCCATGAAATCAATGTCATAAGGCTAGTTAGCAGCATGATGAGTGGATTTAGGTACGATGATTCTAAGTGAAATAAGTCACACAGAAAAACACACTTATCCTAAGATATCGCTTATAGAGGGAATGTCAAAATCGCTACACTTGAACTGAATTACAAAACAGAACAGAGTCACACCTTTAGAAGACACACTATGGCTGCTTAACGGGAAAGGTGAGGTGGGGTGATGCATAAAACAAGGGATTGAAATTAGCTCAGAGACCGCTCCATAAGCCAAATATGTAATAGACAAGGCCTACTCCCTGCTCAGTGAACTGGACTCAACACACCCTAGTCACCACACAAGAATATATCTGACTAGTAAGAATCTGAAAACCTATGTGTCGATATCTCTCTGCAAGTGAATCAAGAGGGTGTAAAGCGGCATCAACACAGCAGGGAAAAGCAGCCAAGCCCGATTCTAAACATACATTACTTTAAAAAACCCACAAAACAAAGACAGTGAAAGAGAGAGAATTTCTTACAAAATCCGTTCAGGGTCTATGATGCAACCTGGATTGACCATATCTACACCCACAGCTGGATGAGACATAAGGCTGGACACTCTTGGGGCTGAGAGGATTGGTGAGGTTGGGTGAGCAAACGCAGATACTTTAAAGTAATACCGCGGGGTACCCACCCCATGTGTCTCAAATCTCCAGGTACAAGGGAATCTTCCTACATCAAAACATGCATGGGAAACCCAGAAGATGGTATGCCATGAGATCGGGAAAGGTTTCTAAAACGCACCTCATTTCTCCTCTCCTTGTGCTCGGGTTCGCCATTCCAGCCACTTGACTAACCATCTCTCTACTTGGAGAATCAGCACCTTTAACCTCCTGTTTCGTCCAGGTTGCAATTTGTCCTGAGGATGAACGGGAAGACGGGGAACCAACGAGAGACTAGCCCTAGGTGTTGGGACAGGCCCAGGTCACTCCATTTTCCCATCAGGAAGAAGAATGAACCACAGGCTCAGCCTACCCCCCAGAACCAAAATAGGGCCTGAAGCAATCCTGCGTTTCTGCGGCCAGCTCCCAAAAAAGCGAGGAGACAAATGGAGCTCAGGGGCACTGCAATTCACAAACGTGCAGAGTTATAAATGAGAACTCTCGTCCACAAATATGTTGAGGGAAGGCAACGAAGAGGATTTGAAAGCAAGGCAGATTTGCAGGAAACAGATTTCAGGAGGTAGATTCGACTCGCCGTTAAAGCACATGGAAAGCGGCAAAACGTTGACAATGATGCCCTTGGCCAAAAAGGGCGTATGCGTTTTTTCCTGAATATATTCAGGAAAAAACGCATACGCCCTTTTTGGCCAACCAAGCAAGACGGAAGGGAAAATCAGCGCTACAAAGAAGTCTCGCTTGCCCTCGGTCAAAAGGGCCATGCTGAACAAAGTGTAAAAACCAGAAAAGCAGGACAGGCCATGGAGACATAGGAGCCTTGCTACGCTGATGGGCGGGATGTAAATTGCCAACAGGCACTCTGGAGAAGAGTACGGTGTGTCCTGAAACAAATAATAAACACAGCGTAGAGAGCATAGGGCACTTCCACTCATGGGCGTATAAATTGGGAAAACTAAAAATCAACAAGACACAGGCACCCTAAAGTTTACGGCTGCTCTGTTTCCAAGAACCTCCGCTTCGGTACACCTTCAATATCCCAGGAAAGAGAAAAATGGATAAAGAAATGGTAGTACTTGGCACAATGGAATATAACTCAGCCATGAAATCAATGTCATAAGGCTAGTTAGCAGCATGATGAGTGGATTTAGATACGATGCTTCTAAGTGAAATAAGTCACACAGAAAAAGACACTTATCCTAAGATATCGCTTATAGAGGGAATGTCAAAATCGCTACACTTGAACTGAATTACAAAACAGAACAGAGTCACACCTTTAGAAGACACACTATGGCTGCTTAACGGGAAAGGTGAGGTGGGGTGATGCATAAAACAAGGGATTGAAATTAGCTCAGAGACCGCTCCATAAGCCAAATATGTAATAGACAAGGCCTACTCCCTGCTCAGTGAACTGGACTCAACACACCCTAGTCACCACACAAGAATATATCTGACTAGTAAGAATCTGAAAACCTATGTGTCGATATCTCTCTGCAAGTGAATCAAGAGGGTGTAAAGCGGCATCAACACAGCAGGGAAAAGCAGCCAAGCCCGATTCTAAACATAAATTACTTTAAAAAACCCACAAAACAAAGACAGTGAAAGAGAGAGAAATTCTTACAAAATCCGTTCAGGGTCTATGATGCAACCTGGATTGACCATATCTAGACCCACAGCTGGATGAGACAGAAGGCTGGACACTCTTGGGGCTGAGAGGATTGGTGAGGTTGGGTGAGCAAACGCAGATACTTTAAAGTAACACTGCAGGGAACACACCCCATGGGTCTCAAATCTCCAGGTACAAGGGCATCTTCCTACATCAAAACATGCATGGGAAACCCAGAAGATGGTATGCCATGAGATCGGGAAAGGTTTCTAAAACGCACCTCATTTCTCCTCTCCTTGTGCTCGGGTTCACCATTCCAGCTGCTTGACTAACCATCTCCCTATTTGGAGAATCAGCACCTTTAACCTCCTGATTGTACAGGTTGCAATTTGTCCTGAGGATGAACGGGAAGACGCGGAACCAACGAGAGACGAGCCCTAGGTGTTGGGACAGGCATAGGTCACTCCATTTTCCCATCAGGAAGAAGAATGAACCACAGGCTCAGCCTGCCCCCCAGAACAAAAATAGGGCCTGAAGCAATCCTGCGCTTTTGCGGCCAGCTCCCAAAAAAGCGAGGAGACAAATGGAGCTCAGGGGCACTGCAATTCACAAACGTGCAGAGTTATAAATGAGAACTCTCGTCCACAAATATATTGAGGGAAGGCAACGAAGAGGATTTGAAAGCAAGGCAGATTTGCAGGAAACAGATTTCAGGAGGTAGATTCGACTCGCCTTTAAAGCATATGAAAAGCGGCAAAACGTTGACAATGATGCCCTTGGCCAAAAAGGGCGTATGCGTTTCTTCCTGAATATATTCAGGAAGAAACGCATACGCCCTTTTTGGCCAACCAAGCAAGCCGGAAGGGCAAATCAGCACTACAAAGAAGTCTCGCTTTCCCTCGGTCAAAAGGGCCATGCTGAACAAATTGTAAAAACCAGAAAAGCAGGACAGGCCATGGAGACATGGGAGCCTTGCTACGCTGATGGGCGGGATGTAAATTGCCAACAGGCACTCTGGAGAAGAGTACGGTGTGTCCTGAAACAAGTAATAAACACAGCGTAGAGAGCATAGGGCACTTCCACTCATGGGCGTATAAATTGGGAAAACTAAAAATCAACAAGACACAGGCACCCTAAAGTTTACGGCTGCTCTGTTTCCAAGAACCTCCGCTTCGGTACACCTTCAATATCCCAGGAAAGAGAAAAATGGATAAAGAAATGGTGGTACTTGGTACAATGGAATATCACTCAGCCATGAAATCAATGTCATAAGGCTAGTTAGCAGCATGATGAGTGGATTTAGGTACGATGATTCTAAGTGAAATAAGTCACACAGAAAAAGACACTTATCCTAAGATATCGCTTATAGAGGGAATGTCAAAATCGCTACACTTGAACTGAATTACAAAACAGAACAGAGTCACACCTTTAGAAGACACACTATGGCTGCTTAACGGGAAAGGTGAGGTGGGGTGATGCATAAAACAAGGGTTAGAAATTAGCTCAGAGACCGCTCCATAAGCCAAATATGTAATAGACAAGGCCTACTCCCTGCTCAGTGAACTGGACTCAACACCCCCTAGTCACCGCACAAGCATATATCTGACTAGTAAGAATCTGAAAACCTATGTATCGATATCTCTCTGCAAGTGAATCAAGAGGGTGTAAAGCGGCATCAACACAGCAGGGAAAAGCAGCCAAACCCCATTCTAAACATACATTACTTTAAAAAACCCACAAAGCAAAGACAGTGAAAGAGAGAGAAATTCTTACAAAATCCGTTCAGGGTCTCTGATGCAACCTGGATTGACCATATCTAGACCCACAGCTGGATGAGACATAAGGCTGGACAGTCTTGGGGCTGAGAGGATTGGTGAGGTTGGGTGAGCAAATGCAGATACTTTAAAGTAATACCGCGGGGTACCCACCCCATGGGTCTCAAATCTCCAGGTACAAGGGAATCTTCCTACATCAAAACAGGCATGGGAAACCCAGAAGATGGTATGCCGTGAGATCGGGAAAGGTTTCTACAACGCACCTCATTTCTCCTCTCCTTGTGCTCGGGTTCGCCATTCCAGCCGCTTGACTAACCATCTCCCTACTTGGAGAATCAGCACCTTTAACCTCCTGTTTCGTCCAGGTTGCAATTTGTCCTGAGGATGAACGGGAAGACGGGGAACCAACGAGAGACTAGCCCTAGGTGTTGGGACAGGCACAGGTCACTCCATTTTCCCATCAGGAAGAAGAATGAACCACAGGCTCAGCCTGCCCCCCAGAACCAAAATAGGGCCTGAAGCAATCCTGCGCTTTTGCGGCCAGCTCCCAAAAAAGCGAGGAGACAAATGGAGCTCAGGGGCACTGCAATTCACAAACGTGCAGAGTTATAAATGAGAACACTCGTCCACAAATATATTGAGGGAAGGCAACGAAGAGGATTTGAAAGCAAGGCAGATTTGCAGGAAACAGATTTCAGGAGGTAGATTCGACTCGCCTTTAAAGCACATGAAAAGCGGCAAAAGGTTGACAATGATGCCCTTGGCCAAAAAGGGCGTATGCGATTTTTCCTGAATATATTCAGGAAAAAACGCATACGCCCTTTTTGGCCAACCAAGCAAGCCGGAAGTGCAAATCAACGCTACAAAGAAGTCTCGCTTGCCCTCGGTCAAAAGGGCCATGCTGAACAAAGTGTAAAAACCAGAAAAGCAGGAAAGGCCATGGAGACATGGCAGCCTTACTACGCTGATGGGCGGGATGTAATTTGCCAACAGGCACTCTGGAGAAGAGTACGGTGTGTCCTGAAACAAGTAATAAACACAGCGTAGAGAGCATAGGGCACTTCCACTCATGGGCGTATAAATTGGGAAAACTAAAAATCAACGAGACACAGGCACCTTAAAGTTTACGGCTGCTCTGTTTCCAAGAACCTCCACTTCGGTACACCTTCAATATCCCAGGAAAGAGAAAAATGGATAAAGAAATGGTGGTACTTGGCACAATGGAATATCACTCAGCCATGAAATCAATCTCATAAGGCTAGTTAGCAGCATGATGAGTGGATTTAGGTACGATGATTCTAAGTGAAATAAGTCACACAGAAAAAGGCCCTTATCCTAAGATATCGCTTATAGAGGGAATGTCAAAATCGCTACACTTGAGCTGAATTACAAAACAAAACAGAGTCACACCTTTAGAAGACACACTATGGCTGCTTAACGGGAAAGGTGAGGTGGGGTGATGCATAAAACAAGGGTTTGAAATTAGCTCAGAGACCGCTCCATAAGGCAAATATGTAATAGACAAGGCCTACTCCCTGCTCAGTGAACTGGACTCAACACACCCTAGTCACCACACAAGAATATATCTGACTAGTAAGAATCTGAAAACCTATGTATCGATATCTCTCTGCAAGTGAATCAAGAGGTTGTAAAGCGGCATCAACACAGCAGGGAAAAGCAGCCAAGCCCGATTCTAAACATAAATTACTTTAAAAAACCCACAAAACAAAGACAGTGAAAGAGAAAGAAATTCTTACAAAATCCGTTCAGGGTCTATGATGCAACCTGGATTGACCATATCTAGACCCACAGCTGGGTGAGACATAAGGCTGGACACTCTTGGGGCTGAGAGGATTGGTGAGGTTGGGTGAGCAAACGCAGATATTTTAAAGTAACACTGCGGGGAATACACCCCATGGGTCTCAAATCTCCAGGTACAAGGGCATCTTCCTACATCAAAACATGCCTGGGAAACCCAGAAGATGGTATGCCATGAGATCGGGAAAGGTTTCTAAAATGCACCTCATTTCTCCTCTCCTTGTGCTCGGGTTCACAATTCCAGCTGCTTGACTAACCATCTCCCTACTTGGAGAATCAGCACCTTTAACCTCCTGATTGTACAGGTTGCAATTTGTCCTGAGGATGAACCGGAAGACGCGGAACCAAGGAGAGACGAGCCCTAGGTGTTGGGACAGGCATAGGTCACTCCATTTTCACATCAGGAAGAAGAATGAACCACAGGCTCAGCCTGCCCCCCAGAACCAAAATAGGGCCTGAAGCAATCCTGCGCTTTTGCGGCCAGCTCCCAAAAAAGCGAGGAGACAAATGGAGCTCAGGGGCACTGCAATTCACAAACGTGCAGAGTTATAAATGAGAACTCTCGTCCACAAATATATTGAGGGAAGGCAACAAAGAGGATTTGAAAGCAAGGCAGATTTGCAGGAAACAGATTTCAGGGGGTAGATTCGACTCGCCTATAAAGCACATGAAAAGCGGCAAAACGTTGACAATGATGCCCTTGGCCAAAAAGGGCGTATGCGTTTTTCCTTGAATATATTCAGGAAAAAACGCATACGCCCTTTTTGGCCAACCAAGCAAGCCGGAAGTGCAAATCAACGCTACAAAGAAGTCTCGCTTGCCCTCGGTCAAAAGGGCCATGCTGAACAAAGTGTAAAAACCAGAAAAGCAGGACAGGCCATGGAGACATGGCAGCCTTACTACGCTGATGGGCGGGATGTAATTTGCCAACAGGCACTCTGGAGAAGAGTACGGTGTGTCCTGAAACAAGTAATAAACACAGCGTAGAGAGCATAGGGCACTTCCACTCATGGGCGTATAAATTGGGAAAACTAAAAATCAACGAGACACAGGAACCTTAAAGTTTACGGCTGCTCTGTTTCCAAGAACCTCCACTTCGGTACACCTTCAATATCCCAGGAAAGAGAAAAATGGATAAAGAAATGGTGGTACTTGGCACAATGGAATATCACTCAGCCATGAAATCAATCTCATAAGGCTAGTTAGCAGCATGATGAGTGGATTTAGGTACGATGATTCTAAGTGAAATAAGTCACACAGAAAAAGGCCCTTATCCTAAGATATCGCTTATAGAGGGAATGTCAAAATCGCTACACTTGAGCTGAATTACAAAACAAAACAGAGTCACACCTTTAGAAGACACACTATGGCTGCTTAACGGGAAAGGTGAGGTGGGGTGATGCATAAAACAAGGGTTTGAAATTAGCTCAGAGACCGCTCCATAAGCCAAATATGTAATAGACAAGGCCTACTCCTTGCTCAGTGAACTGGACTCAACACACCCTAGTCACCACACAAGAATATATCTGACTAGTAAGAATCTGAAAACCTATGTATCGATATCTCTCTGCAAGTGAATCAAGAGGTTGTAAAGCGGCATCAACACAGCAGGGAAAAGCAGCCAAGCCCGATTCTAAACATAAATTACTTTAAAAAACCCACAAAACAAAGACAGTGAAAGAGAAAGAAATTCTTACAAAATCCGTTCAGGGTCTATGATGCAACCTGGATTGACCATATCTAGACCCACAGCTGGGTGAGACAGAAGGCTGGACACTCTTGGGGCTGAGAGGATTGGTGAGGTTGGGTGAGGAAACGCAGATACTTTAAAATAACACTGCGGGGAATACACCCCATGGGTCTCAAATCTCCAGGTACAAGGGCATCTTCCTACATCAAAACATGCCTGGGAAACCCAGAAGATGGTATGCCATGAGATCGGGAAAGGTTTCTAAAATGCACCTCATTTCTCCTCTCCTTGTGCTCGGGTTCACCATTCCAGCTGCTTGACTAACCATCTCCCTACTTGGAGAATCAGCACCTTTAACCTCCTGATTGTACAGGTTGCAATTTGTCCTGAGGATGAACCGGAAGACGCGGAACCAAGGAGAGACGAGCCCTAGGTGTTGGGACAGGCATAGGTCACTCCATTTTCACATCAGGAAGAAGAATGAACCACAGGCTCAGCCTGCCCCCCAGAACCAAAATAGGGCCTGAAGCAATCCTGCGCTTTTGCGGCCAGCTCCCAAAAAAGCGAGGAGACAAATGGAGCTCAGGGGCACTGCAATTCACAAACGTGCAGAGTTATAAATGAGAACTCTCGTCCACAAATATATTGAGGGAAGGCAACAAAGAGGATTTGAAAGCAAGGCAGATTTGCAGGAAACAGATTTCAGGGGGTAGATTCGACTCGCCTATAAAGCACATGAAAAGCGGCAAAACGTTGACAATGATGCCCTTGGCCAAAAAGGGCGTATGCGTTTTTCCTTGAATATATTCAGGAAAAAAAGCATACGCCCTTTTTGGCCAACCAAGCAAGCCGGAAGGGCAAATCAGCGCTACAAAGAAGTCTCGCTTGCCCTCGGTCAAAAGGGCCATGCTGAACAAAGTGTAAAAACCAGAAAAGCAGGACAGGCCATGGAGACATGGGAGCCTTGCTACGCTGATGGGCGGGATGTAAATTGCCAACAGGCACTCTGGAGATGAGTACGGTGTGTCCTGAAACAAGTAATAAACACAGCGTTGAGAGCATAGGGCACTTCCAGTCATGGGCGTATAAATTGGCAAAACTAAAAATCAACAAGACACAGGCACCCCAAACTTTACGGCTGCTCTGTTTCCAAGAACCTCCGCTTCGGTACACCTTCAATATCCCAGGAAAGAGAAAAATGGATAAAGAAATGGTGGTACTTGGCACAATGCAATATCACTCAGCCATGAAATCAATGTCATAAGGCTAGTTAGCAGCATGATGAGTGGATTTAGGTACGATGATTCTAAGTGAAATAAGTCACACAGAAAAAGGCACTTATCCTAAGATATCGCTTATAGAGGGAAGGTCAAAATCGCTACACTTGAACTAAATTACAAAACAGAACAGAGGCACACCTTTAGAAGACACACTATGGCTGCTTAACCGGAAAGGTGAGGTGGGGTGATGCATAAAACAAGGGGTTGAAATTAGCTCAGACACCGCTCCATAAGCCAAATATGTAATAGACAATGCCTACTCCCTGCTCAGTGAACTGGACTCAACACCCCCTAGTCACCGCACAAGTATATATCTGACTAGTATGAATCTGAAAACCTATGTATCGATATCTCTCTGCAAGTGAATCAAGAGGGTGTAAAGCGGCATAAACACAGCAGGGAAAAGCAGCCAAACCCCATTCTAAACATACATTACTTTAAAAAACCCACAAAGCAAAGACAGTGAAAGAGAGAGAAATTCTTACAAAATCCGTTCAGGGTCTCTGATGCAACCTGGATTTACCATATCTAGACCCACAGCTGGATGAGACATAAGGCTGGACACTCTTGGGGCTGAGAGGATTGGTGAGGTTGGGTGAGCAAATGCAGATACTTTAAAGTAATACCGTGGGGTACCCACCCCATGGGTCTCAAATCTCCAGGTACAAGGGAATCTTCCTACATCAAAACATGCATGGGAAACCCAGAAGATGGTATGCCGTGAGATCGGGAAAGGTTTCTAAAACGCACCTCATTTCTCCTCTCCTTGTGCTCGGGTTCGCCTTTCCAGCCGATTGACTAACCATCTCCCTACTTGGAGAATCAGCACCTTTAACCTACTGTTTCGTCCAGGTTGCATTTTGTCTTGAGGATGAACGGGAAGATGGGGAACCAACGAAAGACTAGCCCTAGGTGTTGGGACAGGCACAGGTCACTCCATTTTCCCATCAGGAAGAAGAATGAACCACAGGCTCAGCCTGCCCCCCAGAACCAAAATAGGGCCTGAAGCAATCCTGCGCTTTTGCGGCCAGGTCCCAAAAAAGCGAGGAGACAAATGGAGCTCAGGGGCACTGCAATTCATAAACGTGCAGAGTTATAAATGAGAACTCTCGTCCACAAATATATTGAGGGAAGGCAACGAAGAGGATTTGAAAGCAAGGCAGATTTGCAGGAAACAGATTTCAGGAGGTAGATTCGACTCGCCTTTAAAGCACATGAAAAGCGGCAAAACGTTGACAATGATGCCCTTGGCCAAAAAGGGCGTATGCGTTTTTTCCTGTATATATTCAGGAAAAAACGCATACGCCCTTTTTGGCCAACCAAGCAAGCCGGAAGGGCAAATCAGCGCTACAAAGAAGTCTCGCTTGCCCTCGGTCAAAAGGGCCATTCTGAACAAAGTGTAAAAACCAGAAAAGCAGGACAGGCCATGGAGACATGGGAGCATTGCTACGCTGATGGGCGGGATATAAATTGCCAACAGGCACTCTGGAGAAGAGTACGGTGTGTCCTAAAACAAGTAATAAACACAGCGTTGAGAGCATAGGGCACTTCCACTCATGGGCGTATAAATTGGGAAAACTAAAAATCAACACGACACAGGCACCCAAAACTTTACGGCTGATGTGTTGCCAAGAACCTCCGCTTCGGTACACCTTCAATATCCCAGGAAAGAGAAAAATGGATAAAGAAATGGTGGTACTTGGCACAATGGAATATCACTCAGCCATGAAATCAATGTCATAAGGCTAGTTAGCAGCATGATGAGTGGATTTAGGTACGATGATTCTAAGTGAAATAAGTCACACAGAAAAAGACACTTATCCTAAGATATCGCTTATAGAGGGAATGTCAAAATCGCTACACTTGAACTGAATTACAAAACAGAACAGAGGCACACCTTTAGAAGACACACTATGGCTGCTTAACCGGAAAGGTGAGGTGGGGTGATGCATAAAACAAGGGTTTGAAATTAGCTCAGACACCGCTGCATAAGCCAAATATGTAATAGACAAGGCCTACTCCCTGCTCAGTGAAGTGGACTCAACACCCCCTACTCACCGCACAGGAATATATCTGAGTAGTATGAATCTGAAAACCAATGTATCGATATCTCTCTGCAAGTGAATCAAGAGGGTGTAAAGCGGCATAAACACAGCAGGGAAAAGCAGCCAAACCCCATTCTAAACATACATTACTTTAAAAAATCCACAAAGCAAAGACAGTGAAAGAGAGAGAAATTCTTACAAAATCCGTTCAGGGTCTCTGATGCAACCTGGATTGACCATATCTAGACCCACAGCTGGATGAGACATAAGGCTGGACACTCTTGGGGCTGAGAGGATTGGTGAGGTTGGGTGAGCAAATGCAGATACTTTAAAGTAATACCGCGGGGTACCCACCCCATGGGTCTCAAATCTCCAGGTACAAGGGAATCTTCCTACATCAAAACATGCATGGGAAACCCAGAAGATGGTATGCCGTGAGATCGGGAAAGGTTTCTAAAACGCACCTCATTTCTCCTCTCCTTTTGCTCGGGTTCGCCATTCCAGCCACTTGACTAACCATCTCTCTACTTGGAGAATCAGCACCTTTAACCTCCTGTTTCGTCCAGGTTGCAATTTGTCCTGAGGATGAACGGGAAGACGGGGAACCAACGAGAGACTAGCCCTAGGTGTTGGGACAGGCACAGGTCACTCCATTTTCCCATCAGGAAGAAGAATGAACCACAGGCTCAGCCTACCCCCCAGAACCAAAATAGGGCCTGAAGCAATCCTGCGCTTCTGCGGCCAGCTCCCAAAAAAGCGAGGAGACAAATGGAGCTCAGGGGCACTGCAATTCACAAACGTGCAGAGTTATAAATGAGAACTCTCGTCCACAAATATGTTGAGGGAAGGCAACGAAGAGGATTTGAAAGCAAGGCAGATTTGCAGGAAACAGATTTCAGGAGGTAGATTCGACTCGCCGTTAAAGCACATGAAAAGCGGCAAAACGTTGACAATGATGCCCTTGGCCAAAAAGGGCGTATGCGTTTTTTCCTGAATATATTCAGGAAAAAACGCATACGCCCTTTTTGGCCAACCAAGCAAGACGGAAGGGAAAATCAGCGCTACAAAGAAGTCTCGCTTGCCCTCGGTCAAAAGGGCCATGCTGAACAAAGTGTAAAAACCAGAAAAACAGGACAGGCCATGGAGACATAGGAGCCTTGCTACGCTGATGGGCGGGATGTAAATTGCCAACAGGCACTCTGGAGAAGAGTACGGTGTGTCCTGAAACAAATAATAAACACAGCGTAGAGAGCATAGGGCACTTCCACTCATGGGCGTATAAATTGGGAAAACTAAAAATCAACAAGACACAGGCACCCTAAAGTTTACGGCTGCTCTGTTTCCAAGAACCTCCGCTTCGGTACACCTTCAATATCCCAGGAAAGAGAAAAATGGATAAAGAAATGGTAGTACTTGGCACAATGGAATATAACTCAGCCATGAAATCAATGTCATAAGGCTAGTTAGCAGCATGATGAGTGGATTTAGATACGATGCTTCTAAGTGAAATAAGTCACACAGAAAAAGACACTTATCCTAAGATATCGCTTATAGAGGGAATGTCAAAATCGCTACACTTGAACTGAATTACAAAACAGAACAGAGTCACACCTTTAGAAGACACACTATGGCTGCTTAACGGGAAAGGTGAGGTGGGGTGATGCATAAAACAAGGGATTGAAATTAGCTCAGAGACCGCTCCATAAGCCAAATATGTAATAGACAAGGCCTACTCCCTGCTCAGTGAACTGGACTCAACACACCCTAGTCACCACACAAGAATATATCTGACTAGTAAGAATCTGAAAACCTATGTATCGATATCTCTCTGCAAGTGAATCAAGAGGGTGTAAAGCGGCATCAACACAGCAGGGAAAAGCAGCCAAGCCCGATTCTAAACATAAATTACTTAAAAAAACCCACAAAACAAAGACAGTGAAAGAGAGAGAAATTCTTACAAAATCCGTTCAGGGTCTATGATGCAACCTGGATTGACCATATCTAGACCCACAGCTGGATGAGACAGAAGGCTGGACACTCTTGGGGCTGAGAGGATTGGTGAGGTTGGGTGAGCAAACGCAGATACTTTAAAGTAACACTGCAGGGAACACACCCCATGGGTCTCAAATCTCCAGGTACAAGGGCATCTTCCTACATCAAAACATGCATGGGAAACCCAGAAGATGGTATGCCATGAGATCGGGAAATGTTTCTAAAACGCACCTCATTTCTCCTCTCATTGTGCTCAGGTTCACCATTCCAGCTGCTTGACTAACCATCTCCCTATTTGGAGAATCAGCACCTTTAACCTCCTGATTGTACAGGTTGCAATTTGTCCTGAGGATGAACGGGAAGACGTGGAACCAACGAGAGACGAGCCCTAGGTGTTGGGACAGGCATAGGTCACTCCATTTTCCCATCAGGAAGAAGAATGAACCACAGGCTCATCCTGCCCCCCAGAACAAAAATAGGGGCTGAAGCAATCCTGCGCTTTTGCGGCCAGCTCCCAAAAAAGCGAGGAGACAAATGGAGCTCAGGGGCACTGCAATTCACAAACGTGCAGAGTTATAAATGAGAACTCTCGTCCACAAATATATTGAGGGAAGGCAACGAAGAGGATTTGAAAGCAAGGCAGATTTGCAGGAAACAGATTTCAGGAGGTAGATTCGACTCGCCTTTAAAGCATATGAAAAGCGGCAAAACGTTGACAATGATGCCCTTGGCCAAAAAGGGCGTATGCGTTTCTTCCTGAATATATTCAGGAAGAAACGCATACGCCCTTTTTGGCCAACCAAGCAAGCCGGAAGGGCAAATCAGCACTACAAAGAAGTCTCGCTTGCCCTCGGTCAAAAGGGCCATGCTGAACAAATTGTAAAAACCAGAAAAGCAGGACAGGCCATGGAGACATGGGAGCCTTGCTACGCTGATGGGCGGGATGTAAATTGCCAACAGGCACTCTGGAGAAGAGTACGGTGTGTCCTGAAACAAGTAATAAACACAGCGTAGAGAGCATAGGGCACTTCCACTCATGGGCGTATAAATTGGGAAAACTAAAAATCAACAAGACACAGGCACCCTAAAGTTTACGGCTGCTCTGTTTCCAAGAACCTCCGCTTCGGTACACCTTCAATATCCCAGGAAAGAGAAAAATGGATAAAGAAATGGTGGTACTTGGTACAATGGAATATCACTCAGCCATGAAATCAATGTCATAAGGCTAGTTAGCAGCATGATGAGTGGATTTAGGTACGATGATTCTAAGTGAAATAAGTCACACAGAAAAAGACACTTATCCGAAGATATCGCTTATAGAGGGAATGTCAAAATCGCTACACTTGAACTGAATTACAAAACAGAACAGAGTCACACCTTTAGAAGACACACTATGGCTGCTTAACGGGAAAGGTGAGGTGGGGTGATGCATAAAACAAGGGTTTCAAATTAGCTCAGAGACCGCTCCATAAGCCAAATATGTAATAGACAAGGCCTACTCCCTGCTCAGTGAACTGGACTCAACACACCCTAGTCACCACACAAGAATATATCTGACTAGTAAGAATCTGAAAACCTATGTATCGATATCTCTCTGCAAGTGAATCAAGAGGTTGTAAAGCGGCATCAACACAGCAGGGAAAAGCAGCCAAGCCCGATTCTAAACATAAATTACTTTAAAAAACCCACAAAACAAAGACAGTGAAAGAGAAAGAAATTCTTACAAAATCCGTTCAGGGTCTATGATGCAACCTGGATTGACCATATCTAGACCCACAGCTGGGTGAGACATAAGGCTGGACACTCTTGGGGCTGAGAGGATTGGTGAGGTTGGGTGAGCAAACGCAGATACTTTAAAGTAACACTGCGGGGAATACACCCCATGGGTCTCAAATCTCCAGGTACAAGGGCATCTTCCTACATCAAAACATGCCTGGGAAACCCAGAAGATGGTATGCCATGAGATCGGGAAAGGTTTCTAAAATGCACCTCATTTCTCCTCTCCTTGTGCTCGGGTTCACCATTCCAGCTGCTTGACTAACCATCTCCCTACTTGGAGAATCAGCACCTTTAACCTCCTGATTGTACAGGTTGCAATTTGTCCTGAGGATGAACCGGAAGACGCGGAACCAAGGAGAGACGAGCCCTAGGTGTTGGGACAGGCATAGGTCACTGCATTTTCACATCAGGAAGAAGAATGAACCACAGGCTCAGCCTGCCCCCCAGAACCAAAATAGGGCCTGAAGCAATCCTGCGCTTTTGCGGCCAGCTCCCAAAAAAGCGAGGAGACAAATGGAGCTCAGGGGCACTGCAATTCACAAACGTGCAGAGTTATAAATGAGAACTCTCGTCCACAAATATATTGAGGGAAGGCAACAAAGAGGATTTGAAAGCAAGGCAGATTTGCAGGAAACAGATTTCAGGGGGTAGATTCGACTCGCCTATAAAGCACATGAAAAGCGGCAAAACGTTGACAATGATGCCCTTGGCCAAAAAGGGCGTATGCGTTTTTCCTTGAATATATTCAGGAAAAAAAGCATACGCCCTTTTTGGCCAACCAAGCAAGCCGGAAGGGCAAATCAGCGCTACAAAGAAGTCTCGCTTGCCCTCGGTCAAAAGGGCCATGCTGAACAAAGTGTAAAAACCAGAAAAGCAGGACAGGCCATGGAGACATGGGAGCCTTGCTACGCTGATGGGCGGGATGTAAATTGCCAACAGGCACTCTGGAGAAGAGTACGGTGTGTCCTGAAACAAGTAATAAACACAGCGTAGAGAGCATAGGGCACTTCCACTCATGGGCGTATAAATTGGGAAAACTAAAAATCAACAAGACACAGGCACCCCAAACTTTATGGCTGCTCTGTTTCCAAGAACCTCCGCTTCGGTACACCTTCAATATCCCAGGAAAGAGAAAAATGGATAAAGAAATGGTGGTACTTGGCACAATGCAATATCACTCAGCCATGAAATCAATGTCATAAGGCTAGTTAGCAGCATGATGAGTGGATTTAGGTACGATGATTCTAAGTGAAATAAGTCACACAGAAAAAGGCACTTATCCTAAGATATCGCTTATAGAGGGAAGGTCAAAATCGCTACACTTGAACTAAATTACAAAACAGAACAGAGGCACACCTTTAGAAGACAAACTATGGCTGCTTAACCGGAAAGGTGAGGTGGGGTGATGCATAAAACAAGGGGTTGAAATTAGCTCAGACACCGCTCCATAAGCCAAATATGTAATAGACAATGCCTACTCCCTGCTCAGTGAACTGGACTCAACACCCCCTAGTCACCGCACAAGAATATATCTGACTAGTATGAATCTGAAAACCTATGTATCGATATCTCTCTGCAAGTGAATCAAGAGGGTGTAAAGCGGCATAAACACAGCAGGGAAAAGCAGCCAAACCCCATTCTAAACATACATTACTTTAAAAAACCCACAAAGCAAAGACAGTGAAAGAGAGAGAAATTCTTACAAAATCCGTTCAGGGTCTCTGATGCAACCTGGATTTACCATATCTAGACCCACAGCTGGATGAGACATAAGGCTGGACACTCTTGGGGCTGAGAGGATTGGTGAGGTTGGGTGAGCAAATGCAGATACTTTAAAGTAATACCGTGGGGTACCCACCCCATGGGTCTCAAATCTCCAGGTACAAGGGAATCTTCCTACATCAAAACATGCATGGGAAACCCAGAAGATGGTATGCCGTGAGATCGGGAAAGGTTTCTAAAACGCACCTCATTTCTCCTCTCCTTGTGCTCGGGTTCGCCTTTCCAGCCGATTGACTAACCATCTCCCTACTTGGAGAATCAGCACCTTTAACCTACTGTTTCGTCCAGGTTGCATTTTGTCCTGAGGATGAACGGGAAGATGGGGAACCAACGAAAGACTAGCCCTAGGTGTGGGACAGGCACAGGTCACTCCATTTTCCCATCAGGAAGAAGAATGAACCACAGGCTCAGCCTGCCCCCCAGAACCAAAATAGGGCCTGAAGCAATCCTGCGCTTTTGCGGCCAGCTCCCAAAAAAGCGAGGAGACAAATGGAGCTCAGGGGCACTGCAATTCACAAACGTGCAGAGTTATAAATGAGAACTCTCGTCCACAAATATATCGAGGGAAGGCAACGAAGAGGATTTGAAAGCAAGGCAGATTTGCAGGAAACAGATTTCAGGAGGTAGATTCGACTCGCCTTTAAAGCACATGAAAAGCGGCAAAACGTTGAAAATGATACCCTTGGCCAAAAAGGGCGTATGCGTTTTTTCCTGTATATATTCAGGAAAAAACGCATACGCCATTTTTGGCCAACCAAGCAAGCCGGAAGGGCAAATCAGCGCTACAAAGAAGTCTCGCTTGCCGTCGGTCAAAAGGGCCATGCTGAACAAAGTGTAAAAACCAGAAAAGCAGGACAGGCCATGGAGACATGGGAGCCTTGCTACGCTGATGGGCGGGATGTAAATTGCCAACAGGCACTCTGGAGAAGAGTACGGTGTGTCCTGAAACAAGTAATAAACACAGCGTAGAGAGCATAGGGCACTTCCACTCAAGGGCGTATAAATTGGGAAAAATAAAAATCAACAAGACACAGGCACCCTAAAGTTTACGGCTGCTCTATTTCCAAGAACCTCCACTTCGGTACACCTTCAATATCCCAGGAAAGAGAAAAATGGATAAAGAAATGGTGGTACTTGGCACAATGGAATATCACTCAACCATGAAATCAATGTCATAAGGCTAGTTAGCAGCATGATGAGTGGATTTAGATACGATGATTCTAAGTGAAATAAGTCACACAGAAAAAGACACTTATCCTAAGATATCGCTTATAGAGGGAATGTCAAAATCGCTACACTTGAACTGAATTACAAAACAGAACAGAGTCACACCTTTAGAAGACACACTATGGCTGCTTAACGGGAAAGGTGAGGTGGGGTGATGCATAAAACAAGGGTTTGAAATTAGCTCAGAGACCGCTCCATAAGCCAAATATGTAATAGACAAGGCCTACTCCCTGCTCAGTGAACTGGACTCAACACACCCTAGTCACCACACAAGAATATATCTGACTAGTAAGATTCTGAAAACCTATGTATCAATATCTCTCTGCAAGTGAATCAAGAGGGTGTAAAGCGGCATCAACACAGCAGGGAAAAGCAGCCAAGCCCGATTCTAAACATAAATTACTTTAAAAAACCCACAAAACAAAGACAGTGAAAGAGAGAGAAATTCTTACAAAATCCGTTCAGGGTCTATGATGCAACCTGGATTGACCATATCTAGACCCACAGCTGGATGAGACAGAAGGCTGGACACTCTTGGGGCTGAGAGGATTGGTGAGGTTGGGTGAGCAAACGCAGATACTTTAAAGTAACACTGCGGGGAACACACCCCATGGGTCTCAAATCTCCAGGTACAAGGGCATCTTCCTACATCAAAACATGCATGGGAAACCCAGAAGATGGTATGCCATGAGATCGGGAAAGGTTTCTAAAATGCACCTCATTTCTCCTCTCCTTGTGCTCGGGTTCACCATTCCAGCTGCTTGACTAACCATCTCCCTACTTGGAGAATCAGCACCTTTAACCTCCTGATTGTACAGGTTACAATTTGTCCTGAGCATGAACGTGAAGACGGGGAACCAACGAGAGACGAGCCCTAGGTGTTGGGACAGGCACAGGTCACTCCATTTTCCCATCAGGAAGAAGAATGAACCACAGGCTCAGCCTGCCCCCCAGAACCAAAATAGGGCCTGAAGCAATCCTGCGCTTTTGCGGCCAGCTCCCAAAAAAGCGAGGAGACAAATGGAGCTCAGGGGCACTGCAATTCACAAACGTGCAGAGTTATAAATGAGAACTCTCGTCCACAAATATATTGAGGGAAGGCAACGAAGAGGATTTGAAAGCAAGGCAGATTTGCAGGAAACAGATTTCAGGAGGTAGATTCGACTCGCCTTTAAAGCACATGAAAAGCGGCAAAACGTTGACAATGATGCCCTTGGCCAAAAAGGGCGTATGCGTTTTTTCCTGAATATATTCAGGAAAAAACGCATACGCCCTTTTTGGCCAACCAAGCAAGCCGGAAGGGCAAATCAGCGCTACAAAGAAGTCTCGCTTGCCCTCGGTCAAAAGGGCCATGCTGAACAAAGTGTAAAAACCAGAAAAGCAGGACAGGCCATGGAGACATGGGAGCCTTGCTAAGCTGATGGGCGGGATGTAAATTGCGAACAGGCACTCTGGAGATGAGTACGGTGTGTCCTGAAACAAGTAATAAACACAGCGTTGAGAGCATAGGGCACTTCCACTCATGGGCGTATAAATTGGGAAAACTAAAAATCAACAAGACACAGGCACCCCAAACTTTACGGCTGCTCTGTTTCCAAGAACCTCCGCTTCGGTACACCTTCAATATCCCAGGAAAGAGAAAAATGGATAAAGAAATGGTGGTACTTGGCACAATGCTATATCACTCAGCCATGAAATCAATGTCATAAGGCTAGTTAGCAGCATGATGAGTGGATTTAGGTACGATGATTCTAAGTGAAATAAGTCACACAGAAAAAGGCACTTATCCTAAGATATCGCTTATAGAGGGAATGTCAAAATCGCTACACTTGAACTGAATTACCAAACAGAACAGAGGCACACCTTTAGAAGACACACTATGGCTGCTTAACCGGAAAGGTGAGGTGGGGTGATGCATAAAACAAGGGTTTGAAATTAGCTCAGACACCGCTCCATAAGCCAAATATGTAATACACAAGGCCTACTCCCTGCTCAGTGAACTGGACTCAACACCCCCTAGTCACCGCACAAGAATATATCTGACTAGTATGAATCTGAAAACCTATGTATTGATATCTCTCTGCAAGTGAATCAAGAGGGTGTAAAGCAGCATAAACACAGCAGGGAAAAGCAGCCAAACCCCATTCTTAACATACATTACTTTAAAATACCCACAAAACAAAGACAGTGAAAGAGAGAGAAATTCTTACAAAATCCGTTCAGGGTCTCTGATGCAACCTGGATTGACCATATCTAGACCCACAGCTGGATGAGACATAAGGCTGGACACTCTTGGGGCTGAGAGGATTGGTGAGGTTGGGTGAGCAAATGCAGATACTTTAAAGTAATACCGCGGGGTACCCACCCCATGGGTCTCAAATCTCCAGGTAAAAGGGAATCTTCCTACATCAAAACATGCATGGGAAACCCAGAAGATGGTATGCCATGAGATCGGGAAAGGTTTCTAAAACGGACCTCATTTCTCCTCTCCTTGTGCTCGGGTTCGCCATTCCAGTCGCTTGACTAACCATCTCCCTACTTGGAGAATCAGCACCTTTAACCTCCTGTTTCGTCCAGGTTGCAATTTGTCCTGAGGATGAACGGGAAGACGGGGAACCAACGAGAGACTAGCCCTAGGTGTTGGGACAGGCATAGGTCACTCCATTTTCCCATCAGGAAGAAGAATGAACCACAGGCTCAGCCTGCACCCCAGAACCAAAATAGGGCCTGAAGCAATCCTGCGCTTTTGCGGCCAGCTCCCAAAAAAGCGAGGAGACAAATGGAGCTCAGGGGCACTGCAATTCACAAACGTGCAGAGTTATAAATGAGAACTCTCATCCACAAATATAGTGAGGGAAGGCAACGAAGAGGATTTGAAAGCAAGGCAGATTTGCAGGAAACAGATTTCAGGAGGTAGATTCGACTCGCCTTTAAAGCACATGAAAAGCGGCAAAACGTTGACAATGATGCCCTTGGCCAAAAAGGGCGTATGCGTTTTTCCCTGAATATATTCAGGAAAAAACGCATACGCCCTTTTTGGCCAACCAAGCAAGCCGGAAGTGCAAATCAACGCTACAAAGAAGTCTCGCTTGCCCTCGGTCAAAAGGGCCATGCTGAACAAAGTGTAAAAACCAGAAAAGCAGGACAGGCCATGGAGACATGGGAGCCTTACTAAGCTGATGGGCGGGATGTAAATTGCCAACAGGCACTCTGGAGAAGAGTACGGTGTGTCCTGAAACAAGTAATAAACACAGCGTAGAGAGCATAGGGCACTTCCACTCATGGGCGTATAAATTGGGAAAACTAAAAATCAACAAGACACAGGCACCCTAAAGTTTACGGCTGCTCTGTTTCCAAGAACCTCCGCTTCGGTACACCTTCAATATCCCAGGAAAGAGAAAAATGGATAAAGAAATGGTGGTACTTGGCACAATGCAATATCACTCAGCCATGAAATCAATGTCATAAGGCTAGTTAGCAGCATGATGAGTGGATTTAGGTACGATGATTCTAAGTGAAATAAGTCACACAGAAAAAGACACTTATCCTGAGATATCGCTTATAGAGGGAATGTTAAAATCGCTACACTTGAACTGAATTACAAAACAGAACAGAGTCACACCTTTAGAAGACACACTATGGCTGTTTAACGGGAAAGGTGAGGTGGGGTGATGCATAAAACAAGGGTTTCAAATTAGCTCAGAGACCGCTCCATAAACCAAATATGTAATAGACAAGGCCTACTCCCTGCTCAGTGAACTGGACTCAACACACCCTAGTCACCACACAAGAATATATCTGACTAGTAAGAATCTGAAAACCTATGTATCGATATCTCTCTGCAAGTGAATCAAGAGGGTGTAAAGCGGCATCAACACAGCAGTGAAAAGCAGCCAAGCCCGATTCTAAACATACATTACTTTAAAAAACCCACAAAACAAAGACAGTGAAAGAGAGAGAAATTCTTACAAAATCCGTTCAGGGTCTATGATGCAACCTGGATTGACCATATCTACACCCACAGCTGAATGAGACATAAGGCTGGACACTCTTGGAGCTGAGAGGATTGGTGAGGTTGGGTGAGCAAACGCAGATACTTTAAAGTAACACTGTGGGGAACACACCCCATGGGTCTCAAATCTCCAGGTACAAGGGCATCTTCCTACATCAAAACATGCATGGGAAACCCAGAAGATGGTATGCCATGAGATCGGGAAAGGTTTCTAAAATGCACCTCATTTCTCCTCTCCTTGTGCTCGGGTTCACCATTCCAGCTGCTTGACTAACCATCTCCCTACTTGGAGAATCAGCACCTTTAACCTCCTGATTGTACAGGTTGCAATTTGTCCTGAGGATGAACGTGAAGACGGGGAACCAACGAGAGACGAGCCCTAGGTGTTGGGACAGGCATAGGTCACTCCATTTTCCCATCAGGAAGAAGAATGAACCACAGGCTCAGCCTGCCCCCCAGAACCAAAATAGGGCCTGAAGCAATCCTGCGCTTTTGCGGCCAGCTCCCAAAAAAGCGAGGAGACAAATGGAGCTCAGGGGCACTGCAATTCACAAACGTGCAGAGTTATAAATGAGAACTCTCGTCCACAAATATATTGAGGGAAGGCAACGAAGAGGATTTGAAAGCAAGGCAGATTTGCAGGAAACAGATTTCAGGAGGTAGATTCGACTCGCCATTAAAGCACATGAAAAGCGGCAAAACGTTGACAATGATGCCCTTGGCCAAAAAGGGCGTATGCGTTTTTTCCTGAATATATTCAGGAAAAAACGCATACGCCCTTTTTGGCCAACCAAGCAAGCCGGAAGGGCAAATCAGCGCTACAAAGAAGTCTCGCTTGCCCTCGGTCAAAAGGGCCATGCTGAACAAAGTGTAAAAACCAGAAAAGCAGGACAGGCCATGGAGACATGGGAGCCTTGCTACGCTGATGGGCGGGATGTAAATTGCGAACAGGCACTCTGGAGATGAGTACGGTGTGTCCTGAAACAAGTAATAAACACAGCGTTGAGAGCATAGGGCACTTCCACTCATGGGCGTATAAATTGGGAAAACTAAAAATCAACAAGACACAGGCACCCCAAACTTTACGGCTGCTCTGTTTCCAAGAACCTCCGCTTCGGTACACCTTCAATATCCCAGGAAAGAGAAAAATGGATAAAGAAATGGTGGTACTTGGCCCAATGCAATATCACTCAGCCATGAAATCAATGTCATAAGGCTAGTTAGCAGCATGATGAGTGGATTTAGGTACGATGATTCTAAGTGAAATAAGTCACACAGAAAAAGACACTTATCCTAAGATATCGCTTATAGAGGTAATGTCAAAATCGCTACACTTGAACTGAATTACAAAACAGAACAGAGGCACACCTTTAGAAGACACACTATGGCTGCTTAACCGGAAAGGTGAGGTGGGGTGATGCATAAAACAAGGGTTTGAAATTAGCTCAGACACCGCACCATAAGCCAAATATGTAATAGACAACGCCTACTCCCTGCTCAGTGAACTGGACTCAACACCCCCTAGTCACCGCACAAGAATATATCTGACTAGTATGAATCTGAAAACCTATGTATTGATATCTCTCTGCAAGTGAATCAAGAGGGTGTAAAGCGGCATAAACACAGCAGGGAATAGCAGCCAAACCCCATTCTAAACATACATTTCTTTAAAAAACCCACAAAGCAAAGACAGTGAAAGAGAGAGAAATTCTTACAAAATCCGTTCAGGGTCTCTGATGCAACCTGGATTGACCATATCTAGACCCACAGCTGGATGAGACATAAGGCTGGACACTCTTGGGGCTGAGAGGATTGGTGAGGTTGGGTGAGCAAATGCAGATACTTTAAAGTAATACCGCGGGGTACCCACCACATGGGTCTCAAATCTCCAGGTACAAGGGAATCTTCCTACATCAAAACATGCATGGGAAACCCAGAAGATGGTATGCCATGAGATCAGGAAAGGTTTCTAAAACGCACCTCATTTCTCCTTTCCTTGTGCTCGGGTTCGCCATTCCAGCTGCTTGACTAACCATCTCCCTACTTGGAGAATAAGCACCTTTAACCTCCTGTTTCGTCCAGGTTGCAATTTGTCCTGAGGATGAACGGGAAGATGGGGAACCAACGAAAGACTAGCCCTAGGTGTTGGGACAGGCACAGGTCACTCCATTTTCCCATCAGGAAGAAGAATGAACCACAGGCTCAGCCTACCCCCCAGAACCAAAATAGGGCCTGAAGCAATCCTGCGCTTTTGCGGCCAGCTCCCAAAAAAGCGAGGAGACAAATGGAGCTCAGGGGCACTGCAATTCACAAACGTGCAGAGTTATAAATGAGAACTCTCGTCCACAAATATATTGAGGAAAGGCAACGAAGAGGATTTGAAAGCAAGGCAGATTTGCAGGAAACAGATTTCAGGAGGTAGATTCGACTCGCCTTTAAAGCACATGAAAAGCGGCAAAACGTTGACAATGATGCCCTTGGCCAAAAAGGGCGTATGCGTTTTTTCCTGAATATATTCAGGAAAAAACGCATACGCCCTTTTTGGCCAACCAAGCAAGCCGGAAGTGCAAATCAACGCTACAAAGAAGTCTCGCTTGCCCTCGGTCAAAAGGGCCATGCTGAACAAAGTGTAAAAACCAGAAAAGCAGGACAGGCCATGGAGACATGGGAGCCTTACTACGCTGATGGGCGGGATGTAAATTGCCAACAGGCACTCTGGAGAAGAGTACGGTGTGTCCTGAAACAAGTAATAAACACAGCGTAGAGAGCATAGGGCACTTCCACTCATGGGCGTATAAATTGGGAAAACTAAAAATCAACAAGAGACAGGCACCCCAAACTTTACGGCTGCTCTGTTTCCAAGAACCTCCGCTTCGGTACACCTTCAATATCCCAGGAAAGAGAAAAATGGATAAAGAAATGGTGGTACTTGGCCCAATGCAATATCACTCAGCCATGAAATCAATGTCATAAGGCTAGTTAGCAGCATGATGAGTGGATTTAGGTACGATGATTCTAAGTGAAATAAGTCACACAGAAAAAGACACTTATCCTAAGATATCGCTTATAGAGGGAATGTCAAAATCGCTACACTTGAACTGAATTACAAAACAGAACAGAGTCACACCTTTAGAAGACACACTATGGCTGCTTAACGGGAAAGGTGAGGTGGGGTGATGCATAAAACAAGGGTTTGAAATTAGCTCAGAGACCGCTCCATAAGCCAAATATGTAATAGACAAGGCCTACTCCCTGCTCAGTGAACTGGACTCAACACACCCTAGTCACCACACAAGAATATATCTGACTAGTAAGATTCTGAAAACCTATGTATCAATATCTCTCTGCAAGTGAATCAAGAGGGTGTAAAGCGGCATCAACACAGCAGGGAAAAGCAGCCAAGCCCGATTCTAAACATAAATTACTTTAAAAAACCCACAAAACAAAGACAGTGAAAGAGAGAGAAATTCTTACAAAATCCGTTCAGGGTCTATGATGCAACCTGGATTGACCATATCTAGACCCACAGCTGGATGAGACAGAAGGCTGGACACTCTTGGGGCTGAGAGGATTGGTGAGGTTGGGTGAGCAAGCGCAGATACTTTAAAGTAACACTGCGGGGAACACACCCCATGGGTCTCAAATCTCCAGGTACAAGGGCATCTTCCTACATCAAAACATGCATGGGAAACCCAGAAGATGGTATGCCATGAGATCGGGAAAGGTTTCTAAAATGCACCTCATTTCTCCTCTCCTTGTGCTCGGGTTCACCATTCCAGCTGCTTGACTAACCATCTCCCTACTTGGAGAATCAGCACCTTTAACCTCCTGATTGTACAGGTTACAATATGTCCTGAGCATGAACGTGAAGACGGGAAACCAACGAGAGACGAGCCCTAGGTGTTGGGACAGGCATAGGTCACTCCATTTTCCCATCAGGAAGAAGAATGAACCACAGGCTCAGCCTGCCCCCCAGAACCAAAATAGGGCCTGAAGCAATCCTGCGCTTTTGCGGCCAGCTCCCAAAAAAGCGAGGAGACAAATGGAGCTCAGGGGCACTGCAATTCACAAACGTGCAGAGTTATAAATGAGAACTCTCGTCCACAAATATATTGAGGGAAGGCAACGAAGAGGATTTGAAAGCAAGGCAGATTTGCAGGAAACAGATTTCAGGAGGTAGATTCGACTCGCCTTTAAAGCACATGAAAAGCGGCAAAACGTTGACAATGATGCCCTTGGCCAAAAAGGGCGTATGCGTTTTTTCCTGAATATATTCAGGAAAAAACGCATACGCCCTTTTTGGCCAAGCAAGCAAGCCGGAAGGGCAAATCAGCGCTACAAAGAAGTCTCGCTTGCCCTCGGTCAAAAGGGCCATGCTGAACAAAGTGTAAAAACCAGAAAAGCAGGACAGGCCATGGAGACATGGGAGCCTTGCTACACTGATGGGCGGGATGTAAATTGCCAACAGGCACTCTGGAGAAGAGTACGGTGTGTCCTGAAACAAGTAATAAACACAGCGTAGAGAGCATAGGGCACTTCCACTCATGGGCGTATAAATTGGGAAAACTAAAAATCAACAAGACACAGGCACCCTAAAGTTTACGGCTGCTCTGTTTCCAAGAACCTCCGCTTCGGTACACCTTCAATATCCCAGGAAAGAGAAAAATGGATAAAGAAATGGTGGTACTTGGCACAATGCAATATCACTCAGCCATGAAATCAATGTCATAAGGCTAGTTAGCAGCATGATGAGTGGATTTAGGTACGATGATTCTAAGTGAAATAAGTCACACAGAAAAAGACACTTATCCTGAGATATCGCTTATAGAGGGAATGTTAAAATCGCTACACTTGAACTGAATTACAAAACAGAACAGAGTCACACCTTTAGAAGACACACTATGGCTGCTTAACGGGAAAGGTGAGGTGGGGTGATGCATAAAACAAGGGTTTCAAATTAGCTCAGAGACCGCTCCATAAACCAAATATGTAATAGACAAGGCCTACTCCCTGCTCAGTGAACTGGACTCAACACACCCTAGTCACCACACAAGAATATATCTGACTAGTAAGAATCTGAAAACCTATGTATCGATATCTCTCTGCAAGTGAATCAAGAGGGTGTAAAGCGGCATCAACACAGCAGTGAAAAGCAGCCAAGCCCGATTCTAAACATACATTACTTTAAAAAACCCACAAAACAAAGACAGTGAAAGAGAGAGAAATTCTTACAAAATCCGTTCAGGGTCTATGATGCAACCTGGATTGACCATATCTACACCCACAGCTGAATGAGACATAAGGCTGGACACTCTTGGAGCTGAGAGGATTGGTGAGGTTGGGTGAGCAAACGCAGATACTTTAAGGTAACACTGCGGGGAACACACCCCATGGGTCTCAAATCTCCAGGTACAAGGGCATCTTCCTACATCAAAACATGCATGGGAAACCCAGAAGATGGTATGCCATGAGATCGGGAAAGGTTTCTAAAATGCACCTCATTTCTCCTCTCCTTGTGCTCGGGTTCACCATTCCAGCTGCTTGACTAACCATCTCCCTACTTGGAGAATCAGCACCTTTAACCTCCTGATTGTACAGGTTGCAATTTGTCCTGAGGATGAACGTGAAGACGGGGAACCAACGAGAGACGAGCCCTAGGTGTTGGGACAGGCATAGGTCACTCCATTTTCCCATCAGGAAGAAGAATGAACCACAGGCTCAGCCTGCCCCCCAGAACCAAAATAGGGCCTGAAGCAATCCTGCGCTTTTGCGGCCAGCTCCCAAAAAAGCGAGGAGACAAATGGAGCTCAGGGGCACTGCAATTCACAAACGTGCAGAGTTATAAATGAGAACTCTCGTCCACAAATATATTGAGGGAAGGCAACGAAGAGGATTTAAAGCAAGGCAGATTTGCAGGAAACAGATTTCAGGAGGTAGATTCGACTCGCCATTAAAGCACATGAAAAGCGGCAAAACGTTGACAATGATGCCCTTGGCCAAAAAGGGCGTATGCGTTTTTTCCTGAATATATTCAGGAAAAAACGCATACGCCCTTTTTGGCCAACCAAGCAAGCCGGAAGGGCAAATCAGCGCTACAAAGAAGTCTCGCTTGCCCTCGGTCAAAAGGGCCATGCTGAACAAAGTGTAAAAACCAGAAAAGCAGGACAGGCCATGGAGACATGGGAGCCTTGCTACGCTGATGGGCGGGATGTAAATTGCGAACAGGCACTCTGGAGATGAGTACGGTGTGTCCTGAAACAAGTAATAAACACAGCGTTGAGAGCATAGGGCACTTCCACTCATGGGCGTATAAATTGGGAAAACTAAAAATCAACAAGACACAGGCACCCCAAACTTTACGGCTGCTCTGTTTCCAAGAACCTCCGCTTCGGTACACCTTCAATATCCCAGGAAAGAGAAAAATGGATAAAGAAATGGTGGTACTTGGCCCAATGCAATATCACTCAGCCATGAAATCAATGTCATAAGGCTAGTTAGCAGCATGATGAGTGGATTTAGGTACGATGATTCTAAGTGAAATAAGTCACACAGAAAAAGACACTTATCCTAAGATATCGCTTATAGAGGTAATGTCAAAATCGCTACACTTGAACTGAATTACAAAACAGAACAGAGGCACACCTTTAGAAGACACACTATGGCTGCTTAACCGGAAAGGTGAGGTGGGGTGATGCATAAAACAAGGGTTTGAAATTAGCTCAGACACCGCACCATAAGCCAAATATGTAATAGACAACGCCTACTCCCTGCTCAGTGAACTGGACTCAACACCCCCTAGTCACCGCACAAGAATATATCGGACTAGTATGAATCTGAAAACCTATGTATTGATATCTCTCTGCAAGTGAATCAAGAGGGTGTAAAGCGGCATAAACACAGCAGGGAATAGCAGCCAAACCCCATTCTAAACATACATTACTTTAAAAAACCCACAAAGCAAAGACAGTGAAAGAGAGAGAAATTCTTACAAAATCCGTTCAGGGTCTCTGATGCAACCTGGATTGACCATATCTAGACCCACAGCTGGATGAGACATAAGGCTGGACACTCTTGGGGCTGAGAGGATTGGTGAGGTTGGGTGAGCAAATGCAGATACTTTAAAGTAATACCGCGGGGTACCCACCCCATGGGTCTCAAATCTCCAGGTACAAGGGAATCTTCCTACATCAAAACATGCATGGGAAACCCAGAAGATGGTATGCCATGAGATCAGGAAAGGTTTCTAAAACGCACCTCATTTCTCCTTTCCTTGTGCTCGGGTTCGCCATTCCAGCTGCTTGACTAACCATCTCCCTACTTGGAGAATCAGCACCTTTAACCTCCTGTTTCGTCCAGGTTGCAATTTGTCCTGAGGATGAACGGGAAGATGGGGAACCAACGAAAGACTAGCCCTAGGTGTTGGGACAGGCACAGGTCACTCCATTTTCCCATCAGGAAGAAGAATGAACCACAGGCTCAGCCTACCCCCCAGAACCAAAATAGGGCCTGAAGCAATCCTGCGCTTTTGCGGCCAGCTCCCAAAAAAGCGAGGAGACAAATGGAGCTCAGGGGCACTGCAATTCACAAACGTGCAGAGTTATAAATGAGAACTCTCGTCCACAAATATATTGAGGGAAGGCAACGAAGAGGATTTGAAAGCAAGGCAGATTTGCAGGAAACAGATTTCAGGAGGTAGATTCGACTCGCCTTTAAAGCACATGAAAAGCGGCAAAACGTTGACAATGATGCCCTTGGCCAAAAAGGGCGTATGCGTTTTTTCCTGAATATATTCAGGAAAAAACGCATACGCCCTTTTTGGCCAACCAAGCAAGCCGGAAGTGCAAATCAACGCTACAAAGAAGTCTCGCTTGCCCTCGGTCAAAAGGGCCATGCTGAACAAAGTGTAAAAACCAGAAAAGCAGGACAGGCCATGGAGATATGGGAGCCTTACTACGCTGATGGGCGGGATGTAAATTGCCAACAGGCACTCTGGAGAAGAGTACGGTGTGTCCTGAAACAAGTAATAAACACAGCGTAGAGAGCATAGGGCACTTCCACTCATGGGCGTATAAATTGGGAAAACTAAAAATCAACAAGACACAGGCACCCCAAACTTTACGGCTGCTCTGTTTCCAAGAACCTCCGCTTCGGTACACCTTCAATATCCCAGGAAAGAGAAAAATGGATAAAGAAATGGTGGTACTTGGCCCAATGCAATATCACTCAGCCATGAAATCAATGTCATAAGGCTAGTTAGCAGCATGATGAGTGGATTTAGGTACGATGATTCTAAGTGAAATAAGTCACACAGAAAAAGACACTTATCCTAAGATATCGCTTATAGAGGGAATGTCAAAATCGCTACTCTTGAACTGAATTACAAAACAGAACAGAGGCACACCTTTAGAAGACACACTATGGCTGCTTAACGGGAAAGGTGAGGTGGGGTGATGCATAAAACAAGGGTTTGAAATTAGCTCAGAGACCCCTCCATAAGCCAAATATTTAATAGACAAGGCCTACTCCCTGCTCAGTGAACTGGACTCAACACACCCTAGACACCACACAAGAATATATCTGACTAGTAAGAATCTGAAAACCTATGTATCGATATCTCTCTGCAAGTGAATCAAGAGGGTGTAAAGCGGCATCAACACAGCAAGGAAAAGCAGCCAAGCCCGATTCTAAACATAAATTACTTTAAAAAACCCACAAAACAAAGACAGTGAAAGAGAGAGAAATTCTTACAAAATCCGTTCAGGGTCTATGATGCAACCTGGATTGACCATATCTAGACCCACAGCTGGATGAGACATAAGGCTGGACACTCTTGGGGCTGAGAGGATTGGTGAGGTTGGGTGAGCAAACGCAGATACTTTAAAGTATCACTGCGGGGAACACACCCCATGGGTATCAAATCTCCAGGTACAAGGGCATCTTCCTACATCAAAACATGCATGGGAAACCCAGAAGATGGTATGCCATGAGATCGGGAAAGGTTTCTAAAATGCACCTCATTTCTCCTCTCCTTGTGCACGGGTTCACCATTCCAGCTGCTTGACTAACCATCTCCCTACTTGGAGAATCAGCACCTTTAACCTCCTGATTGTACAGGTTGCAATTTGTCCTGAGGATGAACGTGAAGACGGGGAACCAACGAGAGACGAGCCCTAGGTGTTGGGACAGGCATAGGTCACTCCATTTTCCCATCAGGAAGAAGAATGAACCACAGGCTCAGCCTGCCCCCCAGAACCAAAATAGGGCCTGAAGCAATCCTGCGCTTTTGCGGCCAGCTCCCAAAAAAGCGAGGAGACAAATGGAGCTCAGGGGCACTGCAATTCACAAACGTGCAGAGTTATAAATGAGAACTCTCGTCCACAAAT
Source organism: Eubalaena glacialis (assembly GCF_028564815.1). Classification (NCBI taxonomy): domain Eukaryota; kingdom Metazoa; phylum Chordata; class Mammalia; order Artiodactyla; family Balaenidae; genus Eubalaena; species Eubalaena glacialis. Next base: position 82,793 of record NW_026871303.1, on the reverse strand, counting down.
ATATTGAAGGAAGGCAACGAAGAGGATTTGAAAGCAAGGCAGATTTGCAGGAAACAGATTTCTGGAGGTAGATTCGACTCGCCTTTAAAGCACATGAAAAGCGGCAAAACGTTGACAATGATGCCCTTGGCCAAAAAGGGCGTATGCGTTTTTTCCTGAATATATTCAGGAAAAAACGCATACGCCCTTTTTGGCCAACCAAGCAAGCCGGAAGGGCAAATCAGCGCTACAAAGAAGTCTCGCTTGCCCTCGGTCAAAAGGGCCATGCTGAACAAAGTGTAAAAACCAGAAAAGCAGGACAGGCCATGGAGACATGGGAGCCTTGCTACGCTGATGGGCGGGATGTAAATTGCCAACAGGCACTCTGGAGATGAGCACGGTGTGTCCTGAAACAAGTAATAAACACAGCGTTGAGAGCATAGGGCACTTCCACTCATGGGCGTATAAATCGGGAAAACTAAAAATCAACAAGACACAGGCACCCCAAACTTTACGGCTGCTCTGTTTACAAGAACCTCCGCTTCGGTACACCTTCAATATCCTAGGAAAGAGAAAAATGGATAAAGAAATGGTGGTACTTGGCACAATGCAATATCACTCAGCCATGAAATCAATGTCATAAGGCTAGTTAGCAGCATGATGAGTGGATTTAGGTACGATGATTCTAAGTGAAATAAGTCACACAGAAAAAGGCACTTATCCTAAGATATCGCTTATAGAGGGAATGTCAAAATCGCTACACTTGAACTGAATTACAAAACAGAACGGAGGCACACCTTTAGAAGACACACTATGGCTGCTTAACGGGAAAGGTGAGGTGGGGTGATGCATAAAACAAGGGTTTGAAATTAGCTCAGACACCGCTCCATAAGCCAAATATGTAATAGACAAGGCCTACTCCCTGCTCAGTGAACTGGACTCAACACCCCCTAGTCACCGCACAAGAATATATCTGACTAGTATGAATCTGAAAACCTATGTATCGATATCTCTCTGCAAGTGAATCAAGAGGGTGTAAAGCGGCATAAACACAGCAGGGAAAAGCAGCCAAACCCCATTCTAAATATACATTACTTTAAAAAACCCACAAAGCAAAGACAGTGAAAGAGAGAGAAATTCTTACAAAATCCGTTCAGGGTCTCTGATGCAACCTGGATTGACCATATCTAGACCCACAGCTGGATGAGACATAAGGCTGGACACTCTTGGGGCTGAGAGGATTGGTGAGGTTGGGTGAGCAAATGCAGATACTTTAAAGTAATACCGCGGGGTACCCACCCCATGGGTCTCAAATCTCCAGGTACAAGGGAATCTTCCTACATCAAAACATGCATGGGAAACCCAGAAGATGGTATGCCATGATATCGGGAAAGGTTTCTAAAACGCACCTCATTTCTCCTCTCCTTGTGCTCGGGTTCGCCATTCCAGCCGCTTGACTAACCATCTCCCTACTTGGAGAATCAGCACCTTTAACCTCCTGTTTCATCCAGGTTGCAATGTGTCCTGAGGATGAACGGGAAGACGGGGAACCAAAGAGAGACTAGCCCTAGGTGTTGGGACAGGCACAGGTCACTCCATTTTCCCATCAGGAAGAAGAATGAACCACAGGCTCAGCCTGCCCCCCAGAACCAAAATAGGGCCTGAAGCAATCCTGCGCTTTTGCGGCCAGCTCCCAAAAAAGCGAGGAGACAAATGGAGCTCAGGGGCACTGCAATTCACAAACGTGCAGAGTTATAAATGAGAACTCTCGTCCACAAATATATTGAGGGAAGGCAACGAAGAGGATTTGAAAGCAAGGCAGATTTGCAGGAAACAGATTTCAGGAGGTAGATTCGACTCGCCTTTAAAGCACATGAAAAGCGGCAAAACGTTGACAATGATGCCCTTGGCCAAAAAGGGCGTATGCGTTTTTCCCTGAATATATTCAGGAAAAAACGCATACGCCCTTTTTGGCCAACCAAGCAAGCCGGAAGTGGAAATCAACGCTACAAAGAAGTCTCGCTTGCCCTCGGTCAAAAGGGCCATGCTGAACAAAGTGTAAAAACCAGAAAAGCAGGACAGGCCATGGAGACATGGCAGCCTTACTACGCTGATGGGCGGGATGTAAATTGCCAACAGGCACTCTGGAGAAGAGTACGGTGTGTCCTGAAACAAGTAATAAACACAGCGTAGAGAGCATAGGGCACTTCCACTCATGGTTGTATAAATTGGGAAAACTAAAAATCAACAAGACACAGGCACCCTAAAGTTTACGGCTGCTCTGTTTCCAAGAACCTCCACTTCGGTACACCTTCAATATCCCAGGAAAGAGAAAAATGGATAAAGAAATGGTGGTACTTGGCACAATGGAATATCACTCAGCCATGAAATCAATGTCATAAGGCTAGTTAGCAGCATGATGAGTGGATTTAGGTACGATGATTCTAAGTGAAATAAGTCACACAGAAAAAGACACTTATCCTAAGATATCGCTTATAGAGGGAATGTCAAAATCGCTACACTTGAACTGAATTACAAAACAGAACAGAGTCACACCTTTAGAAGACACACTATGGCTGCTTAACGGGAAAGGTGAGGTGGGGTGATGCATAAAACAAGGGTTTGAAATTAGCTCAGAGACCGCTCCATAAGCCAAATATGTAATAGACAAGGCCTACTCCCTGCTCAGTGAACTGGACTCAACACACCCTAGTCACCACACAAGAATATATCTGACTAGTAAGAATCTGAAAACCTATGTATCGATATCTCTCTGCAAGTGAATCAAGAGGGTGTAAAGCGGCATCAACACAGCAGGGAAAAGCAGCCAAGCCCGATTCTAAACATAAATTACGTTAAAAAACCCACAAAACAAAGACAGTGAAAGAGAGAGAAATTCTTACAAAATCCGTTCAGGGTCTCTGATGCAACCTGGATTGACCATATCTAGACCCACAGCTGGATGAGACATAAGGCTGGACACTCTTGGGGCTGAGAGGATTGGTGAGGTTGGGTGAGCAAACGCAGATACTTTAAAGTAACACTGCGGGGAACACACCCCATGGGTCTCAAATCTCCAGGTACAAGGGCATCTTCCTACATCAAAACATGCATGGGAAACCCAGAAGATGGTATGCCATGAGATCGGGAAAGGTTTCTAAAATGCACCTCATTTCTCCTCTCCTTGTGCTCGGGTTCACCATTCCAGCTGCTTGACTAACCATCTCCCTACTTGGAGAATCAGCACCTTTAACCTCCTGATTGTACAGGTTGCAATTTGTCCTGAGGATGAACGTGAAGACGGGGAACCAACGAGAGACTAGCCCTAGGTGTTGGGACAGGCATAGGTCACTCCATTTTCCCATCAGGAAGAAGAATGAACCACAGGCTCAGCCTGCCCCCCAGAACCAAAATAGGGCCTGAAGCAATCCTGCGCTTTTGCGGCCAGCTCCCAAAAAAGCGAGGAGACAAATGGAGCTCAGGGGCACTGCAATTCACAAACTTGCAGAGTTATAAATGAGAACTCTCGTCCACAAATATATTGAAGGAAGGCAACGAAGAGGATTTGAAAGCAAGGCAGATTTGCAGGAAACAGATTTCAGGAGGTAGATTCGACTCGCCTTTAAAGCACATGAAAAGCGGCAAAACGTTGACAATGATGCCCTTGGCCAAAAAGGGCGTATGCGTTTTTTCCTGAATATATTCAGGAAAAAACGCATACGCCCTTTTTGGCCAACCAAGCAAGCCGGAAGGGCAAATCAGCGCTACAAAGAAGTCTCGCTTGCCCTCGGTCAAAAGGGCCATGCTGAACAAAGTGTAAAAACCAGAAAAGCAGGACAGGCCATGGAGATATGAGAGCCTTGCTACGCTGATGGGCGGGATGTAAATTGCCAACAGGCACACTGGAGATGAGTACGGTGTGTCCTGAAACAAGTAATAAACACAGCATTGAGAGCATAGGGCACTTCCACTCATGGGCGTATAAATCGGGAAAACTAAAAATCAACAAGACACAGGCACCCCAAACTTTACGGCTGCTCTGTTTACAAGAACCTCCGCTTCGGTACACCTTCAATATCCCAGGAAATAGAAAAATGGATAAAGAAATGGTGGTACTTGGCACAATGCAATATCACTCAGCCATGAAATCAATGTCATAAGGCTAGTTAGCAGCATGATGAGTGGATTTAGGTACGATGATTCTAAGTGAAATAAGTCACACAGAAAAAGGCACTTATCCTAGGATATCGCTTATAGAGGGAATGTCAAAATCGCTACACTTGAACAGAATTACAAAACAGAACGGAGGCACACCTTTAGAAGACACACTATGGCTGCTTAACCGGAAAGGTGAGGTGGGGTGATGCATAAAACAAGGGTTTGAAATTAGCTCAGACACCGCTCCATAAGCCAAATATTTAATAGACAAGGCCTACTCCCTGCTCAGTGAACTGGACTCAACACCCCCTAGTCACCGCACAAGAATATATCTGACTAGTATGAATCTGAAAACCTATGTATTGATATCTCTCTGCAAGTGAATCAAGAGGGTGTAAAGCGGCATAAACACAGCAGGGAAAAGCAGCCAAACCCCATTCTAAACATACATTACTTTAAAAAACCCACAAAGCAAAGACAGTGAAAGAGAGAGAAATTCTTACAAAATCCGTTCAGGGTCTATGATGCAACCTGGATTGACCATATCTAGACCCACAGCTGGATGAGACATAAGGCTGGACACTCTTGGGGCTGAGAGGATTGGTGAGGTTGGGTGAGCAAATGCAGATACTTTAAAGTAATACCGCGGGGTACCCACCCCATGGGTCTCAAATCTCCAGGTACAAGGGAATCTTCCTACATCAAAACATGCATGGGAAACCCAGAAGATGGTATGCCATGATATCGGGAATGGTTTCTAAAACGCACCTCATTTCTCCTCTCTTTGTGCTCGGGTTCGCCATTCCAGCCGCTTGACTAACCATCTCCCTACTTGGAGAATCAGCACCTTTAACCTCCTGTTTCTTCCAGGTTGCAATTTGTCCTGAGGATGAACGGGAAGACGGGGAACCAACGAGAGACTAGCCGTAGGTGTTGAGACAGGCACAGGTCACTCCATTTTCCCATCAGGAAAAAGAATGAACCACAGGCTCAGCCTGCCCCCGAGAACCAAAATAGGGCCTGAAGCAATCCTGCACTTTTGCGGCCAGCTCCCAAAAAAGCGAGGAGACAAATGGAGCTCAGGGGCACTGCAATTCACAAACGTGCAGAGTTATAAATGAGAACTCTCGTCCACAAATATATTGAGGGAAGGCAACGAAGAGGATTTGAAAGCAAGGCAGATGTGCAGGAAACAGATTTCAGGAGGTAGGTTCGACTCGCCTTTAAAGCACATGAAAAGCGGCAAAACGTTGACAATGATGCCCTTGGCCAAAAAGGGCGTATGCGTTTTTTCCTGAATATATTCAGGAAAAAACGCATACGCCCTTTTTGGCCAACCAAGCAAGCCGGAAGGGCAAATCAGCACTACAAAGAAGTCTCGCTTTCCCTCGGTCAAAAGGGCCATGCTGAACAAATTGTAAAAACCAGAAAAGCAGGACAGGCCATGGAAACATGGGAGCCTTGCTACGCTGATGGGCGGGATGTAAATTGCCAACAGGCACTCTGGAGAAGAGTACGGTGTGTCCTGAAACAAGTAATAAACACAGCGTAGAGAGCATAGGGCACTTCCACTCATGGGCGTATAAATTGGGAAAACTAAAAATCAACAAGACACAGGCACCCTAAATTTTACGGCTGCTCTGTTTCCAAGAACCTCCGCTTCGGTACACCTTCAATATCCCAGGAAAGAGAAAAATGGATAAAGAAATGGTGGTACTTGGCACAATGGAATATCACTCAGCCATGAAATCAATATCATAAGGCAAGTTAGCAGCATGATGATTGGATTTAGGTACGATGATTCTAAGTGAAATAAGTCACACAGAAAAAGACACTTATCCTAAGATATCGCTTATAGAGGGAATGTCAAAATCGCTACACTTGAACTGAATTACAAAACAGAACAGAGTCACACCTTTAGAAGACACACTATGGCTGCTTAAAGGGAAAGGTGAGGTGGGGTGATGCATAAAACAAGGGTTTGAAATTAGCTCAGAGACTGCACCATAAGCCAAATATGTAATAGACAAGGCCTACTCCCTGCTCAGTGAACTGGACTCAACACACCCTAGTCACCACACAAGAATATATCTGACTAGTAAGAATCTGAAAACCTATATATCGATATCTCTCTGCAAGTGAATCAAGAGGGTGTAAAGCGGCATAAACACAGCAGGGAAAAGCAGCCAAACCCCATTCTAAACATACATTACTTTAAAAAACCCACAAAGCAAAGACAATGAAAGAGAGAGAAATTCTTACAAAATCCGTTCTGGGTCTATGATGCAACCTGGATTGACCATATCTACACCCACAGCTGAATGAGACATAAGGCTGGACACTCTTGGAGCTGAGAGGATTGGTGAGGTTGGGTGAGCAAACGCAGATACTTTAAAGTAACACTGTGGGGAACACACCCCATGGGTCTCAAATCTCCAGGTACAAGGGCATCTTCCTACATCAAAACATGCATGGGAAACCCAGAAGATGGTATGCCATGAGATCGGGAAAGGTTTCTAAAATGCACCTCATTTCTCCTCTCCTTGTGCTCGGGTTCACCATTCCAGCTGCTTGACTAACCATCTCCCTACTTGGAGAATCAGCACCTTTAACCTCCTGATTGTACAGGTTGCAATTTGTCCTGAGGATGAACGTGAAGACGGGGAACCAACGAGAGACGAGCCCTAGGTGTTGGGACAGGCATAGGTCACTCCATTTTCCCATCAGGAAGAAGAATGAACCACAGGCTCAGCCTGCCCCCCAGAACCAAAATAGGGCCTGAAGCAATCCTGCGCTTTTGCGGCCAGCTCCCAAAAAAGCGAGGAGACAAATGGAGCTCAGGGGCACTGCAATTCACAAACGTGCAGAGTTATAAATGAGAACTCTCGTCCACAAATATATTGAGGGAAGGCAACGAAGAGGATTTGAAAGCAAGGCAGATTTGCAGGAAACAGATTTCAGGAGGTAGATTCGACTCGCCATTAAAGCACATGAAAAGCGGCAAAACGTTGACAATGATGCCCTTGGCCAAAAAGGGCGTATGCGTTTTTTCCTGAATATATTCAGGAAAAAACGCATACGCCCTTTTTGGCCAACCAAGCAAGCCGGAAGGGCAAATCAGCGCTACAAAGAAGTCTCGCTTGCCCTCGGTCAAAAGGGCCATGCTGAACAAAGTGTAAAAACCAGAAAAGCAGGACAGGCCATGGAGACATGGGAGCCTTGCTACGCTGATGGGCGGGATGTAAATTGCGAACAGGCACTCTGGAGATGAGTACGGTGTGTCCTGAAACAAGTAATAAACACAGCGTTGAGAGCATAGGGCACTTCCACTCATGGGCGTATAAATTGGGAAAACTAAAAATCAACAAGACACAGGCACCCCAAACTTTACGGCTGCTCTGTTTCCAAGAACCTCCGCTTCGGTACACCTTCAATATCCCAGGAAAGAGAAAAATGGATAAAGAAATGGTGGTACTTGGCCCAATGCAATATCACTCAGCCATGAAATCAATGTCATAAGGCTAGTTAGCAGCATGATGAGTGGATTTAGGTACGATGATTCTAAGTGAAATAAGTCACACAGAAAAAGACACTTATCCTAAGATATCGCTTATAGAGGTAATGTCAAAATCGCTACACTTGAACTGAATTACAAAACAGAACAGAGGCACACCTTTAGAAGACACACTATGGCTGCTTAACCGGAAAGGTGAGGTGGGGTGATGCATAAAACAAGGGTTTGAAATTAGCTCAGACACCGCACCATAAGCCAAATATGTAATAGACAACGCCTACTCCCTGCTCAGTGAACTGGACTCAACACCCCCTAGTCACCGCACAAGAATATATCTGACTAGTATGAATCTGAAAACCTATGTATTGATATCTCTCTGCAAGTGAATCAAGAGGGTGTAAAGCGGCATAAACACAGCAGGGAATAGCAGCCAAACCCCATTCTAAACATACATTTCTTTAAAAAACCCACAAAGCAAAGACAGTGAAAGAGAGAGAAATTCTTACAAAATCCGTTCAGGGTCTCTGATGCAACCTGGATTGACCATATCTAGACCCACAGCTGGATGAGACATAAGGCTGGACACTCTTGGGGCTGAGAGGATTGGTGAGGTTGGGTGAGCAAATGCAGATACTTTAAAGTAATACCGCGGGGTACCCACCACATGGGTCTCAAATCTCCAGGTACAAGGGAATCTTCCTACATCAAAACATGCATGGGAAACCCAGAAGATGGTATGCCATGAGATCAGGAAAGGTTTCTAAAACGCACCTCATTTCTCCTTTCCTTGTGCTCGGGTTCGCCATTCCAGCTGCTTGACTAACCATCTCCCTACTTGGAGAATAAGCACCTTTAACCTCCTGTTTCGTCCAGGTTGCAATTTGTCCTGAGGATGAACGGGAAGATGGGGAACCAACGAAAGACTAGCCCTAGGTGTTGGGACAGGCACAGGTCACTCCATTTTCCCATCAGGAAGAAGAATGAACCACAGGCTCAGCCTACCCCCCAGAACCAAAATAGGGCCTGAAGCAATCCTGCGCTTTTGCGGCCAGCTCCCAAAAAAGCGAGGAGACAAATGGAGCTCAGGGGCACTGCAATTCACAAACGTGCAGAGTTATAAATGAGAACTCTCGTCCACAAATATATTGAGGAAAGGCAACGAAGAGGATTTGAAAGCAAGGCAGATTTGCAGGAAACAGATTTCAGGAGGTAGATTCGACTCGCCTTTAAAGCACATGAAAAGCGGCAAAACGTTGACAATGATGCCCTTGGCCAAAAAGGGCGTATGCGTTTTTTCCTGAATATATTCAGGAAAAAACGCATACGCCCTTTTTGGCCAACCAAGCAAGCCGGAAGTGCAAATCAACGCTACAAAGAAGTCTCGCTTGCCCTCGGTCAAAAGGGCCATGCTGAACAAAGTGTAAAAACCAGAAAAGCAGGACAGGCCATGGAGACATGGGAGCCTTACTACGCTGATGGGCGGGATGTAAATTGCCAACAGGCACTCTGGAGAAGAGTACGGTGTGTCCTGAAACAAGTAATAAACACAGCGTAGAGAGCATAGGGCACTTCCACTCATGGGCGTATAAATTGGGAAAACTAAAAATCAACAAGAGACAGGCACCCCAAACTTTACGGCTGCTCTGTTTCCAAGAACCTCCGCTTCGGTACACCTTCAATATCCCAGGAAAGAGAAAAATGGATAAAGAAATGGTGGTACTTGGCCCAATGCAATATCACTCAGCCATGAAATCAATGTCATAAGGCTAGTTAGCAGCATGATGAGTGGATTTAGGTACGATGATTCTAAGTGAAATAAGTCACACAGAAAAAGACACTTATCCTAAGATATCGCTTATAGAGGGAATGTCAAAATCGCTACACTTGAACTGAATTACAAAACAGAACAGAGTCACACCTTTAGAAGACACACTATGGCTGCTTAACGGGAAAGGTGAGGTGGGGTGATGCATAAAACAAGGGTTTGAAATTAGCTCAGAGACCGCTCCATAAGCCAAATATGTAATAGACAAGGCCTACTCCCTGCTCAGTGAACTGGACTCAACACACCCTAGTCACCACACAAGAATATATCTGACTAGTAAGATTCTGAAAACCTATGTATCAATATCTCTCTGCAAGTGAATCAAGAGGGTGTAAAGCGGCATCAACACAGCAGGGAAAAGCAGCCAAGCCCGATTCTAAACATAAATTACTTTAAAAAACCCACAAAACAAAGACAGTGAAAGAGAGAGAAATTCTTACAAAATCCGTTCAGGGTCTATGATGCAACCTGGATTGACCATATCTAGACCCACAGCTGGATGAGACAGAAGGCTGGACACTCTTGGGGCTGAGAGGATTGGTGAGGTTGGGTGAGCAAGCGCAGATACTTTAAAGTAACACTGCGGGGAACACACCCCATGGGTCTCAAATCTCCAGGTACAAGGGCATCTTCCTACATCAAAACATGCATGGGAAACCCAGAAGATGGTATGCCATGAGATCGGGAAAGGTTTCTAAAATGCACCTCATTTCTCCTCTCCTTGTGCTCGGGTTCACCATTCCAGCTGCTTGACTAACCATCTCCCTACTTGGAGAATCAGCACCTTTAACCTCCTGATTGTACAGGTTACAATATGTCCTGAGCATGAACGTGAAGACGGGAAACCAACGAGAGACGAGCCCTAGGTGTTGGGACAGGCATAGGTCACTCCATTTTCCCATCAGGAAGAAGAATGAACCACAGGCTCAGCCTGCCCCCCAGAACCAAAATAGGGCCTGAAGCAATCCTGCGCTTTTGCGGCCAGCTCCCAAAAAAGCGAGGAGACAAATGGAGCTCAGGGGCACTGCAATTCACAAACGTGCAGAGTTATAAATGAGAACTCTCGTCCACAAATATATTGAGGGAAGGCAACGAAGAGGATTTGAAAGCAAGGCAGATTTGCAGGAAACAGATTTCAGGAGGTAGATTCGACTCGCCTTTAAAGCACATGAAAAGCGGCAAAACGTTGACAATGATGCCCTTGGCCAAAAAGGGCGTATGCGTTTTTTCCTGAATATATTCAGGAAAAAACGCATACGCCCTTTTTGGCCAAGCAAGCAAGCCGGAAGGGCAAATCAGCGCTACAAAGAAGTCTCGCTTGCCCTCGGTCAAAAGGGCCATGCTGAACAAAGTGTAAAAACCAGAAAAGCAGGACAGGCCATGGAGACATGGGAGCCTTGCTACACTGATGGGCGGGATGTAAATTGCCAACAGGCACTCTGGAGAAGAGTACGGTGTGTCCTGAAACAAGTAATAAACACAGCGTAGAGAGCATAGGGCACTTCCACTCATGGGCGTATAAATTGGGAAAACTAAAAATCAACAAGACACAGGCACCCTAAAGTTTACGGCTGCTCTGTTTCCAAGAACCTCCGCTTCGGTACACCTTCAATATCCCAGGAAAGAGAAAAATGGATAAAGAAATGGTGGTACTTGGCACAATGCAATATCACTCAGCCATGAAATCAATGTCATAAGGCTAGTTAGCAGCATGATGAGTGGATTTAGGTACGATGATTCTAAGTGAAATAAGTCACACAGAAAAAGACACTTATCCTGAGATATCGCTTATAGAGGGAATGTTAAAATCGCTACACTTGAACTGAATTACAAAACAGAACAGAGTCACACCTTTAGAAGACACACTATGGCTGCTTAACGGGAAAGGTGAGGTGGGGTGATGCATAAAACAAGGGTTTCAAATTAGCTCAGAGACCGCTCCATAAACCAAATATGTAATAGACAAGGCCTACTCCCTGCTCAGTGAACTGGACTCAACACACCCTAGTCACCACACAAGAATATATCTGACTAGTAAGAATCTGAAAACCTATGTATCGATATCTCTCTGCAAGTGAATCAAGAGGGTGTAAAGCGGCATCAACACAGCAGTGAAAAGCAGCCAAGCCCGATTCTAAACATACATTACTTTAAAAAACCCACAAAACAAAGACAGTGAAAGAGAGAGAAATTCTTACAAAATCCGTTCAGGGTCTATGATGCAACCTGGATTGACCATATCTACACCCACAGCTGAATGAGACATAAGGCTGGACACTCTTGGAGCTGAGAGGATTGGTGAGGTTGGGTGAGCAAACGCAGATACTTTAAGGTAACACTGCGGGGAACACACCCCATGGGTCTCAAATCTCCAGGTACAAGGGCATCTTCCTACATCAAAACATGCATGGGAAACCCAGAAGATGGTATGCCATGAGATCGGGAAAGGTTTCTAAAATGCACCTCATTTCTCCTCTCCTTGTGCTCGGGTTCACCATTCCAGCTGCTTGACTAACCATCTCCCTACTTGGAGAATCAGCACCTTTAACCTCCTGATTGTACAGGTTGCAATTTGTCCTGAGGATGAACGTGAAGACGGGGAACCAACGAGAGACGAGCCCTAGGTGTTGGGACAGGCATAGGTCACTCCATTTTCCCATCAGGAAGAAGAATGAACCACAGGCTCAGCCTGCCCCCCAGAACCAAAATAGGGCCTGAAGCAATCCTGCGCTTTTGCGGCCAGCTCCCAAAAAAGCGAGGAGACAAATGGAGCTCAGGGGCACTGCAATTCACAAACGTGCAGAGTTATAAATGAGAACTCTCGTCCACAAATATATTGAGGGAAGGCAACGAAGAGGATTTAAAGCAAGGCAGATTTGCAGGAAACAGATTTCAGGAGGTAGATTCGACTCGCCATTAAAGCACATGAAAAGCGGCAAAACGTTGACAATGATGCCCTTGGCCAAAAAGGGCGTATGCGTTTTTTCCTGAATATATTCAGGAAAAAACGCATACGCCCTTTTTGGCCAACCAAGCAAGCCGGAAGGGCAAATCAGCGCTACAAAGAAGTCTCGCTTGCCCTCGGTCAAAAGGGCCATGCTGAACAAAGTGTAAAAACCAGAAAAGCAGGACAGGCCATGGAGACATGGGAGCCTTGCTACGCTGATGGGCGGGATGTAAATTGCGAACAGGCACTCTGGAGATGAGTACGGTGTGTCCTGAAACAAGTAATAAACACAGCGTTGAGAGCATAGGGCACTTCCACTCATGGGCGTATAAATTGGGAAAACTAAAAATCAACAAGACACAGGCACCCCAAACTTTACGGCTGCTCTGTTTCCAAGAACCTCCGCTTCGGTACACCTTCAATATCCCAGGAAAGAGAAAAATGGATAAAGAAATGGTGGTACTTGGCCCAATGCAATATCACTCAGCCATGAAATCAATGTCATAAGGCTAGTTAGCAGCATGATGAGTGGATTTAGGTACGATGATTCTAAGTGAAATAAGTCACACAGAAAAAGACACTTATCCTAAGATATCGCTTATAGAGGTAATGTCAAAATCGCTACACTTGAACTGAATTACAAAACAGAACAGAGGCACACCTTTAGAAGACACACTATGGCTGCTTAACCGGAAAGGTGAGGTGGGGTGATGCATAAAACAAGGGTTTGAAATTAGCTCAGACACCGCACCATAAGCCAAATATGTAATAGACAACGCCTACTCCCTGCTCAGTGAACTGGACTCAACACCCCCTAGTCACCGCACAAGAATATATCGGACTAGTATGAATCTGAAAACCTATGTATTGATATCTCTCTGCAAGTGAATCAAGAGGGTGTAAAGCGGCATAAACACAGCAGGGAATAGCAGCCAAACCCCATTCTAAACATACATTACTTTAAAAAACCCACAAAGCAAAGACAGTGAAAGAGAGAGAAATTCTTACAAAATCCGTTCAGGGTCTCTGATGCAACCTGGATTGACCATATCTAGACCCACAGCTGGATGAGACATAAGGCTGGACACTCTTGGGGCTGAGAGGATTGGTGAGGTTGGGTGAGCAAATGCAGATACTTTAAAGTAATACCGCGGGGTACCCACCCCATGGGTCTCAAATCTCCAGGTACAAGGGAATCTTCCTACATCAAAACATGCATGGGAAACCCAGAAGATGGTATGCCATGAGATCAGGAAAGGTTTCTAAAACGCACCTCATTTCTCCTTTCCTTGTGCTCGGGTTCGCCATTCCAGCTGCTTGACTAACCATCTCCCTACTTGGAGAATCAGCACCTTTAACCTCCTGTTTCGTCCAGGTTGCAATTTGTCCTGAGGATGAACGGGAAGATGGGGAACCAACGAAAGACTAGCCCTAGGTGTTGGGACAGGCACAGGTCACTCCATTTTCCCATCAGGAAGAAGAATGAACCACAGGCTCAGCCTACCCCCCAGAACCAAAATAGGGCCTGAAGCAATCCTGCGCTTTTGCGGCCAGCTCCCAAAAAAGCGAGGAGACAAATGGAGCTCAGGGGCACTGCAATTCACAAACGTGCAGAGTTATAAATGAGAACTCTCGTCCACAAATATATTGAGGGAAGGCAACGAAGAGGATTTGAAAGCAAGGCAGATTTGCAGGAAACAGATTTCAGGAGGTAGATTCGACTCGCCTTTAAAGCACATGAAAAGCGGCAAAACGTTGACAATGATGCCCTTGGCCAAAAAGGGCGTATGCGTTTTTTCCTGAATATATTCAGGAAAAAACGCATACGCCCTTTTTGGCCAACCAAGCAAGCCGGAAGTGCAAATCAACGCTACAAAGAAGTCTCGCTTGCCCTCGGTCAAAAGGGCCATGCTGAACAAAGTGTAAAAACCAGAAAAGCAGGACAGGCCATGGAGATATGGGAGCCTTACTACGCTGATGGGCGGGATGTAAATTGCCAACAGGCACTCTGGAGAAGAGTACGGTGTGTCCTGAAACAAGTAATAAACACAGCGTAGAGAGCATAGGGCACTTCCACTCATGGGCGTATAAATTGGGAAAACTAAAAATCAACAAGACACAGGCACCCCAAACTTTACGGCTGCTCTGTTTCCAAGAACCTCCGCTTCGGTACACCTTCAATATCCCAGGAAAGAGAAAAATGGATAAAGAAATGGTGGTACTTGGCCCAATGCAATATCACTCAGCCATGAAATCAATGTCATAAGGCTAGTTAGCAGCATGATGAGTGGATTTAGGTACGATGATTCTAAGTGAAATAAGTCACACAGAAAAAGACACTTATCCTAAGATATCGCTTATAGAGGGAATGTCAAAATCGCTACTCTTGAACTGAATTACAAAACAGAACAGAGGCACACCTTTAGAAGACACACTATGGCTGCTTAACGGGAAAGGTGAGGTGGGGTGATGCATAAAACAAGGGTTTGAAATTAGCTCAGAGACCCCTCCATAAGCCAAATATTTAATAGACAAGGCCTACTCCCTGCTCAGTGAACTGGACTCAACACACCCTAGACACCACACAAGAATATATCTGACTAGTAAGAATCTGAAAACCTATGTATCGATATCTCTCTGCAAGTGAATCAAGAGGGTGTAAAGCGGCATCAACACAGCAAGGAAAAGCAGCCAAGCCCGATTCTAAACATAAATTACTTTAAAAAACCCACAAAACAAAGACAGTGAAAGAGAGAGAAATTCTTACAAAATCCGTTCAGGGTCTATGATGCAACCTGGATTGACCATATCTAGACCCACAGCTGGATGAGACATAAGGCTGGACACTCTTGGGGCTGAGAGGATTGGTGAGGTTGGGTGAGCAAACGCAGATACTTTAAAGTATCACTGCGGGGAACACACCCCATGGGTATCAAATCTCCAGGTACAAGGGCATCTTCCTACATCAAAACATGCATGGGAAACCCAGAAGATGGTATGCCATGAGATCGGGAAAGGTTTCTAAAATGCACCTCATTTCTCCTCTCCTTGTGCACGGGTTCACCATTCCAGCTGCTTGACTAACCATCTCCCTACTTGGAGAATCAGCACCTTTAACCTCCTGATTGTACAGGTTGCAATTTGTCCTGAGGATGAACGTGAAGACGGGGAACCAACGAGAGACGAGCCCTAGGTGTTGGGACAGGCATAGGTCACTCCATTTTCCCATCAGGAAGAAGAATGAACCACAGGCTCAGCCTGCCCCCCAGAACCAAAATAGGGCCTGAAGCAATCCTGCGCTTTTGCGGCCAGCTCCCAAAAAAGCGAGGAGACAAATGGAGCTCAGGGGCACTGCAATTCACAAACGTGCAGAGTTATAAATGAGAACTCTCGTCCACAAATATATTGAAGGAAGGCAACGAAGAGGATTTGAAAGCAAGGCAGATTTGCAGGAAACAGATTTCTGGAGGTAGATTCGACTCGCCTTTAAAGCACATGAAAAGCGGCAAAACGTTGACAATGATGCCCTTGGCCAAAAAGGGCGTATGCGTTTTTTCCTGAATATATTCAGGAAAAAACGCATACGCCCTTTTTGGCCAACCAAGCAAGCCGGAAGGGCAAATCAGCGCTACAAAGAAGTCTCGCTTGCCCTCGGTCAAAAGGGCCATGCTGAACAAAGTGTAAAAACCAGAAAAGCAGGACAGGCCATGGAGACATGGGAGCCTTGCTACGCTGATGGGCGGGATGTAAATTGCCAACAGGCACTCTGGAGATGAGCACGGTGTGTCCTGAAACAAGTAATAAACACAGCGTTGAGAGCATAGGGCACTTCCACTCATGGGCGTATAAATCGGGAAAACTAAAAATCAACAAGACACAGGCACCCCAAACTTTACGGCTGCTCTGTTTACAAGAACCTCCGCTTCGGTACACCTTCAATATCCTAGGAAAGAGAAAAATGGATAAAGAAATGGTGGTACTTGGCACAATGCAATATCACTCAGCCATGAAATCAATGTCATAAGGCTAGTTAGCAGCATGATGAGTGGATTTAGGTACGATGATTCTAAGTGAAATAAGTCACACAGAAAAAGGCACTTATCCTAAGATATCGCTTATAGAGGGAATGTCAAAATCGCTACACTTGAACTGAATTACAAAACAGAACGGAGGCACACCTTTAGAAGACACACTATGGCTGCTTAACGGGAAAGGTGAGGTGGGGTGATGCATAAAACAAGGGTTTGAAATTAGCTCAGACACCGCTCCATAAGCCAAATATGTAATAGACAAGGCCTACTCCCTGCTCAGTGAACTGGACTCAACACCCCCTAGTCACCGCACAAGAATATATCTGACTAGTATGAATCTGAAAACCTATGTATCGATATCTCTCTGCAAGTGAATCAAGAGGGTGTAAAGCGGCATAAACACAGCAGGGAAAAGCAGCCAAACCCCATTCTAAATATACATTACTTTAAAAAACCCACAAAGCAAAGACAGTGAAAGAGAGAGAAATTCTTACAAAATCCGTTCAGGGTCTCTGATGCAACCTGGATTGACCATATCTAGACCCACAGCTGGATGAGACATAAGGCTGGACACTCTTGGGGCTGAGAGGATTGGTGAGGTTGGGTGAGCAAATGCAGATACTTTAAAGTAATACCGCGGGGTACCCACCCCATGGGTCTCAAATCTCCAGGTACAAGGGAATCTTCCTACATCAAAACATGCATGGGAAACCCAGAAGATGGTATGCCATGATATCGGGAAAGGTTTCTAAAACGCACCTCATTTCTCCTCTCCTTGTGCTCGGGTTCGCCATTCCAGCCGCTTGACTAACCATCTCCCTACTTGGAGAATCAGCACCTTTAACCTCCTGTTTCATCCAGGTTGCAATGTGTCCTGAGGATGAACGGGAAGACGGGGAACCAAAGAGAGACTAGCCCTAGGTGTTGGGACAGGCACAGGTCACTCCATTTTCCCATCAGGAAGAAGAATGAACCACAGGCTCAGCCTGCCCCCCAGAACCAAAATAGGGCCTGAAGCAATCCTGCGCTTTTGCGGCCAGCTCCCAAAAAAGCGAGGAGACAAATGGAGCTCAGGGGCACTGCAATTCACAAACGTGCAGAGTTATAAATGAGAACTCTCGTCCACAAATATATTGAGGGAAGGCAACGAAGAGGATTTGAAAGCAAGGCAGATTTGCAGGAAACAGATTTCAGGAGGTAGATTCGACTCGCCTTTAAAGCACATGAAAAGCGGCAAAACGTTGACAATGATGCCCTTGGCCAAAAAGGGCGTATGCGTTTTTCCCTGAATATATTCAGGAAAAAACGCATACGCCCTTTTTGGCCAACCAAGCAAGCCGGAAGTGGAAATCAACGCTACAAAGAAGTCTCGCTTGCCCTCGGTCAAAAGGGCCATGCTGAACAAAGTGTAAAAACCAGAAAAGCAGGACAGGCCATGGAGACATGGCAGCCTTACTACGCTGATGGGCGGGATGTAAATTGCCAACAGGCACTCTGGAGAAGAGTACGGTGTGTCCTGAAACAAGTAATAAACACAGCGTAGAGAGCATAGGGCACTTCCACTCATGGTTGTATAAATTGGGAAAACTAAAAATCAACAAGACACAGGCACCCTAAAGTTTACGGCTGCTCTGTTTCCAAGAACCTCCACTTCGGTACACCTTCAATATCCCAGGAAAGAGAAAAATGGATAAAGAAATGGTGGTACTTGGCACAATGGAATATCACTCAGCCATGAAATCAATGTCATAAGGCTAGTTAGCAGCATGATGAGTGGATTTAGGTACGATGATTCTAAGTGAAATAAGTCACACAGAAAAAGACACTTATCCTAAGATATCGCTTATAGAGGGAATGTCAAAATCGCTACACTTGAACTGAATTACAAAACAGAACAGAGTCACACCTTTAGAAGACACACTATGGCTGCTTAACGGGAAAGGTGAGGTGGGGTGATGCATAAAACAAGGGTTTGAAATTAGCTCAGAGACCGCTCCATAAGCCAAATATGTAATAGACAAGGCCTACTCCCTGCTCAGTGAACTGGACTCAACACACCCTAGTCACCACACAAGAATATATCTGACTAGTAAGAATCTGAAAACCTATGTATCGATATCTCTCTGCAAGTGAATCAAGAGGGTGTAAAGCGGCATCAACACAGCAGGGAAAAGCAGCCAAGCCCGATTCTAAACATAAATTACGTTAAAAAACCCACAAAACAAAGACAGTGAAAGAGAGAGAAATTCTTACAAAATCCGTTCAGGGTCTCTGATGCAACCTGGATTGACCATATCTAGACCCACAGCTGGATGAGACATAAGGCTGGACACTCTTGGGGCTGAGAGGATTGGTGAGGTTGGGTGAGCAAACGCAGATACTTTAAAGTAACACTGCGGGGAACACACCCCATGGGTCTCAAATCTCCAGGTACAAGGGCATCTTCCTACATCAAAACATGCATGGGAAACCCAGAAGATGGTATGCCATGAGATCGGGAAAGGTTTCTAAAATGCACCTCATTTCTCCTCTCCTTGTGCTCGGGTTCACCATTCCAGCTGCTTGACTAACCATCTCCCTACTTGGAGAATCAGCACCTTTAACCTCCTGATTGTACAGGTTGCAATTTGTCCTGAGGATGAACGTGAAGACGGGGAACCAACGAGAGACTAGCCCTAGGTGTTGGGACAGGCATAGGTCACTCCATTTTCCCATCAGGAAGAAGAATGAACCACAGGCTCAGCCTGCCCCCCAGAACCAAAATAGGGCCTGAAGCAATCCTGCGCTTTTGCGGCCAGCTCCCAAAAAAGCGAGGAGACAAATGGAGCTCAGGGGCACTGCAATTCACAAACTTGCAGAGTTATAAATGAGAACTCTCGTCCACAAATATATTGAAGGAAGGCAACGAAGAGGATTTGAAAGCAAGGCAGATTTGCAGGAAACAGATTTCAGGAGGTAGATTCGACTCGCCTTTAAAGCACATGAAAAGCGGCAAAACGTTGACAATGATGCCCTTGGCCAAAAAGGGCGTATGCGTTTTTTCCTGAATATATTCAGGAAAAAACGCATACGCCCTTTTTGGCCAACCAAGCAAGCCGGAAGGGCAAATCAGCGCTACAAAGAAGTCTCGCTTGCCCTCGGTCAAAAGGGCCATGCTGAACAAAGTGTAAAAACCAGAAAAGCAGGACAGGCCATGGAGATATGAGAGCCTTGCTACGCTGATGGGCGGGATGTAAATTGCCAACAGGCACACTGGAGATGAGTACGGTGTGTCCTGAAACAAGTAATAAACACAGCATTGAGAGCATAGGGCACTTCCACTCATGGGCGTATAAATCGGGAAAACTAAAA
Source organism: Eubalaena glacialis (assembly GCF_028564815.1). Lineage (NCBI taxonomy): Eukaryota > Metazoa > Chordata > Mammalia > Artiodactyla > Balaenidae > Eubalaena > Eubalaena glacialis. The sequence continues at coordinate 62,988 of NW_026871303.1, read as the reverse complement.
ATCAACAAGACACAGGCACCCCAAACTTTACGGCTGCTCTGTTTACAAGAACCTCCGCTTCGGTACACCTTCAATATCCCAGGAAATAGAAAAATGGATAAAGAAATGGTGGTACTTGGCACAATGCAATATCACTCAGCCATGAAATCAATGTCATAAGGCTAGTTAGCAGCATGATGAGTGGATTTAGGTACGATGATTCTAAGTGAAATAAGTCACACAGAAAAAGGCACTTATCCTAGGATATCGCTTATAGAGGGAATGTCAAAATCGCTACACTTGAACAGAATTACAAAACAGAACGGAGGCACACCTTTAGAAGACACACTATGGCTGCTTAACCGGAAAGGTGAGGTGGGGTGATGCATAAAACAAGGGTTTGAAATTAGCTCAGACACCGCTCCATAAGCCAAATATTTAATAGACAAGGCCTACTCCCTGCTCAGTGAACTGGACTCAACACCCCCTAGTCACCGCACAAGAATATATCTGACTAGTATGAATCTGAAAACCTATGTATTGATATCTCTCTGCAAGTGAATCAAGAGGGTGTAAAGCGGCATAAACACAGCAGGGAAAAGCAGCCAAACCCCATTCTAAACATACATTACTTTAAAAAACCCACAAAGCAAAGACAGTGAAAGAGAGAGAAATTCTTACAAAATCCGTTCAGGGTCTATGATGCAACCTGGATTGACCATATCTAGACCCACAGCTGGATGAGACATAAGGCTGGACACTCTTGGGGCTGAGAGGATTGGTGAGGTTGGGTGAGCAAATGCAGATACTTTAAAGTAATACCGCGGGGTACCCACCCCATGGGTCTCAAATCTCCAGGTACAAGGGAATCTTCCTACATCAAAACATGCATGGGAAACCCAGAAGATGGTATGCCATGATATCGGGAATGGTTTCTAAAACGCACCTCATTTCTCCTCTCTTTGTGCTCGGGTTCGCCATTCCAGCCGCTTGACTAACCATCTCCCTACTTGGAGAATCAGCACCTTTAACCTCCTGTTTCTTCCAGGTTGCAATTTGTCCTGAGGATGAACGGGAAGACGGGGAACCAACGAGAGACTAGCCGTAGGTGTTGAGACAGGCACAGGTCACTCCATTTTCCCATCAGGAAAAAGAATGAACCACAGGCTCAGCCTGCCCCCGAGAACCAAAATAGGGCCTGAAGCAATCCTGCGCTTTTGCGGCCAGCTCCCAAAAAAGCGAGGAGACAAATGGAGCTCAGGGGCACTGCAATTCACAAACGTGCAGAGTTATAAATGAGAACTCTCGTCCACAAATATATTGAGGGAAGGCAACGAAGAGGATTTGAAAGCAAGGCAGATGTGCAGGAAACAGATTTCAGGAGGTAGGTTCGACTCGCCTTTAAAGCACATGAAAAGCGGCAAAACGTTGACAATGATGCCCTTGGCCAAAAAGGGCGTATGCGTTTTTTCCTGAATATATTCAGGAAAAAACGCATACGCCCTTTTTGGCCAACCAAGCAAGCCGGAAGGGCAAATCAGCACTACAAAGAAGTCTCGCTTTCCCTCGGTCAAAAGGGCCATGCTGAACAAATTGTAAAAACCAGAAAAGCAGGACAGGCCATGGAAACATGGGAGCCTTGCTACGCTGATGGGCGGGATGTAAATTGCCAACAGGCACTCTGGAGAAGAGTACGGTGTGTCCTGAAACAAGTAATAAACACAGCGTAGAGAGCATAGGGCACTTCCACTCATGGGCGTATAAATTGGGAAAACTAAAAATCAACAAGACACAGGCACCCTAAATTTTACGGCTGCTCTGTTTCCAAGAACCTCCGCTTCGGTACACCTTCAATATCCCAGGAAAGAGAAAAATGGATAAAGAAATGGTGGTACTTGGCACAATGGAATATCACTCAGCCATGAAATCAATATCATAAGGCAAGTTAGCAGCATGATGATTGGATTTAGGTACGATGATTCTAAGTGAAATAAGTCACACAGAAAAAGACACTTATCCTAAGATATCGCTTATAGAGGGAATGTCAAAATCGCTACACTTGAACTGAATTACAAAACAGAACAGAGTCACACCTTTAGAAGACACACTATGGCTGCTTAAAGGGAAAGGTGAGGTGGGGTGATGCATAAAACAAGGGTTTGAAATTAGCTCAGAGACTGCACCATAAGCCAAATATGTAATAGACAAGGCCTACTCCCTGCTCAGTGAACTGGACTCAACACACCCTAGTCACCACACAAGAATATATCTGACTAGTAAGAATCTGAAAACCTATATATCGATATCTCTCTGCAAGTGAATCAAGAGGGTGTAAAGCGGCATAAACACAGCAGGGAAAAGCAGCCAAACCCCATTCTAAACATACATTACTTTAAAAAACCCACAAAGCAAAGACAATGAAAGAGAGAGAAATTCTTACAAAATCCGTTCTGGGTCTATGATGCAACCTGGATTGACCATATCTAGACCCACAGCTGGATGAGACATAAGGCTGGACACTCTTGGGGCTGAGAGGACTGTTGAGGTTGGGTGAGCAAACGCAGATACTTTAAAGTAACACTGCAGGGAACACACCCCATGGGTCTCAAATCTCCAGGTACAAGGGCATCTTCCTACATCAAAACATGCATGGGAAACCCAGAAGATGGTATGCCATGAGATCGGGAAAGGTTTCTAAAATGCACCTCATTTCTCCTCTCCTTGTGCTCGGGTTCACCATTCCAGCTGCTTGACTAACCATCTCCCTACTTGAAGAATCAGCACCTTTAACCTCCTGATTGTACAGGTTGCAATTTGTCCTGAGGATGAACGTGAAGACGGGGAACCAACGAGAGACGAGCCCTAGGTGTTGGGACAGGCATAGGTCACTCCATTTTCCCATCAGGAAGAAGAATGAACCACAGGCTCAGCCTGCCCCCCAGAACCAAAATAGGACCTGAAGCAATCCTGCGCTTTTGCGGCCAGCTCCCAAAAAAGCGAGGAGACAAATGGAGCTCAGGGGCACTGCAATTCACAAACGTGCAGAGTTATAAATGAGAACTCTCGTCCACAAATATATTGAGGGAAGGCAACGAAGAGGATTTGAAAGCAAGGCAGATTTGCAGGAAACAGATTTCAGGAGGTAGATTCGACTCGCCTTTAAAGCACATGAAAAGCGGCAAAACGTTGACAATGATGCCCTTGGCCAAAAAGGGATTATGCGTTTTTTCCTGAATATATTCAGGAAAAAACGCATACGCCCTTTTTGGCCAACCAAGCAAGCCGGAAGGGCAAATCAGCGCTACAAAGAAGTCTCGCTTGCCCTCGGTCAAAAGGGCCATGCTGAACAAAGTGTAAAAACCAGAAAAGCAGGACAGGCCATGGAGACATGGGAGCCTTGCTATGCTAATGGGCGGGATGTAAATTGCCAACAGGCACTCTGGAGATGAGTACGGTGTGTCCTGAAACAAGTAATAAACACAGCGTTGAGAGCATAGGGCACTTCCACTCATGGGCGTATAAATTGGGAAAACTAAAAATCAACAAGACACAGGCACCCCAAACTTTACGGCTGCTCTGTTTACAAGAACCTCCGCTTCGGTACACCTTCAATATCCCAGGAAATAGAAAAATGGATAAAGAAATGGTGGTACTTGGCCCAATGCAATATCACTCAGCCATGAAATCAATGTCATAAGGCTAGTTAGCAGCATGATGAGTGGATTTAGGTACGATGATTCTAAGTGAAATAAGTCACACAGAAAAAGGCACTTATCCTAAGATATCGCTTATAGAGGGAATGTCAAAATCGCTACACTTGAACTGAATTACAAAACAGAACAGAGGCACACCTTTAGAAGACACACTATGGCTGCTTAACCGGAAAGGTGAGGTGGGGTGATGCATAAAACAAGGGTTTGAAATTAGCTCAGACACCGCTCCATAAGCCAAATATGTAATAGACAAAGCCTACTCCCTGCTCAGTGAACTGGACTCAACACCCCCTAGTCACCGCACAAGAATATATCTGACTAGTATGAATCTGAAAACCTATGTATTGATATCTCTCTGCAAGTGAATCAAGAGGGTGTAAAGCGGCATAAACACAGCAGGGAAAAGCAGCCAAACCCCATTCTAAACATACATTACTTTAAAAAACCCACAAAGCAAAGACAGTGAAAGAGAGAGAAATTCTTACAAAATCCGTTCAGGGTCTCTGATGCAACCTGGATTGACCATATCTAGACCCACAGCTGGATGAGACATAAGGCTGGACACTCTTGGGGCTGAGAGGATTGGTGAGGTTGGGTGAGCAAATGCAGATACTTTAAAGTAATACCGCGGGGTACCCACCCCATGGGTCTCAAATCTCCACGTACAAGGGAATCTTCCTACATCAAAACATGCATGGGAAACCCAGAAGATGGTATGCCATGAGATCGGGAAAGGTTTCTAAAATGCACCTCATTTCTCCTCTCCTTGTGCTCGGGTTCACCATTCCAGCTGCTTGACTAACCATCTCCCTACTTGGAGAATCAGCACCTTTAACCTCCTGATTGTACAGGTTGCAATTTGTCCTGAGGATGAACGTGAAGACGGGGAACCAACGAGAGACTAGCCCTAGGTGTTGGGACAGGCATAGGTCACTCCATTTTCCCATCAGGAAGAAGAATGAACCACAGGCTCAGCCTGCCCCCCAGAACCAAAATAGGGCCTGAAGCAATCCTGCGCTTTTGCGGCCAGCTCCCAAAAAAGCGAGGAGACAAATGGAGCTCAGGGGCACTGCAATTCACAAACGTGCAGAGTTATAAATGAGAACTCTCGTCCACAAATATATTGAAGGAAGGCAACGAAGAGGATTTGAAAGCAAGGCAGATTTGCAGGAAACAGATTTCAGGAGGTAGATTCGACTCGCCTTTAAAGCACATGAAAAGCGGCAAAACGTTGACAATGATGCCCTTGGCCAAAAAGGGCGTATGCGTTTTTTCCTGAATATATTCAGGAAAAAACGCATACGCCCTTTTTGGCCAACCAAGCAAGCCGGAAGGGCAAATCAGCGCTACAAAGAAGTCTCGCTTGCCCTCGGTCAAAAGGGCCATGCTGAACAAAGTGTAAAAACCAGAAAAGCAGGACAGGCCATGGAGACATGGGAGCCTTGCTACGCTGATGGGCGGGATATAAATTGCCAACAGGCACTCTGGAGATGAGTACGGTGTGTCCTGAAACAAGTAATAAACACAGCGTTGAGAGCATAGGGCACTTCCACTCATGGATGTATAAATTGGGAAAATTAAAAATCAACAAGACACAGGCACCCCAAACTTTATGGCTGCTCTGTTTACAAGAACCTCCGCTTCGGTACAACTTCAATATCCCAGGAAAGAGAAAAATGGATAAAGAAATGGTGGTACTTGGCACAATGGAATATCACTCAGCCATGAAATCAATGTCATAAGGCTAGTTAGCAGCATGATGAGTGGATTTAGGTACGATGATTCTAAGTGAAATAAGTCACACAGAAAAAGACACTTATCCTAAGATATCGCTTATAGAGGGAATGTCAAAATCGCTACACTTGAACTGAATTACAAAACAGAACAGAGGCACACCTTTAGAAGACACACTATGGCTGCTTAACCGGAAAGGTGAGGTGGGGTGATGCATAAAACAAGGGTTTGAAATTAGCTCAGACACCGCTCCATAAGCCAAATATGTAATAGACAAGGCCTACTCCCTGCTCAGTGAACTGGACTCAACACCCCCTAGTCACCGCACAAGAATATATCTGACTAGTAAGAATCTGAAAACCTATGTATCGATATCTCTCTGCAAGTGAATCAAGAGGGTGTAAAGCGGCATAAACACAGCAGGGAAAAGCAGCCAAACCCCATTCTAAACATACATTACTTTAAAAAACCCACAAAGCAAAGACAGTGAAAGAGAGAGAAATTCTTACAAAATCCGTTCAGGGTCTCTGATGCAACCTGGATTGACCATATCTAGACACACAGCTGGATGAGACATAAGGCTGGACACTCTTGGGGCTGAGAGGATTGGTGAGGTTGGGTGAGCAAATGCAGATACTTTAAAGTAATACAGCGGGGTACCCACCCCATGGGTCTCAAATCTCCAGGTACAAGGGCATCTTCCTACATCAAAACATGCATGGGAAACCCAGAAGATGGTATGCCATGATATCGGGAATGGTTTCTAAAACGCACCTCATTTCTCCTCTCTTTGTGCTCGGGTTCGCCATTCCAGCCGCTTGACTAACCATCTCCCTACTTGGAGAATCAGCACCTTTAACCTCCTGTTTCGTCCAGGTTGCAATTTGTCCTGAGGATGAACGGGAAGACGGGGAACCAACGAGAGACTAGCCCTAGGTGTTGGGACAGGCACAGGTCACTCCATTTTCCCATTCAGGAAGAAGAATGAACCACAGGCTCAGCCTGCCCCCGAGAACCAAAATAGGGCCTGAAGCAATCCTGCGCTTTTGCGGCCAGCTCCCAAAAAAGCGAGGAGACAAATGGAGCTCAGGGGCACTGCAATTCACAAACGTGCAGAGTTATAAATGAGAACTCTCGTCCACAAATATATTGAGGGAAGGCAACGAAGAGGATTTGAAAGCAAGGCAGATTTGCAGGAAACAGATTTCAGGAGGTAGATTCGACTCGCCTTTAAAACACATGAAAAGCGGCAAAACTTTGACAATGATGCCCTTGGCCAAAAAGGGCGTATGCGTTTTTTCCTGAATATATTCAGGAAAAAACGCATACGCCCTTTTTGGCCAACCAAGCAAGCCGGAAGGGCAAATCAGCGCTACAAAGAAGTCTCGCTTGCCCTCGGTCAAAAGGGCCATGCTGAACAAAGTGTAAAAACCAGAAAATCAGGACAGGCCATGGAGACATGGGAGCCTTGCTACGCTGATGGGCGGGATGTAAATTGCCAACAGGCACTCTGGAGAAGAGTACGGTGTGTCCTGAAACAAGTAATAAACACAGCGTTGAGAGCATAGGGCACTTCCACTCATGGGCGTATAAATTGGGAAAACTAAAAATCAACAAGACACAGGCACCCCAAACTTTACGGCTGCTCTGTTGCCAAGAACCTCCGCTTCGGTACACCTTCAATATCCCAGGAAAGAGAAAAATGGATAAAGAAATGGTGGTACTTGGCACAATGGAATATCACTCAGCCATGAAATCAATGTCATAAGGCTAGTTAGCAGCATGATGAGTGGATTTAGGTACGATGATTCTAAGTGAAATAAGTCACACAGAAAAAGACACTTATCCTAAGATATCGCTTATAGAGGGAATGTCAAAATCGCTACACTTGAACTGAATTACAAAACAGAACAGAGTCACACCTTTAGAAGACACACTATGGCTGCTTAACGAGAAAGGTGAGGTGGGGTGATGCATAAAACAAGGGTTTGAAATTAGCTCAGAGACCGCTCCATAAGCCAAATATGTAATAGACAAGGCCTACTCCCTGCTCAGTGAACTGGACTCAACACACCCTAGTCACCACACAAGAATATATCTGACTAGTAAGAATCTGAAAACCTATGTATCGATATCTCTCTGCAAGTGAATCAAGAGGGTGTAAAGCGGCATCAACACAGCAGGGAAAAGCAGCCAAGCCCGATTCTAAACATAAATTACTTTAAAAAACCCACAAAACAAAGACAGTGAAAGAGAGAGAAATTCTTACAAAATCCGTTCAGGGTCTCTGATGCAACCTGGATTGACCATATCTAGACCCACAGCTGGATGAGACATAAGGCTGGACACTCTTGGGGCTGAGAGGATTGGTGAGGTTGGGTGAGCAAACGCAGATACTTTAAAGTAACACTGCGGGGAACACACCCCATGGGTATCAAATCTCCAGGTACAAGGGCAACTTCCTACATCAAAACATGCATGGGAAACCCAGAAGTTGGTATGCCATGAGATGGGGAAAGGTTTCTAAAATGCACCTCATTTCTCCTCTCCTTGTGCTCGGGTTCACCATTCCAGCTGCTTGACTAACCATCTCCCTAATTGGAGAATCAGCACCTTTAACCTCCTGATTGTACAGGTTGCAATTTGTCCTGAGGATGAACGTGAAGACGGGGAACCAACGAGAGACTAGCCCTAGGTGTTGGGACAGGCACAGGTCACTCCATTTTCCCATCAGGAAGAAGAATGAACCACAGGCTCAGCCTGCCCCCCAGAACCAAAATAGGGCCTGAAGCAATCCTGCGCTTTTGCGGCCAGCTCCCAAAAAAGCGAGGAGACAAATGGAGCTCAGGGGCATTGCAATTCACAAACGTGCAGAGTTATAAATGAGAACTCTCGTCCACAAATATATTGAAGGAAGGCAACGAAGAGGATTTGAAAGCAAGGCAGATTTGCAGGAAACAGATTTCAGGAGGTAGATTCGACTCGCCTTTAAAGCACATGAAAAGCGGCAAAACGTAGACAATGATGCCCTTGGCCAAAAAGGGCGTATGCGTTTTTTCCTGAATATATTCAGGAAAAAACGCATACGCCCTTTTTGGACAACCAAGCAAGCCAGAAGGGCAAATCAGCGCTACAAAGAAGTCTCGCTTGCCCTCGGTCAAAAGGGCCATGCTGAACAAAGTGTAAAACCCAGAAAAGCAGGACAGGCCATGGAGACATGGGAGCCTTACTACGCTGATGGGCGGGATGTAAATTGCCAACAGGCACTCTGGAGAAGAGTACGGTGTGTCCTGAAACAAGTAATAAACACAGCGTAGAGAGCATAGGGCACTTCCACTCATGGGCGTATAAATTGGGAAAACTAAAAATCAACAAGACACAGGCACCCTAAAGTTTATGGCTGCTCTGTTTCCAAGAACCTCCGCTTCGGTACACCTTCAATATCCCAGGAAAGAGAAAAATGGATAAAGAAATGGTGGTACTTGGCACAATGGAATATCACTCAGCCATGAAATCAATGTCATAAGGCTAGTTAGCAGCATGATGAGTGGATTTAGGTACGATGATTCTAAGTGAAATAAGTCACACAGAAAAAGACACTTATCCTAAGATATCGCTTATAGAGGGAATGTCAAAATCGCTACACTTGAACTGAATTACAAAACAGAACAGAGTCACACCTTTAGAAGACACACTATGGCTGCTTAACGGGAAAGGTGAGGTGGGGTGATGCATAAAACAAGGGTTTCAAATTAGCTCAGAGATCGCTCCATAAGCCAAATATGTAATAGACAAGGCCTACTCCCTGCTCAGTGAACTGGACTCAACACACCCTAGTCACCACACAAGAATATATCTGACTAGTAAGAATCTGAAAACCTATGTATCGATATCTCTCTGCAAGTGAATCAAGAGGGTGTAAAGCGGCATCAACACAGCAGGGAAAAGCAGCCAAGCCCGATTCTAAACATAAATTACTTTAAAAAACCCACAAAACAAAGACAGTGAAACAGAGAGAAATTCTTACAAAATCCGTTCAGGGTCTATGATGCAACCTGGATTGACCATATCTAGACCCACAGCTGGATGAGACATAAGGCTGGACACTCTTGGGGCTGAGAGGATTGGTGAGGTTGGGTGAGCAAATGCAGATACTTTAAAGTAACACTGCGGGGAACACACCCCATGGGTCTCAAATCTCCAGGTACAAGGGCATCTTCCTACATCAAAACATGCATGGGAAACCCAGAAGATGGTATGGCATGAGATCGGGAAAGGTTTCTAAACTGCACCTCATTTCTCCTCTCCTTGTGCTCGGGTTCACCATTCCAGCTGCTTGACTAACCATCTCCCTACTTGGAGAATCAGCACCTTTAACCTCCTGATTGTACAGGTTGCAATTTGTCCTGAGGATGAACGGGAAGACGCGGAACCAACGAGAGACGAGCCCTAGGTGTTGGGACAGGCACATTTCACTCCATTTTCCCTTCAGGAAGAAGAATGAACCACAGGCTCAGCCTGCCCCCCAGAACCAAAATAGGGCCTGAAGCAATCCTGCGCTTTTGCGGCCAGCTCCCAAAAAAGCAAGGAGACAAATGGAGCTCAGGGGCACTGCAATTCACAAACGTGCAGAGTTATAAATGATATCTCTCGTCCACAAATATATTGAGGGAAGGCAACGAAGAGGATTTGAAAGCAAGGCAGATTTGCAGGAAACAGATTTCAGGAGGTAGATTCGACTCGCCTTTAAAGCACATGAAAAGCGGCAAAACGTTGACAATGATGCCCTTGGCCAAAAAGGGCGTATGCGTTTTTTCCTGAATATATTCAGGAAAAAACGCATACGCCCTTTTTGGCCAACCAAGCAAGCCGGAAGGGCAAATCAGCGCTACAAAGAAGTCTCGCTTGCCCTCGGTCAAAAGGGCCATGCTGAACAAAGTGTAAAAACCAGAAAAGCAGGACAGGCCATGGAGACATGGAAGCCTTGCTACGCTGATGGGCGGGATGTAAATTGCCAACAGGCACTCTGGAGAAGAGTACGGTGTGTCCTGAAACAAGTAATAAACACAGCGTTGAGAGCATAGGGCACTTCCACTCATGGGCGTATAAATTGGGAAAACTAAAAATCAACAAGACACAGGCATCCTAAAGTTTACGGCTGCTCTGTTTCCAAGAACCTCCACTTCGGTACACCTTCAATATCCCAGGAAAGAGAAAAATGGATAAAGAAATGGTGATACTTGGCACAGTGGAATATCACTCAGCCATGAAATCAATGTCATAAGGCTAGTTAGCAGCATGATGAGTGGATTTAGATACGATGATTCTAAGTGAAATAAGTCACACAGAAAAAGACACTTATCCTAAGATATCGCTTATAGAGGGAATGTCAAAATCGCTACACTTGAACTGAATTACAAAACAGAACAGAGTCACACCTTTAGAAGACACACTATGGCTGCTTAACGGGAAAGGTGAGGTGGGGTGATGCATAAAACAAGGGTTTGAAATTAGCTCAGAGCCCGCTCCATAAGCCAAATATGTAATAGACAAGGCCTACTCCCTGCTCAGTGAACTGGACTCAACACACCCTAGTCAACACACAAGAATATATCTGACTAGTATGAATCTGAAAACCTATGTATCGATATCTCTCTGCAAGTGAATCAAGAGGGTGTAAAGCGGCATAAACACAGCAGGGAAAAGCAGCCAAACCCCATTCTAAACATACATTACTTTAAAAAACCCACAAAGCAAAGACAGTGAAAGAGAGAGAAATTCTTACAAAATCCGTTCAGGGTCTCTGATGCAACCTGGATAGACCATATCTAGACCCACAGCTGGATGAGACATAAGGCTGGACACTCTTGGGGCTGAGAGGATTGGTGAGGTTGGGTGAGCAAATGCAGATACTTTAAAGTAATACCGCGGGGTACCCACCCCATGGGTCTCAAATCTCCAGGTACAAGGGAATCTTCCTACATCAAAACATGCATGGGAAACCCAGAAGATGGTATGCCATGATATCGGGAAAGGTTTCTAAAACGCACCTCATTTCTCCTCTCCTTGTGCTCGGGTTCGCCATTCCAGCCGCTTGACTAACCATCTCCCTACTTGGAGAATCAGCACCTTTAACCTACTGTTTCGTCCAGGTTGCAATTTGTCCTGAGGATGAACGGGAAGACGGGGAACCAACGAAAGACTAGCCCTAGGTGTTGGGACAGGCACAGGTCACTCCATTTTCCCATCAGGAAGAAGAATGAACCACAGGCTCCGCCTGCCCCCCAGAACCAAAATAGGGCCTGAAGCAATCCTGCGCTTTTGCGGCCAGCTCCCAAAAAAGCGAGGAGACAAATGGAGCTCAGGGGCACTGCAATTCACAAACGTGCAGAGTTATAAATGAGAACTCTCGTCCACAAATATATTGAGGGAAGGCAACGAAGAGGATTTGAAAGCAAGGCAGATTTGCAGGAAACAGATTTCAGGAGGTAGATTCGACTCACCTTTAAAGCACATGAAAAGCGGCAAAACGTTGACAATGATGCCCTTGGCCAAAAAGGGCGTATGCGTTTTTTCCTGAATATATTCAGGAAAAAACGCATACGCCCTTTTTGGCCAACCAAGCAAGCCGGAAGGGCAAATCAGCGCTACAAAGAAGTCTCGCTTGCCCTCGGTCAAAAGGGCCATGCTGAACAAAGTGTAAAAACCAGAAAAGCAGGACAGGCCATGGAGACATGGGAGCCTTGCTACGCTGATGGGCGGGATGTAAATTGCCAACAGGCACTCTGGAGAAGAGTACGGTGTGTCCTGAAACAAGTAATAAACACAGCGTAGAGAGCATAGGGCACTTCCACTCAAGGGCGTATAAATTGGGAAAACTAAAAATCAACAAGACACAGGCACCCTAAAGTTTACGGCTGCTCTGTTTCCAAGAACCTCCACTTCGGTACACCTTCAATATCCCAGGAAAGAGAAAAATGGATAAAGAAATGGTGGTACTTGGCACAATGGAATATCACTCAGCCATGAAATCAATGTCATAAGGCTAGTTAGCAGCATGATGAGTGGATTTAGATACGATGATTCTAAGTGAAATAAGTCACACAGAAAAAGACACTTATCCTAAGATATCGCTTATAGAGGGAATGTCAAAATCGCTACACTTGAACTGAATTACAAAACAGAACAGAGTCACACCTTTAGAAGACACACTATGGCTGCTTAACGGGAAAGGTGAGGTGGGGTGATGCATAAAACAAGGGTTTGAAATTAGCTCAGAGACCGCTCCATAAGCCAAATATGTAATAGACAAGGCCTACTCCCTGCTCAGTGAACTGGACTCAACACACCCTAGTCACCACACAAGAATATATCTGACTAGTAAGAATCTGAAAACCTATGTATCGATATCTCTCTGCAAGTGAATCAAGAGGGTGTAAAGCGGCATCAACACAGCAGGGAAAAGCAGCCAAGCCCGATTCTAAACATAAATTACTTTAAAAAACCCACAAAACAAAGACAGTGAAAGAGAGAGAAATTCTTACAAAATCCGTTCAGGGTCTCTGATGCAACCTGGATTGACCATATCTAGACCCATAGCTGGATGAGACATAAAGCTGGACACTCTTGGGGCTGAGAGGATTGGTGAGGTTGGGTGAGCAAACGCATATACTTTAAAGTAACACTGCGGAGAACACACCCCATGGGTCTCAAATCTCCAGGTACAAGGGAATCTTCCTACATCAAAACATGCATGGGAAACCCAGAAGATGGTATGCCATGAGATCGGGAAAGGTTTCTAAAACGCACCTCATTTCTCCTCTCCTTGTGCTCGGGTTCGCCATTCCAGCCGCTTGACTAACCATCTCCCTACTTGGAGAATCAGCACCTTTAACCTACTGTTTCGTCCAGGTTGCAATTTGTCCTGAGGATGAACGGGAAGACGGGGAACCAACGAAAGACTAGCCCTAGGTGTTGGGACAGGCACAGGTCACTCCATTTTCCCATCAGGAAGAAGAATGAACCACAGGCTCAGCCTGCCCCCCAGAACCAAAATAGGGCCTGAAGCAATCCTGCGCTTTTGTGGCCAGCTCCCAAAAAAGCGAGGAGACAAATGGAGCTCAGGGGCACTGCAATTCACAAACGTGCAGAGTTATAAATGAGAACTCTCGTCCACAAATATATTGAGGGAAGGCAACGAAGAGGATTTGAAAGCAAGGCAGATTTGCAGGAAACAGATTTCAGGAGGTAGATTCGACTCGCCTTTAAAGCACATGAAAAGCGGCAAAACGTTGACAATGATGCCCTTGGCCAAAAAGGGCGTATGCGTTTTTTCCTGAATATATTCAGGAAAAAACGCATACGCCCTTTTTGGCCAACCAAGCAAGCCGGAAGGGCAAATCAGCGCTACAAAGACGTCTCGCTTGCCCTCGGTCAAAAGGGCCATGCTGAACAAAGTGTAAAAACCAGAAAAGCAGGACAGGCCATGGAGACATGGGAGCCTTGCTACGCTGATGGGCGGGATGTAAATTGCCAACAGGCACTCTGGAGAAGAGTACGGTGTGTCCTGAAACAAGTAATAAACACAGCGTAGAGAGCATAGGGCACTTCCACTCAAGGGCGTATAAATTGGGAAAACTAAAAATCAACAAGACACAGGCACCCTAAAGTTTACGGCTGCTCTGTTTCCAAGAACCTCCGCTTCGGTACACCTTCAATATCCCAGGAAAGAGAAAAATGGATAAAGAAATGGTGGTACTTGGCACAATGGAATATCACTCAGCCATGAAATCAATGTCATAAGGCTAGTTAGCAGCACGATGAGTGGATTTAGGTACGATGATTCTAAGTGAAATAAGTCACACAGAAAAAGACACTTATCCTAAGATATCGCTTATAGAGGGAATGTCAAAATCGCTACACTTGAACTGAATTACAAAACAGAACAGAGTCACACCTTTAGAAGACACACTATGGCTGCTTAACGGGAAAGGTGAGGTGGGGTGATGCATAAAACAAGGGTTTGAAATTAGCTCAGACACCGCTCCATAAGCCAAATATGTAATAGACAAGGCCTACTCCCTGCTCAGTGAACTGGACTCAACACCCCCTAGTCACCGCACAAGAATATATCTGACTAGTATGAATCTGAAAACCTATGTATCGATATCTCTCTGCAAGTGAATCAAGAGGGTGTAAAGCGGCATAAACACAGCAGGGAAAAGCAGCCAAACCCCATTCTAAACATACATTACTTTAAAAAACCCACAAAGCAAAGACAGTGAAAGAGAGAGAAATTCTTACAAAATCCGTTCAGGGTCTCTGATGCAACCTGGATTGACCATATCTAGACCAACCGCTGGATGAGACATAAGGCTGGACACTCTTGGGGCTGAGAGGATTGGTGAGGTTGGGTGAGCAAATGCAGATACTTTAAAGTAATACCGCGGGGTACCCACCCCATGGGTCTCAAATCTCCAGGTACAAGGGCATCTTCCTACATCAAAACATGCATGGGAAAGCCAGAAGATGGTATGCCATGAGATCGGGAAAGGTTTCTAAAACGCACCTCATTTCTCCTCTCCTTGTGCTCGGGTTCGCCTTTCCAGCCGCTTGACTAACCATCTCCCTACTTGGAGAATCAGCACCTTTAACCTACTGTTTCGTCCAGGTTGCAATTTGTCCTGAGGATGAACGGGAAGACGGGGAACCAACGAAAGACTAGCCCTAGGTGTTGGGACAGGCACAGGTCACTCCATTTTCCCATCAGGAAGAAGAATGAACCACAGGCTCAGCCTGCCCCCCAGAACCAAAATAGGGCCTGAAGCAATCCTGCGCTTTTGCGGCCAGCTCCCAAAAAAGCGAGGAGACAAATGGAGCTCAGGGGCACTGCAATTCACAAACGTGCAGAGTTATAAATGAGAACTCTCGTCCACAAATATATTGAGGGAAGGCAACGAAGAGGATTTGAAAGCAAGGCAGATTTGCAGGAAACAGATTTCAGGAGGTAGATTCGACTCGCCTTTAAAGCACATGAAAAGCGGCAAAACGTTGACAATGATGCCCTTGGCCAAAAAGGGCGTATGCGTTTTTTCCTGAATATATTCAGGAAAAAACGCATACGCCCTTTTTGGCCAACCAAGCAAGCCGGAAGGGCAAATCAGCGCTACAAAGACGTCTCGCTTGCCCTCGGTCAAAAGGGCCATGCTGAACAAACTGTAAAAACCAGAAAAGCAGGACAGGCCATGGAGACATGGGAGCCTTGCTACGCTGATGGGCGGGATGTAAATTGCCAACAGGCACTCTGGAGAAGAGTACGGTGTGTCCTGAAACAAGTAATAAACACAGCGTAGAGAGCATAGGGCACTTCCACTCAAGGGCGTATAAATTGGGAAAACTAAACATCAACAAGACACAGGCACCCTAAAGTTTACGGCTGCTCTGTTTCCAAGAACCTCCGCTTCGGTACACCTTCAATATCCCAGGAAAGAGAAAAATGGATAAAGAAATGGTGGTACTTGGCACAATGGAATATCACTCAGCCATGAAATCAATGTCATAAGGCTAGTTAGCAGCATGATGAGTGGATTTAGATACGATGATTCTAAGTGAAATAAGTCACACAGAAAAAGACACTTATCCTAAGATATCGCTTATAGAGGGAATGTCAAAATTGCTACACTTGAACTGAATTACAAAACAGAACAGAGTCACACCTTTAGAAGACACACTATGGCTGCTTAACGGGAAAGGTGAGGTGGGGTGATGCATAAAACAAGGGTTTGAAATTAGCTCAGAGACCGCTCCATAAGCCAAATATGTAATAGACAAGGCCTACTCCCTGCTCAGTGAACTGGACTCAACACACCCTAGTCACAACACAAGAATATATCTGACTAGTAAGAATCTGAAAACCTATGTATCGATATCTCTCTGCAAGTGAATCAAGAGGGTGTAAAGCGGCATCAACACAGCAGGGAAAAGCAGCCAAGCCCGATTCTAAACATAAATTACTTTAAAAAACCCACAAAACAAAGACAGTGAAAGAGAGAGAAATTCTTACAAAATCCGTTCAGGGTCTATGATGCAACCTGGATTGACCATATCTAGACCCACCGCTGGATGAGACAAAAGGCTGGACACTCTTGGGGCTGAGAGGATTGGTGAGGTTGGGTGAGCAAACGCAGATACTTTAAAGTAACACTGCGGGGAACACACCCCATGGGTCTCAAATCTCCAGGTACAAGGGAATCTTCCTACATCAAAACATGCATGGGAAACCCAGAAGATGGTATGCCATGAGATCGGGAAAGGTTTCTACAACGCACCTCATTTCTCCTCTCCTTGTGCTCGGGTTCGCCATTCCAGCCGCTTGACTAACCATCTCCCTACTTGGAGAATCAGCACCTTTAACCTCCTGATTGTACAGGTTGCAATTTGTCCTGAGGATGAACGGGAAGACACGGAACCAACGAGAGACGAGCCCTAGGTGTTGGGACAGGCATAGGTCACTCCATTTTCCCATCAGGAAGAAGAATGAACCACAGGCTCAGCCTGCCCCCCAGAACCAAAATAGGGCCTGAAGCAATCCTGCGCTTTTGCGGCCAGCTCCCAAAAAAGCGAGGAGACAAATGGAGCTCAGGGGCACTGCAATTCACAAACGTGCAGAGTTATAAATGAGAACTCTCGTCCACAAATATATTGAGGGAAAGCAACGAAGAGGATTTGAAAGCAAGGCAGATTTGCAGGAAACAGATTTCAGGAGGTAGATTCGACTCGCCTTTAAAGCACATGAAAAGCGGCAAAACGTTGACAATGATGCCCTTGGCCAAAAAGGGCGTATGCGTTTTTTCCTGAATATATTCAGGAAAAAACGCATACGCCCTTTTTGGCCAACCAAGCAAGCCAGAAGGGCAAATCAGCGCTACAAAGAAGTCTCGCTTGCCCTCGGTCAAAAGGGCCATGCTGAACAAAGTGTAAAAACCAGAAAAGCAGGACAGGCCATGGAGACATGGGAGCCTTGCTACGCTGATGGGCGGGATGTAAATTGCCAACAGGCACTCTGGAGAAGAGTACGGTGTGTCCTGAAACAAGTAATAAACACAGCGTAGAGAGCATAGGGCACTTCCACTCATGGGCGTATAAATTGGGAAAACTAAAAATCAACAAGACACAGGCACCCTAAAGTTTACGGCTGCTCTGTTTCCAAGAACCTCCGCTTCGGTACACCTTCAATATCCCAGGAAAGAGAAAAATGGAGAAAGAAATGGTGGTACTTGGCACAATGGAATATCACTCAGCCTCGAAATCAATGTCATAAGGCTAGTTAGCAGCATGATGAGTGGATTTAGGTACGATGATTCTAAGTGAAATAAGTCACACAGAAAAAGACACTTATCCTAAGATATCGCTTATAGAGGGAATGTCAAAATCGCAACACTTGAACTGAATTACAAAACAGAACAGAGTCACACCTTTAGAAGACACACTATGGCTGCTTAACGGGAAAGGTGAGGTGGGGTGATGCATAAAACAAGGGTTAGAAATTAGCTCAGACACCGCTCCATAAGCCAAATATGTAATAGACAAGGGCTACTCCCTGCTCAGTGAACTGCACTCAACACCCCCTAGTCACCGCACAGGAATATATCTGAGTAGTATGAATCTGAAAACCTATGTATCGATATCTCTCTGCAAGTGAATCAAGAGGGTGTAAAGCGGCATAAACACAGCAGGGAAAAGCAGCCAAACCCCATTCTAAACATACATTACTTTAAAAAACCCACAAAGCAAAGACAGTGAAAGAGAGAGAAATTCTTACAAAATCCGTTCAGGGTCTCTGATGCAACCTGGATTGACCATATCTAGACCCACAGCTGGATGAGACATAAGGCTGGACACTCTTGGGGCTGAGAGGATTGGTGAGGTTGGGTGAGCAAATGCAGATACTTTAAAGTAATACTGCGGGGTACCCACCCCATGGGTCTCAAATCTCCAGGTACAAGGGAATCTTCCTACATCAAAACATGCATGGGAAACCCAGAAGATGGTATGCCGTGAGATCGGGAAAGGTTTCTAAAGCGCACCTCATTTCTCCTCTCCTTTTGCTCGGGTTCGCCATTCCAGCCGCTTGACTAACCATCTCTCTACTTGGAGATCAGCACCTTTAACCTCCTGTTTCGTTCAGGTTGCAATTTGTCCTGAGGATGAACGGGAAGACGGGGAACCAACGAGAGACTAGCCCTAGGTGTTGGGACAGGCACAGGTCACTCCATTTTCCCATCAGGAAGAAGAATGAACCACAGGCTCAGCCTACCCCCCAGAACCAAAATAGGGCCTGAAGCAATCCTGCGCTTTTGCGGCCAGCTCCCAAAAATGCGAGGAGACAAATGGAGCTCAGGGGCACTGCAATTCACAAACGTGTAGAGTTATAAATGAGAACTCTCGTTCAAAATATATTGAGAGAAGGCAACG
The DNA here is from genome assembly GCF_028564815.1 of Eubalaena glacialis. Lineage (NCBI taxonomy): Eukaryota > Metazoa > Chordata > Mammalia > Artiodactyla > Balaenidae > Eubalaena > Eubalaena glacialis. The sequence goes on along the minus strand of NW_026871303.1, from coordinate 44,089 downwards.
AAGAGGATTTGAAAGCAAGGCAGATTTGCAGGAAACAGATTTCAGGAGGTAGATTCGACTCGCCTTTAAAGCACATGAAAAGCGGCAAAACGTTGACAATGATGCCCTTGGCCAAAAAGGGCGTATGCGTTTTTTCCTGAATATATTCAGGAAAAAACGCATACGCCCTTTTTGGCCAACCAAGCAAGCCGGAAGGGCAAATCAGCGCTACAAAGAAGTCTCGCTTGCCCTCGGTCAAAAGGGCCATGCTGAACAAACTGTAAAAACCAGAAAAGCAGGACAGGCCATGGAGACATGGGAGCCTTGCTACGCTGATGAGCGGGATATAAATTGCCAACAGGCACTCTGGAGAAGAGTACGGTGTGTCCTGAAACAAGTAATAAACACAGAGTTGAGAGCATAGGGCACTTCCACTCATGGGCGTATAAATTGGGAAAACTAAAAATCAACACGACACAGGCACCCCAAACTTTACGGCTGCTCTGTTGCCAAGAACCTACGCTTCGGTACACCTTCAATATACCAGGAAATGGAAAAATGGATAAAGAAATGGTGGTACTTGGCACAATGGAATATCACTCAGCCATGAAATCAATGTCATAAGGCTAGTTAGCAGCATGATGAGTGGATTTAGGTACGATGTTTCTAAGTGAAATAAGTCACACAGAAAAAGGCACTTATCCTAAGATATAGCTTATAGAGGGAATGTCAAAATCGCTACACTTGAACTGAATTACAAAACAGAACAGAGTCACACCTTTAGAAGACACACTAAGGCTGCTTAAACGGAAAGGTGAGGTGTGGTGATGCATAAAACAAGGGTTTGAAATTAGCTCAGACACCGCTCCATAAGCCAAATATGTAATAGACAAGGCCTACTCCCTGCTCAGTGAACTGGACTCAACACCCCCTAGTCACCGCACAAGAATATATCTGACTAGTATGAATCTGAAAACCTATGTATTGATATCTCTCTGCAAGTGAATCAAGAGGGTGTAAAGCGGCATAAACACAGCAGGGAAAAGCAGCCAAACCCCATTCTAAACATACATTACTTTAACAGACCCACAAAGCAAAGACAGTGAAAGAGAGAGAAATTCTTACAAAATCCGTTCAGGGTCTCTGATGCAACCTGGATTGACCATATCTAGACCCACAGCTGGATGAGACATAAGGCTGGACACTCTTGGGGCTGAGAGGATTGGTGAGGTTGGGTGAGCAAATGCAGATACTTTAAAGTAATACCATGGGGTATCCACCCCATGGGTCTCAAATCTCCAGGTACAAGGGAATCTTCCTACATCAAAACATGCATGGGAAACCCAGAAGATGGTATGCCGTGAGATCGGGAAAGGTTTCTAAAACGCACCTCATTTCTCCTCTCCTTGTGCTCGGGTTCGCCATTCCAGCCGCTTGACTAACCATCTCCCTACTTGGAGAATCAGCACCTTTAACCTACTGTTTCGTCCAGGTTGCAATTTGTCCAGAGGATGACCGGGAAGATGGGCAACCAACGAGAGATTAGCCCTAGGTGTTGGGACAGGCACAGGTCACTCCATTTTCCCATCAGGAAGAAGAATGAACCACAGGCTCAGCCTGCCCCCCAGAACCAAAATAGGGCCTGAAGCAATCCTGCGCTTTTGCGGCCAGCTCCCAAAAAAGCGAGGAGACAAATGGAGCTCAGGGGCACTGCAATTCACAAACGTGCAGAGTTATAAATGATATCTCTCGTCCACAAATATATTGAGGGAAGGCAACGAAGAGGATTTGAAAGCAAGGCAGATTTGCAGGAAACAGATTTCAGGAGGTAGATTCGACTCGCCTTTAAAGCACATGAAAAGCGGCAAAACGTTGACAATGATGCCCTTGGCCAAAAAGGGCGTATGCGTTTTTTCCTGAATATATTCAGGAAAAAACGCATACGCCCTTTTTGGCCAACCAAGCAAGCCGGAAGGGCAAATCAGCACTACAAAGAAGTCTCGCTTGCCCTCGGTCAAAAGGGCCATGCTGAACAAATTGTAAAAACCAGAAAAGCAGGACAGGCCATAGAGACATGGGAGCGTTGCTACGCTGATGGGCGGGATGTAAATTGCCAACAGGCACTCTGGAGAAGAGTACGGTGTGTCCTGAAACAAGTAATAAACACAGCGTAGAGAGCATAGGGCACTTCCACTCATGGGCGTATAAATTGGGAAAACTAAAAATCAACAAGACACAGGCACCCTAAAGTTTACGGCTGCTCGGTTTACAAGAACCTCCACTTCGGTACACCTTCAAAATCCCAGGAAAGAGAAAAATGGATAAAGAAATGGTGGTACTTGGCACAATGGAATATCACTCAGCCATGAAATCAATGTCATAAGGCTAGTTAGCAGCATGATGAGTGGATTTAGGTACGATGATTCTAAGTGAAATAAGTCACACAGAAAAAGACACTTATCCTAAGATATCGCTTATAGAGGGAATGTCAAAATCGCTACACTTGAACTGAATTACGAAACAGAACAGAGGCACACCTTTAGAAGACACACTATGGCTGCTTAACGGGAAAGGTGAGGTGGGGTGATGCATAAAACAAGGGTTTGAAATTAGCTCAGAGACCACTCCATAAGCCAAATATGTAATAGACAAGGCCTACTCCCTGCTCAGTGAACTGGACTCAACACACCCTAGTCACCACACAAGAATATATCTGACTAGTAAGAATCTGAAAACCTATGTATCGATATCTCTCTGCAAGTGAATCAAAAGGGTGTAAAGCGGCATCGACACAGCAGGGAAAAGCAGCCAAACCCCATTCTAAACATACATTACTTTAAAAAACCCACAAAGCAAAGACAGTGAAAGAGAGAGAAATTCTTACAAAATCCGTTCAGGGTCTCTGATGCAACCTGGATTGACCATATCTAGACCAACCGCTGGATGAGACATAAGGCTGGACACTCTTGGGGCTGAGAGGATTGGTGAGGTTGGGTGAGCAAACGCAGATACTTTAAAGTAACACTGCGGGGAACACACCCCATGGGTCTCAAATCTCCAGGTACAAGGGAATCTTCCTACATCAAAACATGCATGGGAAACCCAGAAGATGGTATGCCATGAGATCGGGAAAGGTTTCTACAACGCACCTCATTTCTCCTCTCCTTGTGCTCGGGTTCGCCATTCCAGCCGCTTGACTAACCATCTCCCTACTTGGAGAATCAGCACCTTTAACCTCCTGATTGTACAGGTTGCAATTTGTCCTGAGGATGAACGGGAAGACACGGAACCAACGAGAGACGAGCCCTAGGTGTTGGGACAGGCATAGGTCACTCCATTTTCCCATCAGGAAGAAGAATGAACCACAGGCTCAGCCTGCCCACCAGAACCAAAATAGGGCCTGAAGCAATCCTGCGCTTTTGCGGCCAGCTCCCAAAAAAGCGAGGAGACAAATGGAGCTCAGGGGCACTGCAATTCACAAACGTGCAGAGTTATAAATGAGAACTGTCGTCCACAAATATATTGAGGGAAAGCAACGAAGAGGATTTGAAAGCAAGGCAGATTTGCAGGAAACAGATTTCAGGAGGTAGATTCGACTCGCCTTTAAAGCACATGAAAAGCGGCAAAACGTTGACAATGATGCCCTTGGCCAAAAAGGGCGTATGCGTTTTTTCCTGAATATATTCAGGAAAAAACGCATACGCCCTTTTTGGCCAACCAAGCAAGCCGGAAGGGCAAATCAGTGCTACAAAGAAGTCTCGCTAGCCCTCGGTCAAAAGGGCCATGCTGAACAAAGTGTAAAAACCAGAAAAGCAGGACAGGCCATGGAGACATGGGAGCCTTGCTACACTGATGGGCGGGATGTAAATTGCCAACAGGCACTCTGGAGAAGAGTACGGTGTGTCCTGAAACAAGTAATAAACACAGCGTAGAGAGCATAGGGCACTTCCACTCATGGGCGTATAAATTGGGAAAACTAAAAATCAACAAGACACAGGCACCCTAAAGTTTACGGCTGCTCTGTTTCCAAAAACCTCCGCTTCGGTACACCTTCAATATCCCAGGAAAGAGAAAAATGGAGAAAGAAATGGTGGTACTTGGCACAATGGAATATCACTCAGCCATGAAATCAATGTCATAAGGCTAGTTAGCAGCATGATGAGTGCATTTAGGTACGATGATTCTAAGTGAAATAAGTCACACAGAAAAAGACACTTATCCTAAGATATCGCTTATAGAGGGAATGTCAAAATCGCTACACTTGAACTGAATTACAAAACAGAACAGAGTCACACCTTTAGAAGACACACTATGGCTGCTTAACGGGAAAGGTGAGGTGGGGTGATGCATAAAACAAGGGTTAGAAATTAGCTCAGACACCGCTCCATAAGCCAAATATGTAATAGACAAGGGCTACTCCCTGCTCAGTGAACTGCACTCAACACCCCCTAGTCACTGCACAGGAATATATCTGAGTAGTATGAATCTGAAAACATATGTATCGATATCTCTCTGCAAGTGAATCAAGAGGGTGTAAAGCGGCATAAACACAGCAGGGAAAAGCAGCCAAACCCCATTCTAAACATACATTACTTTAAAAAACCCACAAAGCAAAGACAGTGAAAGAGAGAGAAATTCTTACAAAATCCGTTCAGGGTCTCTGATGCAACCTGGATTGACCATATGTAGACCCACAGCTGGATGAGACATAAGGCTGGACACTCTTGGGGCTGAGAGGATTGGTGAGGTTGGGTGAGCAAACGCAGATACTTTAAAGTAACACTGCGGGGAACACACCCCATGGGTCTCAAATCTCCAGGTACAAGGGGGTCTTCCTACATCAAAACATGCATGGGAAACCCAGAAGATGGTATGCCATGAGATCGGGAAAGGTTTCTAAAACGCACCTAATTTCTCCTCTCATTGTGCTCGGGTTCACCATTCCAGCTGCTTGACTAACCATCTCCCTATTTGGAGAATCAGCACCTTTAACCTCCTGATTGTACAGGTTGCAATTTGTCCTGAGGATGAACGGGAAGACGCGGAACCAACGAGAGACGAGCCCTAGGTGTTGGGACAGGCATAGGTCACTCCATTTTCCCATCAGGAAGAAGAATGAACCACAGGCTCAGCCTGCCCCCCAGAACCAAAATAGGGCCTGAAGCAATCCTGCGCTTTTGCGGCCAGCTCCCAAAAAAGCGAGGAGACAAATGGAGCTCAGGGGCACTGCAATTCACAAACGTGCAGAGTTATAAATGAGAACTCTCGTCCACAAATATATTGAGGGAAGGCAACGAAGAGGATTTGAAAGCAAGGCAGATTTGCAGGAAACAGATTTCAGGAGGTAGATTCGACTCGCCTTTAAAGCATATGAAAAGCGGCAAAATGTTGACAATGATGCCCTTGGCCAAAATATATTCAGGAAGAAACGCATACGCCCTTTTTGGTCAACCAAGCAAGCCAGAAGGGCAAATCAGCACTACAAAGAAGTCTCGCTTGCCCTCGGTCAAATCAGCACTACAAAGAAGTCTCGCTTGCCCTCGGTCAAAAGGGCCATGCTGAACAAAGTGTAAAAACCAGAAAAGCAGGACAGGCCATGGAGACATGGGAGCCTTGCTACGCTGATCGGCGGGATGTAAATTGCCAACAGGCACTCTGGAGAAGAGTACGGTGTGTCCTGAAACAAGTAATAAACACAGCGTAGAGAGCATAGGGCACTTCCACTCATGGGCGTATAAATTGGGAAAACTAAAAATCAACAAGACACAGGCACCCTAAAGTTTACGGCTGCTCTGTTTCCAAGAACCTCCGCTTCGGTACACCTTCAATATCCCAGGAAAGAGAAAAATGGATAAAGAAATGGTAGTACATGGCACAATGGAATATCACTCAGCCATGAAATCAATGTCATAAGGCTAGTTAGCAGCATGATGAGTGGATTTAGATACGATGATTCTAAGTGAAATAAGTCACACAGAAAAAGACACTTATCCTAAGATATCGCTTATAGAGGGAATGTCAAAATCGCTACACTTGAACTGAATTACAAAACAGAACAGAGTCACACCTTTAGAAGACACACTATGGCTGCTTAACGGGAAAGGTGAGGTGGGGTGAGGCATAAAACAAGGGTTTGAAATTAGCTCAGAGACCGCTCCATAAGCCAAATATGTAATAGACAAGGCCTACTCCCTGCTCAGTGAACTGGACTCAACACACCCTAGTCACCACACAAGAATATATCTGACTAGTAAGAATCTGAAAACCTATGTATCGATATCTCTCTGCAAGTGAATCAAGAGGGTGTAAAGCGGCATCAACACAGCAGGGAAAAGCAGCCAAGCCCGATTCTAAACATAAATTACTGTAAAAAACCCACAAAGCAAAGACAGTGAAAGAGAGAGAAATTCTTACAAAATCCGTTCAGGGTCTCTGATGCAACCTGGATTGACCATATCTAGACCCACAGCTGGATGAGACATAAGGCTGGACACTCTTGGGGCTGAGAGGATTGGTGAGGTTGGGTGAGCAAATGCAGATACTTTAAAGTAATACCGCGGGGTACCCACCCCATGGGTCTCAAATCTCCAGGTACAAGGGAATCTTCCTACATCAAAACAGGCATGGGAAACCCAGAAGATGGTATGCCGTGAGATCGGGAAAGGTTTCTAAAACGCACCTCATTTCTCCTCTCCTTGTGCTCGGGTTCGCCATTCCAGCCGCTTGACTAACCATCTCCCTACTTGGAGAATCAGCACCTTTAACCTCCTGTTTCGTCCAGGTTGCAATTTGTCCTGAGGATGAACGGGAAGACGGGGAACCAACGAGAGACTAGCCCTAGGTGTTGGGACAGGCACAGGTCACTCCATTTTCCCATCAGGAAGAAGAATGAACCACAGGCTCAGCCTGCCCCCCAGAACCAAAATAGGGCCTGAAGCAATCCTGCGCTTTTGCGGCCAGCTCCCAAAAAAGCGAGGAGACAAATGGAGCTCAGGGGCACTGCAATTCACAAACGTGCAGAGTTATAAATGAGAACACTCGTCCACAAATATATTGAGGGAAGGCAACGAAGAGGATTTGAAAGCAAGGCAGATTTGCAGGAAACAGATTTCAGGAGGTAGATTCGACTCGCCTTTAAAGCACATGAAAAGCGGCAAAAGGTTGACAATGATGCCCTTGGCCAAAAAGGGCGTATGCGTTTTTTCCTGAATATATTCAGGAAAAAACGCATACGCCCTTTTTGGCCAACCAAGCAAGCCGGAAGGGCAAATCAGCGCTACAAAGAAGTCTCGCTTGCCCTCGGTCAAAAGGGCCATGCTGAACAAACTGTAAAAACCAGAAAAGCAGGACAGGCCATGGAGACATGGGAGCCTTGCTACGCTGATGGGCGGGATATAAATTGCCAACAGGCACTCTGGAGAAGAGTACGGTGTGTCCTGAAACAAGTAATAAACACAGCGTTGAGAGCATAGGGCACTTCCACTCATGGGCGTATAAATTGGGAAAACTAAAAATCAACACGACACAGGCACCCCAAAATTTACGGCTGCTCTGTTGCCAAGAACCTCCGCTTCGGTACACCTTCAATATACCAGGAAAGAGAAAAATGGATAAAGAAATGGTGGTACTTGGCACAATGGAATATCACTCAGCCATGAAATCAATGTCATAAGGCTAGTTAGCAGCATGATGAGTGGATTTAGGTACGATGATTCTAAGTGAAATAAGTCACACAGAAAAAGGCACTTATCCTAAGATATCGCTTATAGAGGGAATGTCAAAATCGCTACACTTGAACTGAATTACAAAACAGAACAGAGGCACACCTTTAGAAGACACACTATGGCTGCTTAACCGGAAAGGTGAGGTGGGGTGATGCATAAAACAAGGGTTTGAAATTAGCTCAGACACCGCTCCATAAGCCAAATATGTAATAGACAAGGCCTACTCCCTGCTCAGTGAACTGGACTCAACACCCCCTAGTCACCGCACAAGAATATATCTGACTAGTATGAATCTGAAAACCTATGTATTGATATCTCTCTGCAAGTGAATCAAGAGGGTGTAAAGCGGCATCAACACAGCAGGGAAAAGCAGCCAAACCCCATTCTAAACATACATTACTTTAAAAAACCCACAAAGCAAAGACAGTGAAAGAGAGAGAAATTCTTACAAAATCCGTTCAGGGTCTCTGATGCAACCTGGATTGACCATATCTAGACCCACAGCTGGATAAGACATAAGGCTGGACACTCTTGGGGCTGAGAGGATTGGTGAGGTTGGGTGAGCAAATGCAGATACTTTAAAGTAATACCGCGGGGTACCCACCCCATGGGTCTCAAATCTCCAGGTACAAGGGAATCTTCCTACATCAAAACATGCATGGGAAACCCAGAAAATGGTATGCCGTGAGATCGGGAAAGGTTTCTAAAACGCACCTCATTTCTCCTCTCCTTGTGCTCGGGTTCGCCATTCCAGCCGCTTGGCTAACCATCTCCCTACTTGGAGAATCAGCACCTTTAAACTACTGTTCCATCCAGGTTGCAATTTGTCCAGAGGATGAACGGGAAGATGGGCAACCAAGGAGATACTAGCCCTAGGTGTTGGGACAGGCACAGGTCACTCCATTTTCCCATCAGGAAGAAGAATGAACCACAGGCTCAGCCTGCCCCCCAGAACCAATATAGGGCCTGAAGCAATCCTGCGCTTTTGCGGCCAGCTCCCAAAAAAGCGAGGAGACAAATGGAGCTCAGGGGCACTGCAATTCACAAACGTGCAGAGTTATAAATGAGAACTCTCGTCCACAAATATATTGAGGGAAGGCAACGAAGAGGATTTGAAAGCAAGGCAGATTTGCAGGAAACAGATTTCAGGAGGTAGATTCGACTCGCCTTTAAAGCACATGAAAAGCGGCAAAACGTTGACAATGATGCCCTTGGCCAAAAAGGGCGTATGCGTTTTTTCCTGAATATATTCAGGAAAAAACGCATACGCCCTTTTTGGCCAACCAAGCAAGCCGGAAGGGCAAATCAGCACTACAAAGAAGTCTCGCTTGCCCTCGGTCAAAAGGGCCATGCTGAACAAATTGTAAAAACCAGAAGAGCAGGACAGACCATGGAGACATGGGAGCCTTGCTACGCTGATGGGCGGGATGTAAATTGCCAACAGGCACTCTGGAGAAGAGTACGGTGTGTCCTGAAACAAGTAATAAACACAGCGTAGAGAGCATAGGGCACTTCCACTCATGGGCGTATAAATTGGGAAAACTAAAAATCAACAAGACACAGGCAACCTAAAGTTTACGGCTGCTCTGTTTCCAAGAACCTCCGCTTCGGTACACCTTCAATATCCCAGGAAAGAGAAAAATGGATAAAGAAATGGTGGTACTTGGCACAATGGAATATCACTCAGCCATGAAATCAATGTCATAAGGCTAGTTAGCAGCATGATGAGTGGATTTAGGTACGATGATTCTAAGTGAAATAAGTCACACAGAAAAAGACACTTATCCTAAGATATCGCTTATAGAGGGAATGTCAAAATCGCTACACTTGAACTGAATTACAAAACAGAACAGAGTCACACCTTTAGAAGACACAATAGGGCTGCTTAACGGGAAAGGTGAGGTGGGGTGATGCATAAAACAAGGGTTTGAAATTAGCTCAGAGACCGCTCCATAAGCCAAATATGTAATAGACAAGGCCTACTCCCTGCTCAGTGAACTGGACTCAACACACCCTAGTCACCACACAAGAATATATCTGACTAGTAAGAATCTGAAAACCTATGTATCGATATCTCTCTGCAAGTGAATCAAGAGGGTGTAAAGCGGCATCAACACAGCAGGGAAAAGCAGCCAAACCCCATTCTAAACATACATTACTTTAAAAAACCCACAAAGCAAAGACAGTGAAAGAGAGAGAAATTCTTACAAAATCCGTTCAGGGTCTCTGATGCAACCTGGATTGACCATATCTAGACCCACAGCTGGATGAGACATAAGGCTGGACACTCTTGGGGCTGAGAGGATTGGTGAGTTTGGGTGAGCAAACGCAGATACTTTAAAGTAACACTGCGGGGAACACACCCCATGGGTCTCAAATCTCCAGGTACAAGGGCATCTTCCTACATCAAAACATGCATGAGAAACCCAGAAGATGGTATGCCATGAGATCGGGAAAGGTTTCTAAAATGCACCTCATTTCTCCTCTCCTTGTGCTCGGGTTCACCATTCCAGCTGCTTGACTAACCATCTCCCTACTTGAAGAATCAGCACCTTTAACCTCCTGATTGTACAGGTTGCAATTTGTCCTGAGGATGAACGGGAAGACGCGGAAACAACGAGAGACGAGCCCTAGGTGTTGGGACAGGCATAGGTCACTCCATTTTCCCATCAGGAAGAAGAATGAACCACAGGCTCAGCCTACACCCCAGAACCAAAATAGGGCCTGAAGCAATCCTGGGCTTTTGCGGCCAGCTCCCAAAAAAGCGAGGAGACAAATGGAGCTCAGGGGCACTGCAATTCACAAACGTGCAGAGTTATAAATGAGAACTCTCGTCCACAAATATATTGAGGGAAGGCAACGAAGAGGATTTGAAAGCAAGGCAGATTTGCAGGAAACAGATTTCAGGAGGTAGATTCGACTCGCCTTTAAAGCACATGAAAAGCGGCAAAACGTTGACAATGATGCCCTTGGCCAAAAAGGGCGTATGCGTTTTTTCCTGAATATATTCAGGAAGAAACGCATACGCCCTTTTTGGCCAACCAAGCAAGCCAGAAGGGCAAATCAGCGCTACAAAGAAGTCTCGCTTGCCCTCGGTCAAAAGGGCCATGCTGAACAAAGTGTAAAAACCAGAAAAGCAGGACAGGCCATGGAGACATGGGAGGCTTGCTACGCTGATGGGCGGGATATAAATTGCCAAAAGGCACTCTGGAGAAGAGTACGGTGTGTCCTAAAACAAGTAATAAACACAGCGTTGAGAGCATAGGGCACTTCCACTCATGGGCGTGTAAATTGGGAAAACTAAAAATCAACACGACACAGGCACCCAAAACTTTACGGCTGATCTGTTGCCAAGAACCTCCGCTTCGGTACACCTTCAATATCCCAGGAAAGAGAAAAATGGATAAAGAAATGGTGGTACTTGGCACAATGGAATATCACTCAGCCATGAAATCAATGTCATAAGGCTAGTTAGCAGCATGATGAGTGGATTTAGGTACGATGATTCTAAGTGAAATAAGTCACACAGAAAAAGACACTTATCCTAAGATATCGCTTATAGAGGGAATGTCAAAATCGCTACACTTGAACTGAATTACAAAACAGAACAGAGGCACACCTTTAGAAGACACACTATGGCTGCTTAACCGGAAAGGTGAGGTGGGGTGATGCATAAAACAAGGGTTTGAAATTAGCTCAGACACCGCTGCATAAGCCAAATATGTAATAGACAAGGCCTACTCCCTGCTCAGTGAACTGGACTCAACACCCCCTAGTCACCGCACAGGAATATATCTGAGTAGTATGAATCTGAAAACCAATGTATCGATATCTCTCTGCAAGTGAATCAAGAGGGTGTAAAGCGGCATAAACACAGCAGGGAAAAGCAGCCAAACCCCATTCTAAACATACATTACTTTAAAAAACCCACAAAGCAAAGACAGTGAAAGAGAGAGAAATTCTTACAAAATCCGTTCAGGGTCTCTGATGCAACCTGGATTGACCATATCTAGACCCACAGCTGGATGAGACATAAGGCTGGACACTCTTGGGGCTCAGAGGATTGGTGAGGTTGGGTGAGCAAACGCAGATACTTTAAAGTAACACTGCGGGGAACACACCCCATGGGTCTCAAATCTCCAGGTACAAGGGCGTCTTCCTACATCAAAACATGCATGGGAAACCCAGAAGATGGTATGCCATGAGATCGGGAAAGGTTTCTAAAACGCACCTCATTTCTCCTCTCATTGTGCTCGGGTTCACCATTCCAGCTGCTTGACTAACCATCTCCCTATTTGGAGAATCAGCACCTTTAACCTCCTGATTGTACAGGTTGCAATTTGTCCTGAGTATGAACGGGAAGACGCGGAACCAACGAGAGACGAGCCCTAAGTGTTGGGACAGGCATAGGTCACTCCATTTTCCCATCAGGAAGAAGAATGAACCACAGGCTCAGCCTGCCCCCCAGAACCAAAATAGGGCCTGAAGCAATCCTGCGCTTTTGCGGCCAGCTCCCAAAAAAGCGAGGAGACAAAAGGAGCTCAGGGGCACTGCAATTCACAAACGTGCAGAGTTATAAATGAGAACTCTCGTCCACAAATATATTGAGGGAAGGCAACGAAGAGGATTTGAAAGCAAGGCAGATGTGCAGGAAACAGATTTCAGGAGGTAGGTTCGACTCGCCTTTAAAGCACATGAAAAGCGGCAAAACGTTGACAATGATGCCCTTGGCCAAAAAGGGCGTATGCGTTTTTTCCTGAATATATTCAGGAAGAAACGCATACGCCCTTTTTGGCCAACCAAGCAAGCCAGAAGGGCAAATCAGCACTACAAAGAACTCTCGCTTGCCCTCGGTCAAAAGGGCCATGCTGAACAAATTGTAAAAACCAGAAAAGCAGGACAGGCCATGGAGACATGGGAGCCTTGCTACGCTGATGGGCGGGATGTAAATTGCCAACAGGCACTCTGGAGAAGAGTACGGTGTGTCCTGAAACAAGTAATAAACACAGCGTAGAGAGCATAGGGCACTTCCACTCATGGGCATATAAATTGGGAAAACTAAAAATCAAAAAGACACAGGCACCCTAAAGTTTACGGCTGCTCTGTTTCCAAGAACCTCCGCCTCGGTACACCTTCAATATCCCAGGAAAGAGAAAAATGGATAAAGAAATGGTGGTACTTGGCACAATGGAATATCACTCAGCCATGAAATCAATGTCATAAGGCTAGTTAGCAGCATGATGAGTGGATTTAGGTACGATGATTCTAAGTGAAATAAGTCACACAGAAAAAGACACTTATCCTAAGATATCGCTTATAGAGGGAATGTCAAAATCGCTACACTTGAACTGAATTACAAAACAGAACAGAGTCACACCTTTACAAGACACACTATGGCTGCTTAACGGGAAAGGTGAGGTGGGGTGATGCATAAAACAAGGGTTTGAAATTAGCTCAGACACCGCTCCATAAGCCAAATATGTAATAGACAAGGCCTACTCCCTGCTCAGTGAACTGGACTCAACACCCCCTAGTCACCGCACAGGAATATATCTGAGTAGTATGAATCTGAAAACCTATGTATCGATATCTCTCTGCAAGTGAATCAAGAGGGTGTAAAGCGGCATAAACACAGCAGGGAAAAGCAGCCAAACCCCATTCTAAACATACATTACTTTAAAAAACCCACAAAGCAAAGACAGTGAAAGAGAGAGAAATTCTTACAAAATCCGTTCAGGGTCTCTGATGCAACCTGGATTGACCATATCTAGACCCACAGCTGGATGAGACATAAGGCTGGACACTCTTGGGGCTGAGAGGATTGGTGAGGCTGTGTGAGCAAAAGCAGATACTTTAAAGTAATACCGCGGGGTACCCACCCCATGGGTCTCACATCTCCAGGTACAAGGGAATCTTCCTACATCAAAACATGCATGTGAAACCCAGAAGATGGTATGCCGTGAGATAGGGAAAGGTTTCTAAAGCGCACCTCATTTCTCCTCTCCTTGTGCTCGGGTTCGCCATTCCAGCCGCTTGACTAACCATCTCTCTACTTGGAGAATCAGCACCTTTAACCTCCTGTTTCGTCCAGGTTGCAATTTGTCCTGAGGATGAACGGGAAGACGCGGAAGCAACGAGAGACGAGCCCTGGGTGTTGGGACAGGCATAGGTCACTCCATTTTCCCATCAGGAAGAAGAATGAACCACAGGCTCAGCCTGCCCCCCAGAACCAAAATAGGGCCTGAAGCAATCCTGGGCTTTTGCGGCCAGCTCCCAAAAAAGCGAGGAGCCAAATGGAGCTCAGGGGCACTGCAATTCACAAACGTGCAGAGTTATAAATGAGAACTCTCGTCCACAAATATATTGAGGGAAGGCAACGAAGAGGATTTGAAAGCAAGGCAGATTTGCAGGAAACAGATTTCAGGAGGTAGATTTGACTCGCCTTTAAAGCATATGAAAAGCGGCAAAACGTTGACAATGATGCCCTTGGCCAAAAAGGGCGTATGCGTTTTTTCCTGAATATATTCAGGAAGAAACGCATACGCCCTTTTTGGCCAACCAAGCAATCCGGAAGGGCAAATCAGCACTACAAAGAAGTCTCGCTTGCTCTCGGTCAAAAGGGCCATGCTGAACAAATTGTAAAAACCAGAAAAGCAGGACAGGCCATGGAGACATGGGAGCCTTGCTACGCTGATGGGCGGGATGTAAATTGCCAACAGGCACTCTGGAGAAGAGTACGGTGTGTCCTGAAACAAGTAATAAACACAGCGTAGAGAGCATAGGGCACTTCCACTCATGGGCGTATAAATTGGGAAAACTAAAAATCAACAAGACACAGGCACCCTAAAGTTTACGGCTGCTCTGTTTCCAAGAACCTCCGCTTCGGTACACCTTCAATATCCCAGGAAACAGAAAAATGGATAAAGAAATGGTGGTACTTGGCACAATGGAATATCACTCAGCCATGAAATCAATGTCATAAGGCTAGTTAGCAGCATTATGAGTAGATTTAGGTACGATGATTCTAAGTGAAATAAGTCACACAGAAAAAGACACTTATCCTAAGATATCGCTTATAGAGGGAATGTCAAAATCGCTACACTTGAACTGAATTACAAAACAGAACAGAGTCACACCTTTAGAAGACACACTATGGCTGCTTAACGGGAAAGGTGAGGTGGGGTGATGCATAAAACAAGGGTTTGAAATTAGCTCAGAGACCGCTCCATAAGCCAAATATGTAATAGACAAGGCCTACTCCCTGCTCAGTGAACTGGACTCAACACACCCTAGTCACCACACAAGAATATATCTGACTAGTAAGAATCTGAAAACCTATGTATCAATATCTCTCTGCAAGTGAATCAAGAGGGTGTAAAGCGGCATCAACACAGCAGGGAAAAGCAGCCAAGCCCGATTCTAAACATAAATTACTTTAAAAAACCCACAAAACAAAGACAGTGAAAGAGAGAGAAATTCTTACAAAATCCGTTCAGGGTCTCTGATGCAACCTGGATTGACCATATCTAGACCCACAGCTGGATGAGACATAAGGCTGGACACTCTTGGGGCTGAGAGGATTGGTGAGGTTGGGTGAGCAAACGCAGATACTTTAAAGTAACACTGCGGAGAACACACCCCATGGGTCTCAAATCTCCAGGTATAAGGGAATCTTCCTACATCAAAACATGCATGGGAAACCCAGAAGATGGTATGCCGTGAGATCGGGAAAGGTTTCTAAAACGCACCTCATTTCTCCTCTCCTTGTGCTCGGGTTCGCCATTCCAGCCGCTTGACTAACCATCTCCCTACTTGGAGAATCAGCACCTTTAACCTACTGTTTCGTCCAGGTTGCAATTTGTCCTGAGGATGAACGGGAAGACAGGGAACCAACGAAAGACTAGCCCTAGGTGTTGGGACAGGCACAGGTCACTCCATTTTCCCATCAGGAAGAAGAATGAACCACAGGCTCAGCCTGCCCCCCAGAACCAAAATAGGGCCTGAAGCAATCCTGCGCTTTTGCGGCCAGCTCCCAAAAAAGCGAGGAGACAAATGGAGCTCAGGGGCACTGCAATTCACAAACGTGCAGAGTTATAAATGAGAACTCTCGTCCACAAATATATTGAGGGAAGGCAACGAAGAGGATTTGAAAGCAAGGCAGATTTGCAGGAAACAGATTTCAGGAGGTAGATTCGACTCGCCTTTAAAGCACATGAAAAGCGGCAAAACGTTGACAATGATGCCATTGGCCAAAAAGGGCGTATGCGTTTTTTCCTGAATATATTCAGGAAAAAACGCATACGCCCTTTTTGGCCAACCAAGCAAGCCGGAAGGGCAAATCAGCGCTACAAAGAAGTCTCGCTTGCCCTCGGTCAAAAGGGCCATGCTGAACAAAGTGTAAAAACCAGAAAAGCAGGACAGGCCATGGAGACATGGGAGCCTTGCTACGCTGATGGGCGGGATGTAAATTGCCAACAGGCACTCTGGAGAAGAGTACGGTGTGTCCTGAAACAAGTAATAAACACAGCGTAGAGAGCATAGGGCACTTCCACTCAAGGGCGTA
Organism: Eubalaena glacialis; assembly: GCF_028564815.1. Classification (NCBI taxonomy): domain Eukaryota; kingdom Metazoa; phylum Chordata; class Mammalia; order Artiodactyla; family Balaenidae; genus Eubalaena; species Eubalaena glacialis. Next base: position 27,823 of record NW_026871303.1, on the reverse strand, counting down.
TAAATTGGGAAAACTAAAAATCAACAAGACACAGGCACCCTAAAGTTTACGGCTGCTCTGTTTCCAAGAACCTCCACTTCGGTACACCTTCAATATCCCAGGAAAGAGAAAAATGGATAAAGAAATGGTGGTACTTGGCACAATGGAATATCACTCAGCCATGAAATCAATGTCATAAGGCTAGTTAGCAGCATGATGAGTGGATTTAGGTACGATGATTCTAAGTGAAATAAGTCACACAGAAAAAGACACTTATCCTAAGATATCGCTTATAGAGGGAATGTCAAAATCGCTACACTTGAACTGAATTACAAAACAGAACAGAGTCACACCTTTAGAAGACACACTATGGCTGCTTAACGGGAAAGGTGAGGTGGGGTGATGCATAAAACAAGGGTTTGAAATTAGCTCAGAGACCGCTCCATAAGCCAAATATGTAATAGACAAGGCCTACTCCCTGCTCAGTGAACTGGACTCAACACACCCTAGTCACCACACAAGAATATATCTGACTAGTAAGAATCTGAAAACCTATGTATCGATATCTCTCTGCAAGTGAATCAAGAGGGTGTAAAGCGGCATCAACACAGCAGGGAAAAGCAGCCAAGCCCGATTCTAAACATAAATTACTTTGAAAAACCCACAAAACAAAGACAGTGAAAGAGAGAGAAATTCTTACAAAATCCGTTCAGGGTCTCTGATGCAACCTGGATTGACCATATCTAGACCCATAGCTGGATGAGACATAAAGCTGGACACTCTTGGGGCTGAGAGGATTGGTGAGGTTGGGTGAGCAAACGCATATACTTTAAAGTAACACTGCGGAGAACACACCCCATGGGTCTCAAATCTCCAGGTACAAGGGAATCTTCCTACATCAAAACATGCATGGGAAACCCAGAAGATGGTATGCCATGAGATCGGGAAAGGTTTCTAAAACGCACCTCATTTCTCCTCTCCTTGTGCTCGGGTTCGCCATTCCAGCCGCTTGACTATCCATCTCCCTACTTGGAGAATCAGCACCTTTAACCTCCTGATTGTACAGGTTGCAATTTGTCCTGAGGATGAACAGGAAGACGCGGAACCAACGAGGGACGAGCCCTAGGTGTTGGGACAGGCATAGGTCACTCCATTTTCCCATCAGGAAGAAGAATGAACCACAGGCTCAGCCTGCCCCCCAGAACCAAAATAGGGCCTGAAGCAATCCTGCGCTTTTGCGGCCAGCTCCCAAAAAAGCGAGGAGACAAATGGAGCTCAGGGGCACTGCAATTCACAAACGTGCAGAGTTATAAATGAGAACTCTCGTCCACAAATATATTGAGGGAAGGCAACGAAGAGGATTTGAAAGCAAGGCAGATTTGCAGGAAACAGATTTCAGGAGGTAGATTCGACTCGCCTTTAAAGCACATGAAAAGCGGCAAAACGTTGACAATGATGCCCTTGGCCAAAAAGGGCGTATGCGTTTTTTCCTGAATATATTCAGGAAAAAACGCATACGCCCTTTTTGGCCAACCAAGCAAGCCGGAAGGGCAAATCAGCGCTACAAAGAAGTCTCGCTTGCCCTCGGTCAAAAGGGCCATGCTGAACAAACAGTAAAAACCAGAAAAGCAGGACAGGCCATGGAGACATGGCAGCCTTACTACGCTGATGGGCGGGATGTAAATTGCCAACAGGCACTCTGGAGAAGAGTACGGTGTGTCCTGAAACAAGTAATAAACACAGTGTAGAGAGCATAGGGCACTTCCACTCAAGGGCGTATAAATTGGGAAAACTAAAAATCAACAAGACACAGGCACCCTAAAGTTTACGGCTGCTCTGTTTCCAAGAACCTCCACTTCGGTACACCTTCAATATCCCAGGAAAGAGAAAAATGGATAAAGAAATGGTGGTACTTGGCACAATGGAATATCACTCAGCCATGAAATCAATGTCATAAGGCTAGTTAGCAGCATGATGAGTGGATTTAGGTACGATGATTCTAAGTGAAATAAGTCACACAGAAAAAGACACTTATCCTAAGATATCGCTTATAGAGGGAATGTCAAAATCGCTACACTTGAACTGAATTAAAAAACAGAACAGAGTCACACCTTTAGAAGACACACTATGGCTGCTTAACGGGAAAGGTGAGGTGGGGTGATGCATAAAACAAGGGTTTGAAATTAGCTCAGACACCGCTCCATAAGCCAAATATGTAATAGACAAGGCCTACTCCCTGCTCAGTGAACTGGACTCAACACCCCCTAGTCACGGCACAAGAATATATCTGACTAGTATGAATCTGAAAACCTATGTATCGATATCTCTCTGCAAGTGAATCAAGAGGGTGTAAAGCGGCATAAACACAGCAGGGAAAAGCAGCCAAACCCCATTCTAAACATACATTACTTTAAAAAACCCACAAAGCAAAGACAGTGAAAGAGAGAGAAATTCTTACAAAATCCGTTCAGGGTCTCTGATGCAACCTGGATTGACCATATCTAGACCCACAGCTGGATGAGACATAAGGCTGGACACTCTTGGGGCTGAGAGGATTGGTGAGGTTGGGTGAGCAAATGCAGATACTTTAAAGTAATACCGCGGGGTACCCACCCCATGGGTCTCAAATCTCCAGGTACAAGGGAATCTTCCTACATCAAAACATGCATGGGAAAGCCAGAAGATGGTATGCCGTGAGATCGGGAAAGGTTTCTAAAACGCACCTCATTTCTCCTCTCCTTGTGCTCGGGTTCGCCATTCCAGCCGCTTGACTAACCATCTCCCTACTTGGAGAATCAGCACCTTTAACCTACTGTTTCGTCCAGGTTGCAATTTGTCCTGAGGATGAACGGGAAGACGGGGAACCAACGAAAGACTAGCCCTAGGTGTTGGGACAGGCACAGGTCACTCCATTTTCCCATCAGGAAGAAGAATGAACCACAGGCTCAGCCTGCCCCCCAGAAACAAAATAGGGCCTGAAGCAATCCTGCGCTTTTGCGGCCAGCTCCCAAAAAAGCGAGGAGACAAATGGAGCTCAGGGGCACTGCAATTCACAAACGTGCAGAGTTATAAATGAGAACTCTCGTCCACAAATATATTGAGGGAAGGCAACGAAGAGGATTTGAAAGCAAGGCAGATTTGCAGGAAACAGATTTCAGGAGGTAGATTCGACTCGCCTTTAAAGCACATGAAAAGCGACAAAACGTTGACAATGATGCCCTTGGCCAAAAAGGGCGTATGCGTTTTTTCCTGAATATATTCAGGAAAAAACGCATACGCCCTTTTTGGCCAACGAAGCAAGCCGGAAGGGCAAATCAGCGCTACAAAGATGTCTCGCTTGCCCTCGGTCAAAAGGGCCATGCTGAACAAACAGTAAAAACCAGAAAAGCAGGAGAGGCCATGGAGACATGGGAGCCTTGCTACGCTGATGGGCGGGATATAAATTGCCAACAGGCACTCTGGAGAAGAGTACGGTGTGTCCTGAAACAAGTAATAAACACAGTGTAGAGAGCATAGGGCACTTCCACTCATGGGCGTATAAATTGGGAAAACTAAAAATCAACAAGACACAGGCACCCTAAAGTTTACGGCTGCTCTGTTTCCAAGAACCTCCGCTTCGGTACACCTTCAATATCCCAGGAAAGAGAAAAATGGATAAAGAAATGGTGGTACTTGGCACAATGGAATATCACTCAGCCATGAAATCAATGTCATAAGGCTAGTTAGCAGCATGATGAGTGGATTTAGGTACGATGATTCTAAGTGAAATAAGTCACACAGAAAAAGACATTATCCTAAGATATCGCTTATAGAGGGAATGTCAAAATCGCTACACTTGAACTGAATTACAAAACAGAACAGAGTCACACCTTTAGAAGACACACTATGGCTGCTTAACGGGAAAGGTGAGGTGGGGTGATGCATAAAACAAGGGTTTGAAATTAGCTCAGAGACCGCTCCATAAGCCAAATATGTAATAGACAAGGCCTACTCCCTGCTCAGTGAACTGGACTCAACACCCCCTAGTCACCGCACAAGAATATATCTGACTAGTATGAATCTGAAAACCTATGTATTGATATCTCTCTGCAAGTGAATCAAGAGGGTGTAAAGCGTCATAAACACAGCAGGGAAAAGCAGCCAAACCCCATTCTAAACATACATTACTTTAAAAAACCCACAAAGCAAAGACAGTGAAAGAGAGAGAAATTCTTACAAAATCCGTTCAGGGTCTCTGATGCAACCTGGATTGACCACATCTAGACCCACAGCTGGATGAGACATAAGGCTGGACACTCTTGGGGCTGAGAGGATTGGTGAGGTTGGGTGAGCAAATGCAGATACTTTAAAATAATACCGCGGGGTACCCACCCCATGGGTCTCAAATCTCCAGGTACAAGGGAATCTTCCTACATCAAAACATGCATGGGAAAGCCAGAAGATGGTATGCCGTGAGATCGGGAAAGGTTTCTAAAACGCACCTCATTTCTCCTCTCCTTGTGCTCGGGTTCGCCATTCCAGCCGCTTGACTAACCATCTCCCTACTTGGAGAATCAGCACCTTTAACCTACTGTTTCGTCCAGGTTGCAATTTGTCCTGAGGATGAACGGGAAGACGGGGAACCAACGAAAGACTAGCCCTAGGTGTTGGGACAGGCACAGGTCACTCCATTTTCCCATCAGGAAGAAGAATGAACCACAGGCTCAGCCTGCCCCCCAGAACCAAAATAGGGCCTGAAGCAATCCTGCGCTTTTGCGGCCAGCTCGCAAAAAAGCGAGGAGACAAATGGAGCTCAGGGGCACTGCAATTCACAAACGTGCAGAGTTATAAATGAGAACTCTCGTCCACAAATATATTGAAGGAAGGCAACGAAGAGGATTTGAAAGCAAGGCAGATTTGCAGGAAACAGATTTCAGGAGGTAGATTCGACTCGCCTTTAAAGCACATGAAAAGCGGCAAAACGTTTACAATGATGCCCTTGGCCAAAAAGGGCGTATGCGTTTTTTCCTGAATATATTCAGGAAAAAACGCATACGCCCTTTTTGGCCAACCAAGCAAGCCGGAAGTGCAAATCAGCGCTACAAAGAAGTCTCGCTTGCCCTCGGTCAAAAGGGACATGCTGAACAAAGTGTAAAAACCAGAAAAGCAGGACAGGCCATGGAGACATGGGAGCCTTACTACGCTGATGGGCGGGATGTAAATTGCCAACAGGCACTCTGGAGAAGAGTACGGTGTGTCCTGAAACAAGTAATAAACACAGCGTAGAGAGCATAGGGCACTTCCACTCATGGGCGTATAAATTGGGAAAACTAAAAATCAACAAGACACAGGCACCCTAAAGTTTACGGCTGCTCTGTTTCCAAGAACCTCCGCTTCGGTACACCTTCAATATCCCAGGAAAGAGAAAAATGGATAAAGAAATGGTGGTACTTGGCACAATGGAATATCACTCAGCCATGAAATCAATGTCATAAGGCTAGTTAGCAGCATGATGAGTGGATTTAAGTACGATGATTCTAAGTGAAATAAGTCACACAGAAAAAGACATTATCCTAAGATATCGCTTATAGAGGGAATGTCAAAATCGCTACACTTGAACTGAATTACAAAACAGAACAGAGTCACACCTTTAGAAGACACACTATGGCTGCTTAACGGGAAAGGTGAGGTGGGGTGATGCATAAAACAAGGGTTTGAAATTAGCTCAGAGACCGCTCCATAAGCCAAATATGTAATAGACAAGGCCTACTCCCTGCTCAGTGAACTGGACTCAACACCCCCTAGTCACCGCACAAGAATATATCTGACTAGTATGAATCTGAAAACCTATGTATTGATATCTCTCTGCAAGTGAATCAAGAGGGTGTAAAGCGGCATAAACACAGCAGGGAAAAGCAGCCAAACCCCATTCTAAACATACATTACTTTAAAAAACCCACAAAGCAAAGACAGTGAAAGAGAGAGAAATTCTTACAAAATCCGTTCAGGGTCTCTGATGCAACCTGGATTGACCATATCTAGACCCACAGCTGGATGAGACATAAGGCTGGACACTCTTGGGGCTGAGAGGATTGGTGAGGTTGGGTGAGCAAATGCAGATACTTTAAAATAATACCGCGGGGTACCCACCCCATGGGTCTCAAATCTCCAGGTACAAGGGAATCTTCCTACATCAAAACATGCATGGGAAACCCAGAAGATGGTATGCCGTGAGATCGGGAAAGGTTTCTAAAACGCACCTCATTTCTCCTCTCCTTGTGCTCGGGTTCGCCATTCCAGCCGCTTGACTAACCATCTCCCTACTTGGAGAATCAGCACCTTTAACCTACTGTTTCGTCCAGGTTGCAATTTGTCCTGAGGATAAACGGGAAGACGGGGAACCAACGAAAGACTAGCCCTAGGTGTTGGGACAGGCACAGGTCACTCCATTTTCCCATCAGGAAGAAGAATGAACCACAGGCTCAGCCTGCCCCCCAGAACCAAAATAGGGCCTGAAGCAATCCTGCGCTTTTGCGGCCAGCTCCCAAAAAAGCGAGGAGACAAATGGAGCTCAGGGGCACTGCAATTCACAAACGTGCAGAGTTATAAATGAGAACTCTCGTCCACAAATATATTGAAGGAAGGCAACGAAGAGGATTTGAAAGCAAGGCAGATTTGCAGGAAACAGATTTCAGGAGGTAGATTCGACTCGCCTTTAAAGCACATGAAAAGCGGCAAAACGTTGACAATGATGCCCTTGGCCAAAAAGGGCGTATGCGTTTTTTCCTGAATATATTCAGGAAAAAACGCATACGCCCTTTTTGGCCAACCAAGTAAGCCGGAAGGGCAAATCAGCGCTACAAAGAAGTCTCGCTTGCCCTCGGTCAAAAGGGCCATGCTGAACAAAGTGTAAAAACCAGAAAAGCAGGACAGGCCATGGAGACATGGGAGCCTTACTACGCTGATGGGCGGGATGTAAATTGCCAACAGGCACTCTGGAGAAGAGTACGGTGTGTCCTGAAACAAGTAATAAACACAGCGTAGAGAGCATAGGGCACTTCCACTCATGGGCGTATAAATTGGGAAAACTAAAAATCAACAAGACACAGGCACCCTAAAGTTTACGGCTGCTCTGTTTCCAAGAACCTCCGCTTCGGTACACCTTCAATATCCCAGGAAAGAGAAAAATGGATAAAGAAATGGTGGTACTTGGCACAATGGAATATCACTCAGCCATGAAATCAATGTCATAAGGCTAGTTAGCAGCATGATGAGTGGATTTAGGTACGATGATTCTAAGTGAAATAAGTCACACAGAAAAAGACACTTATCCTAAGATATCACTTATAGAGGGAATGTCAAAATCGCTACTCTTGAACTGAATTACAAAACAGAACAGAGTCACACCTTTAGAAGACACACTATGGCTGCTTAACGGGAAAGGTGAGGTGGGGTGATGCATAAAACAAGGGTTTCAAATTAGCTCAGAGACCGCTCCATAAGCCAAATATGTAATAGACAAGGCCTACTCCCTGCTCAGTGAACTGGACTCAACACACCCTAGTCACCACACAAGAATATATCTGACTAGTAAGAATCTGAAAACCTATGTATCGATATCTCTCTGCAAGTGAATCAAGAGGGTGTAAAGCGGCATCAACACAGCCGGGAAAAGCAGCCAAGCCCGATTCTAAACATAAATTACTTTAAAAATCCCACAAAACAAAGACAGTGAAAGAGAGAGAAATTCTTACAAAATCCGTTCAGGGTCTATGATGCAACCTGGATTGACCATATCTAGACCCACAGCTGGATGAGACATAAGGCTGGACACTCTTGGGGCTGAGAGGATTGGTGAGGTTGGGTGAGCAAATGCAGATACTTTAAAGTAACACTGCGGGGAACACACCCCATGGGTCTCAAATCTCCAGGTACAAGGGCATCTTCCTACATCAAAACATGAATGGGAAACCCAGAAGATGGTATGCCATGCGATCGGGAAAGGTTTCTAAAATGCACCTCATTTCTCCTCTCCTTGTGCTCGGGTTCACCATTCCAGCTGCTTGACTAACCATCTCCCTACTTGGAGATTCAGCACCTTTAACCTCCTGATTGTACAGGTTGCAATTTGTCCTGAGGATGAAAGGGAAGACGCGGAACCAACGAGAGACGAGCCCTAGGTGTTGGGACAGGCATAGGTCACTCCATTTTCTCATCAGGAAGAAGAATGAACCACAGGCTCAGCCTGCCCCCCAGAACCAAAATAGGGCCTGAAGCAATCCTGCGCTTTTGCGGCCAGTTCCCAAAAAAGCGAGGAGACAAATGGAGCTCAGGGGCACTGCAATTCACAAACGTGCAGAGTTATAAATGAGAACTCTCGTCCACAAATATATTGAGGGAAGGCAACGAAGAGGATTTGAAAGCAAGGCAGATTTGCAGGAAACAGATTTCAGGAGGTAGATTCGACTCGCCTTTAAAGCACATGAAAAGCGGCAAAACGTTGACAATGATGCCCTTGGCCAAAAAGGGCGTATGCGTTTTTCCCTGAATATGTTCAGGAAAAATAGCATACGCCCTTTTTGGCCAACCAAGCAAGCCGGAAGGGCAAATCAGCGCTACAAAGAAGTCTCGCTTGCCCTCGGTCAAAAGGGCCATGCTGAAAATAGTGTAAAAACCAGAAAAGCAGGACAGGCCATGGAGACATGGGAGCCTTGCTACGCTGATGGGCGGGATGTAAATTGCCAACAGGCACTCTGGAGAAGAGTACGGTGTGTCCTGAAACAAGTAATAAACACAGCGTTGAGAGCATAGGGCACTTCCACTCATGGGCGTATAAATTGGGAAAACTAAAAATCAACAAGACACAGGCACCCTAAAGTTTACGGCTGCTCTGTTTCCAAGAACCTCCACTTCGGTACACCTTCAATATCCCAGGAAAGAGAAAAATGGATAAAGAAATGGTGGTACTTGGCACAGTGGAATATCACTCAGCCATGAAATCAATGTCATAAGGCTAGTTAGCAGCATGATGAGTGGATTTAGGTACGATGATTCTAAGTGAAATAAGTCACACAGAAAAAGGCACTTATCCTAAGATATCGCTTATAGAGGGAATGTCAAAATCGCTACACTTGAACTGAATTACAAAACAGAACAGAGGCACACCTTTAGAAGACACACTATTGCTGCTTAACCGGAAAGGTGAGGTGGGGTGATGCATAAAACAAGGGTTTGAAATTAGCTGAGAGACCGCTCCATAAGCCAAATATGTAATAGACAAGGCCTACTCCCTGCTCAGTGAACTGGACTCAACACCCCCTAGTCACCGCACAAGAATATATCTGACTAGTATGAATCTGAAAACCTATGTATCGATATCTCTCTGCAAGTGAATCAAGAGGGTGTAAAGCCGCATAAACACAGCAGGGAAAAGCAGCCAAACCCCATTCTAAACATACATTACTTTAAAAAACCCACAAAGCAAAGACAGTGAAAGAGAGAGAAATTCTTACAAAATCCGTTCAGGGTCTCTGATGCAACCTGGATTGACCATATCTAGACCCACAGCTGGATGAGACATAAGGCTGGACACTCTTGGGGCTGAGAGGATTGGTGAGGTTGGGTGAGCAAATGCAGATACTTTAAAGTAATACCGTGGGGTACCCACCCCATGGGTCTCAAATCTCCAGGTACAAGGGAATCTTCCTACATCAAAACATGCATGGGAAACCCAGAAGATGGTATGCCATGAGATCGGGAAAGGTTTCTAAAACGCACCTCATTTCTCCTCTCCTTGTGCTCGGGTTCGCCATTCCAGCCGATTGACTAACCATCTCCCTACTTGGAGAATCAGCACCTTTAACCTACTGTTTCGTCCAGGTTGCATTTTGTCCTGAGGATGAACGGGAAGATGGGGAACCAACGAAAGACTACCCTAGGTGTTGTGACAGGCACAGGTCACTCCATTTTCCCATCAGGAAGAAGAATGAACCACAGGCTCAGCCTGCCCCCCAGAACCAAAATAGGGCCTGAAGCAATCCTGCGCTTTTGCGGCCAGCTCCCAAAAAAGCGAGGAGACAAATGGAGCTCAGGGGCACTGCAATTCACAAACGTGCAGATTATAAATGAGAACTCTCGTCCACAAATATATTGAGGGAAGGCAACGAAGAGGATTTGAAAGCAAGGCAGATTTGCAGGAAACAGATTTCAGGAGGTAGATTCGACTCGCCTTTAAAGCACATGAAAAGCGGCAAAACGTTGACAATGATGCCCTTGGCCAAAAAGGGCGTATGCGTTTTTTCCTGAATATATTCAGGAAAAAACGCATACGCCCTTTTTGGCCAACCAAGCAAGCCGGAAGGGCAAATCAGCGCTACAAAGAAGTCTCGCTTGCCCTCGGTCAAAAGGGCCATGCTGAACAAAGTGTAAAAACCAGAAAAGCAGGACAGGCCATGGAGACATGGGAGCCTTGCTACGCTGATGGGCGGGATGTAAATTGCCAACAGGCACTCTGGAGAAGAGTACGGTGTGTCCTGAAACAAGTAATAAACACAGCGTAGAGAGCATAGGGCACTTCCACTCAAGGGCGTAGAAATTGGGAAAAATAAAAATCAAAAAGACACAGGCACCCTAAAGTTTACGGCTGCTCTGTTTCCAAGAACCTCCACTTCGGTACACCTTCAATATCCCAGGAAAGAGAAAAATGGATAAAGAAATGGTGGTACTTGGCACAATGGAATATCACTCAACCATGAAATCAATGTCATAAGGCTAGTTAGCAGCATGATGAGTGGATTTAGATACGATGATTCTAAGTGAATTAAGTCACACAGAAAAAGACACTTATCCTAAGATATCGCTTATAGAGGGAATGTCAAAATCGCTGCACTTGAAGTGAATTACAAAACAGAACAGAGTCACACCTTTAGAAGACACACTATGGCTGCTTAACGGGAAAGGTGAGGTGGGGTGATGCATAAAACAAGGGTTTGAAATTAGCTCAGAGACCGCTCCATAAGCCAAATATGTAATAGACAAGGCCTACTCCCTGCTCAGTGAACTGGACTCAACACACCCTAGTCACCACACAAGAATATATCTGACTAGTAAGAATCTGAAAACCTATGTATCAATATCTCTCTGCAAGTGAATCAAGAGGGTGTAAAGCGGCATCAACACAGCAGGGAAAAGCAGCCAAGCCCGATTCTAAACATAAATTACTTTAAAAAACCCACAAAACAAAGACAGTGAAAGAGAGAGAAATTCTTACAAAATCCGTTCAGCGTCTCTGATGCAACCTGGATTGACCATATTTAGACCCACAGCTGGATGAGACATAAGGCTGGACACTCTTGGGGCTGAGAGGATTGGTGAGGTTGGGTGAGCAAATGCAGATACTTTAAAGTAACACTGCGGAGAACACACCCCATGGGTCTCAAATCTCCAGGTACAAGGGAATCTTCCTACATCAAAACATGCATGGGAAACCCAGAAGATGGTATGCCATGAGATCGGGAAAGGTTTCTAAAACGCACCTCATTTCTCCTCTCCTTGTGCTCGGGTTCGCCATTCCAGCCGCTTGACTAACCATCTCCCTACTTGGAGAATCAGCACCTTTAACCTCCTGATTGTACAGGTTGCAATTTGTCCTGAGGATGAACGGGAAGACGCGGAACCAACGAGAGACGAGCCCTAGGTGTTGGGACAGGCATAGGTCACTCCATTTTCCCATCAGGAAGAAGAATGAACCACAGGCTCAGCCTGCCCCCCAGAACCAAAATAGGGCCTGAAGCAATCCTGCGCTTTTGCGGCCAGCTCCCAAGAAAGCGAGGAGACAAATGGAGCTCAGGGGCACTGCAATTCACAAACGTGCAGAGTTATAAATGAGAACTCTCGTCCACAAATATATTGAGGGAAGGCAACGAAGAGGATTTGAAAGCAAGGCAGATTTGCAGGAAACAGATTTCAGGAGGTAGATTCGACTCGCCTTTAAAGCACATAAAAAGCGGCAAAACGTTGACAATGATGCCCTTGGCCAAAAAGGGCGTATGCGTTTTTTCCTGAATATATTCAGGAAAAAACGCATACGCCCTTTTTGGCCAACCAAGCAAGCCGGAAGGGCAAATCAGCGCTACAAAGAAGTCTCGCTTGCCCTCGGTCAAAAGGGCCATGCTGAACAAACTGTAAAAACCAGAAAAGCAGGACAGGCCATGGAGACATGGGAGCCTTGCTACACTGATGGGCGGGATATAAATTGCCAACAGGCACTCTGGAGAAGAGTACGGTGTGTCCTGAAACAAGTAATAAACACAGCGTAGAGAGCATAGGGCACTTCCACTCATGGGCATATAAATTGGGAAAACTAAAAATCAACAAGACACAGGCACCCTAAAGTTTACGGCTGCTCGGTTTCCAAGAACCTCCGCTTCGGTACACCTTCAATATCCCAGGAAAGAGAAAAATGGATAAAGAAATGGTGGTACTTGGCACAATGCAATATCACTCAGCCATGAAATCAATGTCATAAGGCTAGTTAGCAGCATGATGAGTGGATTTAGGTACGATGATTCTAAGTGAAATAAGTCACACAGAAAAAGACACTTATCCTAAGATATCGCTTATAGAGGGAATGTCAAAATCGCTACACTTGAACTGAATTACAAAACAGAACAGAGGCACACCTTTAGAAGACAAACTATGGCTGCTTAACGGGAAAGGTGAGGTGGGGTGATGCATAAAACAAGGGTTTGAAATTAGCTCAGAGACTGCTCCATAAGCCAAATATGTAATAGACAAGGCCTACTCCCTGCTCAGTGAACTGGACTCAACACCCCCTAGTCACCGCACAAGAATATATCTGACTAGTATGAATCTGAAAACCTATGTATCGATATCTCTCTGCAAGTGAATCAAGAGCGTTTAAAGCGGCATAAACACAGCAGGGAAAAGCAGCCAAACCCGATTCTAAACATAAATTACTTTAAAAAACCCACAAAACAAAGACAGTGAAAGAGAGAGAAATTCTTACAAAATCCGTTCAGGGTCTATGATGCAACCTGGATTGACCATATCAAGACCCACAGCTGGATGAGACAGAAGGCTGGACACTCTTGGGGCTGAGAGGGTTGGTGAGGTTGGGTGAGCAAATGCAGATACTTTAAAGTAACACTGCGGGGAACACACCCCATGGGTCTCAAATCTCCAGGTACAAGGGAATCTTCCTACATCAAAACATGCATGGGAAACCCAGAAGATGGTATGCCATGAGATCGGGAAAGGTTTCTAAAATGCACCTCATTTCTCCTTTCCTTGTGCTCGGGTTCGCCATTCCAGCCGCTTGACTAATCATCTCCCTACTTGGAGAATCAGCACCTTTAACCTCCTGATTGTACAGGTTGCAATTTGTCCTGAGGATGAACGGGAAGATGCGGAACCAACGAGAGACGAGCCCTAGGTGTTGGGACAGGCATAGGTCACTCCATTTTCCCATCAGGAAGAAGAATGAACCACAGGCTCAGCCTGCCCCCCAGAACCAAAATAGGGCCTGAAGCAATCCTGCGCTTTTGCGGCCAGCTCCCAAAAAAGCGAGGAGACAAATGGAGCTCAGGGGCACTGCAATTCACAAACGTGCAGAGTTATAAATGAGAACTCTCGTCCACAAATATATTGAGGGAAGGCAACGAAGAGGATTTGAAAGCAAGGCAGATTTGCAGGAAACAGATTTCAGGAGGTAGATTCGACTCGCCTTTAAAGCACATGAAAAGCGGCAAAACGTTGACAATGATGCCCTTGGCCAAAAAGGGCGTATGCGTTTTTTCCTGAATATATTCAGGAAAAAACGCATACGCCCTTTTTGGCCAACCAAGCAAGCCGGAAGGGCAAATCAGCGCTACAAAGAAGTCTCGCTTGCCCTCGGTCAAAAGGGCCATGCTGAACAAACTGTAAAAACCAGAAAAGCAGGACAGGCCATGGAGACATGGGAGCCTTGCTACGCTGATGGGCGGGATGTAAATTGCCAACAGGCACTCTGGAGAAGAGTACGGTGTGTCCTGAAACAAGTAATAAACACAGCATAGAGAGCATAGGGCACTTCCACTCAAGGGCGTATAAATTGGGAAAACTAAAAATCAACAAGACACAGGCACCATAAAGTTTACGGCTGCTCTGTTTCCAAGAACCTCCACTTCGGTACACCTTCAATATCCCAGGAAAGAGAAAAATGGATAAAGAAATGGTGGTACTTGGCACAATGCAATATCACTCAGCCATGAAATCAATGTCATAAGGCTAGTTAGCAGCATGATGAGTGGATTTAGGTACGATGATTCTAAGTGAAATAAGTCACACAGAAAAAGACACTTATCCTAAGATATCGCTTATAGAGGGAATGTCAAAATCGCTACACTTGAACTGAATTACAAAACAGAACAGAGTCACACCTTTAGAAGACACACTATGGCTGCTTAACGGGAAAGGTGAGGTGGGGTGATGCATAAAACAAGGGTTTGAAATTAGCTCAGACACCGCTCCATAAGCCAAATATGTAATAGACAAGGCCTACTCCCTGCTCAGTGAACTGGACTCAACACCCCCTAGTCACCGCACAAGAATATATCTGACTAGTATGAATTTGAAAACCTATGTATCGATATCTCTCTGCAAGTGAATCAAGAGGGTGTAAAGCGGCATAAACACAGCAGGGAAAAGCAGCCAAACCCCATTCTAAACATACATTACTTTAAAAAACCCACAAAGCAAAGACAGTGAAAGAGAGAGAAATTCTTACAAAATCCGTTCAGGGTCTCTGATGCAACCTGGATTGACCATATCTAGACCCACAGCTGGATGAGACATAAGGCTGGACACTCTTGGGGCTGAGAGGATTGGTGAGGTTGGGTGAGCAAATGCAGATACTTTAAAGTAATACCGCGGGGTACCCACCCCATGGGTCTCAAATCTCCAGGTACAAGGGAATCTTCCTACATCAAAACATGCATGGGAAACCCAGAAGATGGTATGCCGTGAGATCGGGAAAGGTTTCTAAAACGCACCTCATTTCTCCTCTCCTTGTGCTCGGGTTCGCCATTCCAGCCGCTTGACTAACCATCTCCCTACTTGGAGAATCAGCACCTTTAACCTACTGTTTCGTCCGGGTTGCAATTTGTCCTGAGGATGAACGGGAAGACGGGGAACCAACGAAAGACTAGCCCTAGGTGTTGGGACAGGCACAGGTCACTCCATTTTCCCATCAGGAAGAAGAATGAACCACAGGCTCAGCCTGACCCCAGAACCAAAATAGGGCCTGAAGCAATCCTGCGCTTTTGCGGCCAGCTCCCAAAAAAGCGAGGAGACAAATGGAGCTCAGGGGCACTGCAATTCACAAACGTGCAGAGTTATAAATGAGAACTCTCGTCCACAAATATATTGAGGGAAGGCAACGAAGAGGATTTGAAAGCAAGGCAGATTTGCAGGAAACAGATTTCAGGAGGTAGATTCGACTCGCCTTTAAAGCACATGAAAAGCGGCAAAACGTTGACAATGATGCCCTTGGCCAAAAAGGGCGTATGCGTTTTTTCCTGAATATATTCAGGAAAAAACGCATACGCCCTTTTTGGCCAACCAAGTAAGCCGGAAGGGCAAATCAGCGCTACAAAGAAGTCTCGCTTGCCCTCGGTCAAAAGGGCCATGCTGAACAAAGTGTAAAAACCAGAAAAGCAGGACAGGCCATGGAGACATGGGAGCCTTACTACGCTGATGGGCGGGATGTAAATTGCCAACAGGCACTCTGGAGAAGAGTACGGTGTGTCCTGAAACAAGTAATAAACACAGCGTAGAGAGCATAGGGCACTTCCACTCATGGGCGTATAAATTGGGAAAACTAAAAATCAACAAGACACAGGCACCCTAAAGTTTACGGCTGCTCTGTTTCCAAGAACCTCCGCTTCGGTACACCTTCAATATCCCAGGAAAGAGAAAAATGGATAAAGAAATGGTGGTACTTGGCACAATGGAATATCACTCAGCCATGAAATCAATGTCATAAGGCTAGTTAGCAGCATGATGAGTGGATTTAGGTACGATGATTCTAAGTGAAATAAGTCACACAGAAAAAGACACTTATCCTAAGATATCACTTATAGAGGGAATGTCAAAATCGCTACTCTTGAACTGAATTACAAAACAGAACAGAGTCACACCTTTAGAAGACACACTATGGCTGCTTAACGGGAAAGGTGAGGTGGGGTGATGCATAAAACAAGGGTTTCAAATTAGCTCAGAGACCGCTCCATAAGCCAAATATGTAATAGACAAGGCCTACTCCCTGCTCAGTGAACTGGACTCAACACACCCTAGTCACCACACAAGAATATATCTGACTAGTAAGAATCTGAAAACCTATGTATCGATATCTCTCTGCAAGTGAATCAAGAGGGTGTAAAGCGGCATCAACACAGCCGGGAAAAGCAGCCAAGCCCGATTCTAAACATAAATTACTTTAAAAATCCCACAAAACAAAGACAGTGAAAGAGAGAGAAATTCTTACAAAATCCGTTCAGGGTCTATGATGCAACCTGGATTGACCATATCTAGACCCACAGCTGGATGAGACATAAGGCTGGACACTCTTGGGGCTGAGAGGATTGGTGAGGTTGGGTGAGCAAATGCAGATACTTTAAAGTAACACTGCGGGGAACACACCCCATGGGTCTCAAATCTCCAGGTACAAGGGCATCTTCCTACATCAAAACATGCATGGGAAACCCAGAAGATGGTATGCCATGCGATCGGGAAAGGTTTCTAAAATGCACCTCATTTCTCCTCTCCTTGTGCTCGGGTTCACCATTCCAGCTGCTTGACTAACCATCTCCCTACTTGGAGATTCAGCACCTTTAACCTACTGATTGTACAGGTTGCAATTTGTCCTGAGGATGAAAGGGAAGACGCGGAACCAACGAGAGACGAGCCCTAGGTGTTGGGACAGGCATAGGTCACTCCATTTTCTCATCAGGAAGAAGAATGAACCACAGGCTCAGCCTGCCCCCCAGAACCAAAATAGGGCCTGAAGCAATCCTGCGCTTTTGCGGCCAGTTCCCAAAAAAGCGAGGAGACAAATGGAGCTCAGGGGCACTGCAATTCACAAACGTGCAGAGTTATAAATGAGAACTCTCGTCCACAAATATATTGAGGGAAGGCAACGAAGAGGATTTGAAAGCAAGGCAGATTTGCAGGAAACAGATTTCAGGAGGTAGATTCGACTCGCCTTTAAAGCACATGAAAAGCGGCAAAACGTTGACAATGATGCCCTTGGCCAAAAAGGGCGTATGCGTTTTTCCCTGAATATGTTCAGGAAAAATAGCATACGCCCTTTTTGGCCAACCAAGCAAGCCGGAAGGGCAAATCAGCGCTACAAAGAAGTCTCGCTTGCCCTCGGTCAAAAGGGCCATGCTGAAAATAGTGTAAAAACCAGAAAAGCAGGACAGGCCATGGAGACATGGGAGCCTTGCTACGCTGATGGGCGGGATGTAAATTGCCAACAGGCACTCTGGAGAAGAGTACGGTGTGTCCTGAAACAAGTAATAAACACAGCGTTGAGAGCATAGGGCACTTCCACTCATGGGCGTATAAATTGGGAAAACTAAAAATCAACAAGACACAGGCACCCTAAAGTTTACGGCTGCTCTGTTTCCAAGAACCTCCACTTCGGTACACCTTCAATATCCCAGGAAAGAGAAAAATGGATAAAGAAATGGTGGTACTTGGCACAGTGGAATATCACTCAGCCATGAAATCAATGTCATAAGGCTAGTTAGCAGCATGATGAGTGGATTTAGGTACGATGATTCTAAGTGAAATAAGTCACACAGAAAAAGGCACTTATCCTAAGATATCGCTTATAGAGGGAATGTCAAAATCGCTACACTTGAACTGAATTACAAAACAGAACAGAGGCACACCTTTAGAAGACAAACTATGGCTGCTTAACGGGAAAGGTGAGGTGGGGTGATGCATAAAACAAGGGTTTGAAATTAGCTCAGAGACCGCTCCATAAGCCAAATATGTAATAGACAAGGCCTACTCCCTGCTCAGTGAACTGGACTCAACACCCCCTAGTCACCGCACAAGAATATATCTGACTAGTATGAATCTGAAAACCTATGTATCGATATCTCTCTGCAAGTGAATCAAGAGGGTGTAAAGCCGCATAAACACAGCAGGGAAAAGCAGCCAAACCCCATTCTAAACATACATTACTTTAAAAAACCCACAAAGCAAAGACAGTGAAAGAGAGAGAAATTCTTACAAAATCCGTTCAGGGTCTCTGATGCAACCTGGATTGACCATATCTAGACCCACAGCTGGATGAGACATAAGGCTGGACACTCTTGGGGCTGAGAGGATTGGTGAGGTTGGGTGAGCAAATGCAGATACTTTAAAGTAATACCGTGGGGTACCCACCCCATGGGTCTCAAATCTCCAGGTACAAGGGAATCTTCCTACATCAAAACATGCATGGGAAACCCAGAAGATGGTATGCCATGAGATCGGGAAAGGTTTCTAAAACGCACCTCATTTCTCCTCTCCTTGTGCTCGGGTTCGCCATTCCAGCCGATTGACTAACCATCTCCCTACTTGGAGAATCAGCACCTTTAACCTACTGTTTCGTCCAGGTTGCATTTTGTCCTGAGGATGAACGGGAAGATGGGGAACCAACGAAAGACTACCCTAGGTGTTGTGACAGGCACAGGTCACTCCATTTTCCCATCAGGAAGAAGAATGAACCACAGGCTCAGCCTGCCCCCCAGAACCAAAATAGGGCCTGAAGCAATCCTGCGCTTTTGCGGCCAGCTCCCAAAAAAGCGAGGAGACAAATGGAGCTCAGGGGCACTGCAATTCACAAACGTGCAGATTATAAATGAGAACTCTCGTCCACAAATATATTGAGGGAAGGCAACGAAGAGGATTTGAAAGCAAGGCAGATTTGCAGGAAACAGATTTCAGGAGGTAGATTCGACTCGCCTTTAAAGCACATGAAAAGCGGCAAAACGTTGACAATGATGCCCTTGGCCAAAAAGGGCGTATGCGTTTTTTCCTGAATATATTCAGGAAAAAACGCATACGCCCTTTTTGGCCAACCAAGCAAGCCGGAAGGGCAAATCAGCGCTACAAAGAAGTCTCGCTTGCCCTCGGTCAAAAGGGCCATGCTGAACAAAGTGTAAAAACCAGAAAAGCAGGACAGGCCATGGAGACATGGGAGCCTTGCTACGCTGATGGGCGGGATGTAAATTGCCAACAGGCACTCTGGAGAAGAGTACGGTGTGTCCTGAAACAAGTAATAAACACAGCGTAGAGAGCATAGGGCACTTCCACTCAAGGGCGTAGAAATTGGGAAAAATAAAAATCAAAAAGACACAGGCACCCTAAAGTTTACGGCTGCTCTGTTTCCAAGAACCTCCACTTCGGTACACCTTCAATATCCCAGGAAAGAGAAAAATGGATAAAGAAATGGTGGTACTTGGCACAATGGAATATCACTCAACCATGAAATCAATGTCATAAGGCTAGTTAGCAGCATGATGAGTGGATTTAGATACGATGATTCTAAGTGAATTAAGTCACACAGAAAAAGACACTTATCCTAAGATATCGCTTATAGAGGGAATGTCAAAATCGCTGCACTTGAAGTGAATTACAAAACAGAACAGAGTCACACCTTTAGAAGACACACTATGGCTGCTTAACGGGAAAGGTGAGGTGGGGTGATGCATAAAACAAGGGTTTGAAATTAGCTCAGCGACCGCTCCATAAGCCAAATATGTAATAGACAAGGCCTACTCCCTGCTCAGTGAACTGGACTCAACACACCCTAGTCACCACACAAGAATATATCTGACTAGTAAGAATCTGAAAACCTATGTATCAATATCTCTCTGCAAGTGAATCAAGAGGGTGTAAAGCGGCATCAACACAGCAGGGAAAAGCAGCCAAGCCCGATTCTAAACATAAATTACTTTAAAAAACCCACAAAACAAAGACAGTGAAAGAGAGAGAAATTCTTACAAAATCCGTTCAGCGTCTCTGATGCAACCTGGATTGACCATATTTAGACCCACAGCTGGATGAGACATAAGGCTGGACACTCTTGGGGCTGAGAGGATTGGTGAGGTTGGGTGAGCAAATGCAGATACTTTAAAGTAACACTGCGGAGAACACACCCCATGGGTCTCAAATCTCCAGGTACAAGGGAATCTTCCTACATCAAAACATGCATGGGAAACCCAGAAGATGGTATGCCATGAGATCGGGAAAGGTTTCTAAAACGCACCTCATTTCTCCTCTCCTTGTGCTCGGGTTCGCCATTCCAGCCGCTTGACTAACCATCTCCCTACTTGGAGAATCAGCACCTTTAACCTCCTGATTGTACAGGTTGCAATTTGTCCTGAGGATGAACGGGAAGACGCGGAACCAACG
Organism: Eubalaena glacialis; assembly: GCF_028564815.1. Classification (NCBI taxonomy): domain Eukaryota; kingdom Metazoa; phylum Chordata; class Mammalia; order Artiodactyla; family Balaenidae; genus Eubalaena; species Eubalaena glacialis. The sequence continues at coordinate 7,396 of NW_026871303.1, read as the reverse complement.
AGAGACGAGCCCTAGGTGTTGGGACAGGCATAGGTCACTCCATTTTCCCATCAGGAAGAAGAATGAACCACAGGCTCAGCCTGCCCCCCAGAACCAAAATAGGGCCTGAAGCAATCCTGCGCTTTTGCGGCCAGCTCCCAAGAAAGCGAGGAGACAAATGGAGCTCAGGGGCACTGCAATTCACAAACGTGCAGAGTTATAAATGAGAACTCTCGTCCACAAATATATTGAGGGAAGGCAACGAAGAGGATTTGAAAGCAAGGCAGATTTGCAGGAAACAGATTTCAGGAGGTAGATTCGACTCGCCTTTAAAGCACATAAAAAGCGGCAAAACGTTGACAATGATGCCCTTGGCCAAAAAGGGCGTATGCGTTTTTTCCTGAATATATTCAGGAAAAAACGCATACGCCCTTTTTGGCCAACCAAGCAAGCCGGAAGGGCAAATCAGCGCTACAAAGAAGTCTCGCTTGCCCTCGGTCAAAAGGGCCATGCTGAACAAACTGTAAAAACCAGAAAAGCAGGACAGGCCATGGAGACATGGGAGCCTTGCTACACTGATGGGCGGGATATAAATTGCCAACAGGCACTCTGGAGAAGAGTACGGTGTGTCCTGAAACAAGTAATAAACACAGCGTAGAGAGCATAGGGCACTTCCACTCATGGGCATATAAATTGGGAAAACTAAAAATCAACAAGACACAGGCACCCTAAAGTTTACGGCTGCTCGGTTTCCAAGAACCTCCGCTTCGGTACACCTTCAATATCCCAGGAAAGAGAAAAATGGATAAAGAAATGGTGGTACTTGGCACAATGCAATATCACTCAGCCATGAAATCAATGTCATAAGGCTAGTTAGCAGCATGATGAGTGGATTTAGGTACGATGATTCTAAGTGAAATAAGTCACACAGAAAAAGACACTTATCCTAAGATATCGCTTATAGAGGGAATGTCAAAATCGCTACACTTGAACTGAATTACAAAACAGAACAGAGGCACACCTTTAGAAGACAAACTATGGCTGCTTAACGGGAAAGGTGAGGTGGGGTGATGCATAAAACAAGGGTTTGAAATTAGCTCAGAGACTGCTCCATAAGCCAAATATGTAATAGACAAGGCCTACTCCCTGCTCAGTGAACTGGACTCAACACCCCCTAGTCACCGCACAAGAATATATCTGACTAGTATGAATCTGAAAACCTATGTATCGATATCTCTCTGCAAGTGAATCAAGAGCGTTTAAAGCGGCATAAACACAGCAGGGAAAAGCAGCCAAACCCGATTCTAAACATAAATTACTTTAAAAAACCCACAAAACAAAGACAGTGAAAGAGAGAGAAATTCTTACAAAATCCGTTCAGGGTCTATGATGCAACCTGGATTGACCATATCAAGACCCACAGCTGGATGAGACAGAAGGCTGGACACTCTTGGGGCTGAGAGGGTTGGTGAGGTTGGGTGAGCAAATGCAGATACTTTAAAGTAACACTGCGGGGAACACACCCCATGGGTCTCAAATCTCCAGGTACAAGGGAATCTTCCTACATCAAAACATGCATGGGAAACCCAGAAGATGGTATGCCATGAGATCGGGAAAGGTTTCTAAAATGCACCTCATTTCTCCTTTCCTTGTGCTCGGGTTCGCCATTCCAGCCGCTTGACTAATCATCTCCCTACTTGGAGAATCAGCACCTTTAACCTCCTGATTGTACAGGTTGCAATTTGTCCTGAGGATGAACGGGAAGATGCGGAACCAACGAGAGACGAGCCCTAGGTGTTGGGACAGGCATAGGTCACTCCATTTTCCCATCAGGAAGAAGAATGAACCACAGGCTCAGCCTGCCCCCCAGAACCAAAATAGGGCCTGAAGCAATCCTGCGCTTTTGCGGCCAGCTCCCAAAAAAGCGAGGAGACAAATGGAGCTCAGGGGCACTGCAATTCACAAACGTGCAGAGTTATAAATGAGAACTCTCGTCCACAAATATATTGAGGGAAGGCAACGAAGAGGATTTGAAAGCAAGGCAGATTTGCAGGAAACAGATTTCAGGAGGTAGATTCGACTCGCCTTTAAAGCACATGAAAAGCGGCAAAACGTTGACAATGATGCCCTTGGCCAAAAAGGGCGTATGCGTTTTTTCCTGAATATATTCAGGAAAAAACGCATACGCCCTTTTTGGCCAACCAAGCAAGCCGGAAGGGCAAATCAGCGCTACAAAGAAGTCTCGCTTGCCCTCGGTCAAAAGGGCCATGCTGAACAAACAGTAAAAACCAGAAAAGCAGGACAGGCCATGGAGACATGGGAGCCTTGCTACGCTGATGGGCGGGATGTAAATTGCCAACAGGCACTCTGGAGAAGAGTACGGTGTGTCCTGAAACAAGTAATAAACACAGCATAGAGAGCATAGGGCACTTCCACTCAAGGGCGTATAAATTGGGAAAACTAAAAATCAACAAGACACAGGCACCATAAAGTTTACGGCTGCTCTGTTTCCAAGAACCTCCACTTCGGTACACCTTCAATATCCCAGGAAAGAGAAAAATGGATAAAGAAATGGTGGTACTTGGCACAATGGAATATCACTCAGCCATGAAATCAATGTCATAAGGCTAGTTAGCAGCATGATGAGTGGATTTAGGTACGATGATTCTAAGTGAAATAAGTCACACAGAAAAAGACACTTATCCTAAGATATCGCTTATAGAGGGAATGTCAAAATCGCTACACTTGAACTGAATTACAAAACAGAACAGAGTCACACCTTTAGAAGACACACTATGGCTGCTTAACGGGAAAGGTGAGGTGGGGTGATGCATAAAACAAGGGTTTGAAATTAGCTCAGACACCGCTCCATAAGCCAAATATGTAATAGACAAGGCCTACTCCCTGCTCAGTGAACTGGACTCAACACCCCCTAGTCACCGCACAAGAATATATCTGACTAGTATGAATTTGAAAACCTATGTATCGATATCTCTCTGCAAGTGAATCAAGAGGGTGTAAAGCGGCATAAACACAGCAGGGAAAAGCAGCCAAACCCCATTCTAAACATACATTACTTTAAAAAACCCACAAAGCAAAGACAGTGAAAGAGAGAGAAATTCTTACAAAATCCGTTCAGGGTCTCTGATGCAACCTGGATTGACCATATCTAGACCCACAGCTGGATGAGACATAAGGCTGGACACTCTTGGGGCTGAGAGGATTGGTGAGGTTGGGTGAGCAAATGCAGATACTTTAAAGTAATACCGCGGGGTACCCACCCCATGGGTCTCAAATCTCCAGGTACAAGGGAATCTTCCTACATCAAAACATGCATGGGAAACCCAGAAGATGGTATGCCGTGAGATCGGGAAAGGTTTCTAAAACGCACCTCATTTCTCCTCTCCTTGTGCTCGGGTTCGCCATTCCAGCCGCTTGACTAACCATCTCCCTACTTGGAGAATCAGCACCTTTAACCTACTGTTTCGTCCAGGTTGCAATTTGTCCTGAGGATGAACGGGAAGACGGGGAACCAACGAAAGACTAGCCCTAGGTGTTGGGACAGGCACAGGTCACTCCATTTTCCCATCAGGAAGAAGAATGAACCACAGGCTCAGCCTGACCCCAGAACCAAAATAGGGCCTGAAGCAATCCTGCGCTTTTGCGGCCAGCTCCCAAAAAAGCGAGGAGACAAATGGAGCTCAGGGGCACTGCAATTCACAAACGTGCAGAGTTATAAATGAGAACTCTCGTCCACAAATATATTGAGGGAAGGCAACGAAGAGGATTTGAAAGCAAGGCAGATTTGCAGGAAACAGATTTCAGGAGGTAGATTCGACTCGCCTTTAAAGCACATGAAAAGCGGCAAAACGTTGACAATGATGCCATTGGCCAAAAAGGGCGTATGCGTTTTTTCCTGAATATATTCAGGAAAAAACGCATACGCCCTTTTTGGCCAACCAAGCAAGCCGGAAGGGCAAATCAGCGCTACACAGAAGTCTCGCTTGCCCTCGGTCAAAAGGGCCATGCTGAACAAAGTGTAAAAACCAGAAAAGCAGGACAGGCCATGGAGACATGGGAGCCTTGCTACGCTGATGGGCGGGATGTAAATTGCCAACAGGCACTCTGGAGAAGAGTACGGTGTGTCCTGAAACAAGTAATAAACACAGTGTAGAGAGCATAGGGCACTTCCACTCAAGGGCGTATAAATTGGGAAAACTAAAAATCAACAAGACACAGGCACCCTAAAGTTTACGGCTGCTCTGTTTCCAAGAACCTCCACTTCGGTACACCTTCAATATCCCAGGAAAGAGAAAAATGGATAAAGAAATGGTGGTACTTGGCACAATGGAATATCACTCAGCCATGAAATCAATGTCATAAGGCTAGTTAGCAGCATGATGAGTGGATTTAGGTACGATGATTCTAAGTGAAATAAGTCACACAGAAAAAGACACTTATCCTAAGATATCGCTTATAGAGGGAATGTCAAAATTGCTACACTTGAACTGAATTACAAAACAGAACAGAGTCACACCTTTAGAAGACACACTATGGCTGCTTAACGGGAAAGGTGAGGTGGGGTGATGCATAAAACAAGGGTTTGAAATTAGCTCAGAGACCGCTCCATAAGCCAAATATGTAATAGACAAGGCCTACTCCCTGCTCAGTGAACTGGACTCAACACACCCTAGTCACCACACAAGAATATATCTGACTAGTAAGAATCTGAAAACCTATGTATCGATATCTCTCTGCAAGTGAATCAAGAGGGTGTAAAGCGGCATCAACACAGCAGGGAAAAGCAGCCAAACCCCATTCTAAACATAAATTACTTTAAAAAACCCACAAAGCAAAGACAGTGAAAGAGAGAGAAATTCTTACAAAATCCGTTCAGGGTCTCTGATGCAACCTGGATTGACCATATCTAGACCCACAGCTGGATGAGACATAAGGCTGGACACTCTTGGGGCTGAGAGGATTGGTGAGGTTGGGTGAGCAAATGCAGATACTTTAAAGTAATACCGCGGGGTACCCACCCCATGGGTCTCAAATCTCCAGGTACAAGGGAATCTTCCTACATCAAAACATGCATGGGAAACCCAGAAGATGGTATGCCGTGAGATCGGGAAAGGTTTCTAAAACGCACCTCATTTCTCCTCTCCTTGTGCTCGGGTTCGCCATTCCAGCCGCTTGACTAACCATCTCCCTACTTGGAGAATCAGCACCTTTAACCTACTGTTTCGTCCAGGTTGCAATTTGTCCTGAGGATGAACGGGAAGACGGGGAACCAACGAAAGACTAGCCCTAGGTGTTGGGACAGGCACAGGTCACTCCATTTTCCCATCAGGAAGAAGAATGAACCACAGGCTCAGCCTGACCCCAGAACCAAAATAGGGCCTGAAGCAATCCTGCGCTTTTGCGGCCAGCTCCCAAAAAAGCGAGGAGACAAATGGAGCTCAGGGGCACTGCAATTCACAAACGTGCAGAGTTATAAATGAGAACTCTCGTCCACAAATATATTGAGGGAAGGCAACGAAGAGGATTTGAAAGCAAGGCAGATTTGCAGGAAACAGATTTCAGGAGGTAGATTCGACTCGCCTTTAAAGCACATGAAAAGCGGCAAAACGTTGACAATGATGCCCTTGGCCAAAAAGGGCGTATGCGTTTTTTCCTGAATATATTCAGGAAAAAACGCATACGCCCTTTTTGGCCAACCAAGCAAGCCGGAAGGGCAAATCAGCGCTACACAGAAGTCTCGCTTGCCCTCGGTCAAAAGGGCCATGCTGAACAAAGTGTAAAAACCAGAAAAGCAGGACAGGCCATGGAGACATGGGAGCCTTGCTACGCTGATGGGCGGGATGTAAATTGCCAACAGGCACTCTGGAGAAGAGTACGGTGTGTCCTGAAACAAGTAATAAACACAGTGTAGAGAGCATAGGGCACTTCCACTCAAGGGCGTATAAATTGGGAAAACTAAAAATCAACAAGACACAGGCACCCTAAAGTTTACGGCTGCTCTGTTTCCAAGAACCTCCACTTCGGTACACCTTCAATATCCCAGGAAAGAGAAAAATGGATAAAGAAATGGTGGTACTTGGCACAATGGAATATCACTCAGCCATGAAATCAATGTCATAAGGCTAGTTAGCAGCATGATGAGTGGATTTAGGTACGATGATTCTAAGTGAAATAAGTCACACAGAAAAAGACACTTATCCTAAGATATCGCTTATAGAGGGAATGTCAAAATCGCTACACTTGAACTGAATTACAAAACAGAACAGAGTCACACCTTTAGAAGACACACTATGGCTGCTTAACGGGAAAGGTGAGGTGGGGTGATGCATAAAACAAGGGTTTGAAATTAGCTCAGAGACCGCTCCATAAGCCAAATATGTAATAGACAAGGCCTACTCCCTGCTCAGTGAACTGGACTCAACACACCCTAGTCACCACACAAGAATATATCTGACTAGTAAGAATCTGAAAACCTATGTATCGATATCTCTCTGCAAGTGAATCAAGAGGGTGTAAAGCGGCATCAACACAGCAGGGAAAAGCAGCCAAGCCCGATTCTAAACATAAATTACTTTAAAAAACCCACAAAACAAAGACAGTGAAAGAGAGAGAAATTCTTACAAAATCCGTTCAGGGTCTCTGATGCAACCTGGATTGACCATATCTAGACCCATAGCTGGATGAGACATAAAGCTGGACACTCTTGGGGCTGAGAGGATTGGTGAGGTTGGGTGAGCAAACGCATATACTTTAAAGTAACACTGCGGAGAACACACCCCATGGGTCTCAAATCTCCAGGTACAAGGGAATCTTCCTACATCAAAACATGCATGGGAAACCCAGAAGATGGTATGCCATGAGATCGGGAAAGGTTTCTAAAACGCACCTCATTTCTCCTCTCCTTGTGCTCGGGTTCGCCATTCCAGCCGCTTGACTATCCATCTCCCTACTTGGAGAATCAGCACCTTTAACCTCCTGATTGTACAGGTTGCAATTTGTCCTGAGGATGAACGGGAAGACGCGGAACCAACGAGAGACGAGCCCTAGGTGTTGGGACAGGCATAGGTCACTCCATTTTCCCATCAGGAAGAAGAATGAACCACAGGCTCAGCCTGCCCCCCAGAACCAAAATAGGGCCTGAAGCAATCCTGCGCTTTTGCGGCCAGCTCCCAAGAAAGCGAGGAGACAAATGGAGCTCAGGGGCACTGCAATTCACAAACGTGCAGAGTTATAAATGAGAACTCTCGTCCACAAATATATTGAGGGAAGGCAACGAAGAGGATTTGAAAGCAAGGCAGATTTGCAGGAAACAGATTTCAGGAGGTAGATTCGACTCGCCTTTAAAGCACATAAAAAGCGGCAAAACGTTGACAATGATGCCCTTGGCCAAAAAGGG